>NC_136794.1:27306830-27654330 GCF_951216825.1 Electrona antarctica
TTATAGCGCCACCATGAGTCTGATTAAATTTTTTAAGTGGCATTTCTTCCTCTGCCTAGTGGGAATGTGCGTGCATAATTTCACGGAAATCGCCCGCTGTGTTGAAGATTTGAGGTATTTTGTTCAAAATGGACCAATACTGCAAACTTTGGAAGGCAATCTTAGCCAATCGGGATGGAATATGGGAAATCGGACAGATACATGTTGATCACATGACTGTGGAGATAGTGTATACCGATTTGTGTGATGTATGGATAAAATGTGTACGAGTAATCTACAGAAATGTGTTTTGCCAAAATGGGCCTCATGGTGGCGCCTCATAACTGGCATCCATCCATCCATCCATCTTCAACCGCTTATCCGTAGTCGGGTCGCGGGGGCAACAGCTCCACCAGAGTGCTCCAGACTTCCCTCTCCAGAGCAACATTAGTGACTTCCTCCTGGGGGATTCCGAGACGTTCCAAGGCCAGTGAGTCGATGTGTTTCCTCCAACTGCGCCTTGGTCTGCCCCGGGGTCTCCTCCCAGTGGGATGTGCCCTAGGGAGACGCCCGAGAGGCATCCTAACCAGATGCCCGAACCACCTAAGCTGGCTCCTTTACAGGCGAAGGAGCAGCGGTTCTACTCTGAGTCTCTCTCGTGTGACTGAACTTCTCACCCTATCTCTAAGGGAGATGCCAGCCACCCGTCGAAGAAAACTCATTTCGGCCGCTTGTATTCGCGACCTTATTCTTTCGGTCATGACCCACACTTCATGACCATAGGTGAGAGTAGGAACGAAGATTGCTCGGTAGACAGAGAGCTTTGCCTTCTGGCTCAACTCTCTTTTCGTCACAAGAGTGCGGTACAGCGACTGCAATACCACCCCTGCCGCTCCGATTCCCCCGGCTGATCTCCTTCTCCGTCCTCCCCTCACTCGTGAGGGGATGGAAAATGGGGAAGTAGATCACATGACTATATAGATAGTTTGTCGTTGGCATCCAGGGAGACAAACTGTGTGCACAGTTTGGCATCAACCGGGCCAACATTGCCGGAGAAGCTGGTAACAGATGGACGGACACACGGACGGAGTGCAAAACATACTCTCCCCATGCCTTCAGCTGGTGGAGACAAAACAAAATCAGACCCAATTGAAGTGAGTGGTGCTGTACTGTACTGTACTGTACTGTACTGTACTGTACTGTACTGTACTGTACTGTACTGTACTGTACTGTACTCCCTGGCCTCTGTGTGTGTGTGTGTGTGTGTGTGTGTGTGTGTGTGTGTGTGTGTGTGTGTGTGTGTGTGTGTGTGTGTGTGTGTGTGTGTGTGTGCGCGCTCTACTGGCCACTTGAGGTGTTGCAGCTATGTACATACACGTACGTACACACACATACACATACAGTACACAAATAGCTCTGCATAGGAGTGGCTAGCCCCACTCAAAATGTGGATGATGTATAAACTGTCTATGTATTAAATCACACCGGTTAAGCACTGCTGTCCTCGCTGCAGGAAGACTGCTCTCAGCAGAGGCTGGGAGGAGAAGCTGACGACAACCAGATCACTACGGGGGTATGATTTACATCATGTCCAGGGTGTGTACTTGTACATGAAGCTGCCTCACACTACAGAAACAGGAGATAGACTTCTGCCCTATGGGCCTCATGGCTCGGCCAACGCTTGATGCCGAGTGCCAAGCAGGGAGGCACTGGGTCCCATTTCTTTGGTATGACCCGGCCGGGGATCGAACACCGACCTCCCAGTCTCAGGGCGGACACTCTAACCACTATAAACCACTGAGCTGGTTTTAAGGGAGACATTTATTATAATTATGGAAATAATTAAGTAAACAGTAATCATATGGCAAATACATGGACATTGTATTTGAACACATATGGACAAACCCGCACCGTGACATGAACACAGAGAATACACACATTTATCAATAGACCAAGTTTAGCTATATGGAATGGAAAATCAATTAAACTCAAGTACTTAGTATTGATATAATTGATCATTTGCATTGCAAAACGATTTGATTGTGATTATTTCCATTGCAAAACTATACGATCCGATACAAAGACAAACAATACGATGTGTTGCTGATTACATATCGATAAGATATACTTCGATTTCTGAATTATTATATCATTACAGCCCTAATTAATCGGCACTGTAGCTGAGCAGCAGCGCACCTTGAGAGTGGTGATCTAGTGTGGGCGATGGAGCCAGGAGCGTTTTAGCATGGGGATATTGAAACGTTCGCAATTACATCATCTCATGGATTCGATGCATTTCTCTCTTCAACTACTTTTATTTTTATTTTTTTATCTTCTTCGCCTTTTTACCTCTGAGCCACAACTTGAAAATATCAATTTGTAATTGGTCACAATTTGTAATTGGTCACTGTCTCTCTCTATTGTGTGATCTAATCTAGACAATGTATTTGAAATCCTCTCTTTGAAATGGAAAAAGTAATGGAAATAATAATAATGAAGGCTATGACACAATTTTGACGCTTTATAGTTATTGCCGTTTGCAAAATGAAACAAAAGTAAGAGAAAGGGAGTAATGAGACACACGAGGCAGTGGAAGGATAATGAGCACGCTGCAACACAGTGAGGAGGAGGAGGAGGGGATTCACTGAGTGATTCTCTGCTAACTGGATGTGTCACGCTGTTCATCCTCTTCAATGAATCATTAACCACGTTCTCTAAATCCACCATGTTTATGTGCTCGGATCTCAGCCCACTTATCTTCACATTACTCACTGTCTGCGTCCTAAACAATTTAGCTGATACATTGTCCATAGCTGGGTCAAGGAAGAACAAACTCCTTAGTAGGATGATGCTAAACCACAGATGTTAAAACAAGCTTTCTTGAGCAGTTATACCGTACGGACATATGCATAATACATAAACCACCATAAATGTGGAAAAAAGAGGAAAAGGGGAACTTGTAGAAGTTTCACAAATCATCATCGTAGTAGGTGTAACTGCAGTAGTAATTTTAGATGAAGCAATGGCAGTATGTGGTAGTGGTGGTAGTAACAATAAATGTAGCTTTAGGAAAATTTTAGGAAAATTTCAAAGTAATCTGTGTGTAATAGTGCATGGTGGAAGCTGTTAAGCATTTTCTCATATACTAACGGACTATCGGTTGACATCCCTAGTAAGGATCTGTCTAAATTTTAACTTAAAAATAAACGGTGCATCAAACTTTGTATTAACATTCTGTGAGTCTTGTGTGTCATCAGGCCTGAAAACTGAAAACTATCTGCGTAACATCAACAAGTTAACCTCACATGACCTCATCTGCAAGGCCATAGGTCTGTTGTTGAATGAGCCTCACAGTTCAAAGGACCACAGTGGAAATAAGCTCTGGAGTGTTTTATCCTTTTGACAAATACTGTATGTACAAAACAAAAATCACGCATATGCATTTCTTTGTCAATCATGTACATTTTTGTTGTTGTTCTAAGTGGCTGGGCTTAGAATCATTTAAAGATGGGGTGATGTGTTTTTTCCCCCCTAAAACATGATCATCAGGTACTATGATTATACTAGGAGAAAGATTTATTTTCAAAAAAGTGTACAGAAAGTGTTAAAATGATGTGTTTATGTGGTCACAGTCACCAACCAGTTCATTAAGTATGCCTGTTTTGCCTGGTGGGTGGTGATGGGTGGTGATCCATCATCCACCTGAACTGAAGCCACACCCACAGCTGTTGTTGTATGATAAAGG
Organism: Electrona antarctica; assembly: GCF_951216825.1. Classification (NCBI taxonomy): domain Eukaryota; kingdom Metazoa; phylum Chordata; class Actinopteri; order Myctophiformes; family Myctophidae; genus Electrona; species Electrona antarctica. The sequence continues at coordinate 27,310,555 of NC_136794.1, forward strand.
GGGAGGGGTTAGTGGAGGGGATGATATTGCTATGTCACTATATCACTGTCATTTCGATTGGGCCTTTTGACCTCAGCCTCGATTGGGCTTTTTGAGAAACCAAAAATACATTGGGAAGACATATTTCAATATTCTAACCACACCTATCTATCTATCTATTAGAGTAATGTTAACTCCATACACATACAAAACAGAAAAAAGTACAAAAATCACGGAACTCCATCTTTAAGATTTAAAACAGTTCTCAAAAACGTTAAGAAATAGTGGAAAATAATGCTATTATTTAAAAAATAACTTAAATAAAAGCTCACAGCTCACAGTGTGACACGTTATGAGCTGGTAGATCCATTATTCTCTATTGATATACAACCAATTCTAGGATTGAATTAGTGTATGGCGGGCCCATGTGTGCTCCTCCTGAACAAGACTCTTCACCCGTTCGTTCAACCCAGATTTGGCTCAAACTAATCTGGGGTTCGCGACCAGGTTGAGAACCTCTAGCTGGAAGTTTTAGATTATAAACTTTCGATTCATGGAGATTGAAGTTCTATGCTGCAATCAGCAGAATTCAGTGTTTTTAATGGCACCTGTCTTTTTAAACCTGTGCTCATGCTGAAAGCTAAATATTAACACATTATACTCTGACAGTATGGACACAGGTGTCATAAGTAGTGTTACGTACCAGTGAAACCATAGTAGCTTACCTCAGAGAGACTGTCATTGAAGCCAAACTCGCAGGCTATCTCGTGGGGAGGGTATGGTTCTGTCCAGCCGTGTTCTGTGCAATTTTTAAACACTCTCCCTGGAGAGCGAGACAGGAGAAATATTCTTCAGTGGCTGGGCTATATTTCATTTAAATATACAGGCATATCTGTTACACTTAAACTTATAGTACAAATAGACCTATCCCATGTGATCCCATAAAGAATTGCGAACACAAAATTCTGAAGTGAGAGGACCCTTGGGGAATGCTTGGAGAATGATTACGCATGGTTTTATGTGATATGCTAACATGTTGGAGGACAGAAGAAAATAAGGAGGGACTCTGACATTATGCCTTTTAGGTTTTCCTACATAGCTTAAATAATATATTCAAATGAACATCTAAATGGAGGGATATTCAAATGGATTTCAGTGTTTTTGTTTTGTTTTGAGGGGCGTCAGGTAGCCCCTCCTATGCACAGCTTTGTGAGTGTATGAGTACGGCATGTGCTCTGCTCAGCTGATTGGCTGAGCACGGAATGTGATGTATGACGATGCATGATGATAAGCCCCTTACTTCACATGAGTGTGATTTTTGAGGGGCTTTAGGTTAGCCTATCCTATGCCCATCTTTCCAAGTTTGTGTGAACACAAACATTGGCTTGTGATTGGCTGATCACCCCTCAATGATTTGATTGGCTGAGCAAAGTACATATTGAGGCTAAAAGTGAGGGCAGAAAAGTGAAGACGGAAAAGTGAGGACGCAAATTGTGATTGGCTGGAATTACATTTGTGATGATTTGATTGACTGAGCACGGAATGTGATGTATGATGATGTATGAAGATAAGAGCACCCCTCACTTCACACAAGTGTGATTTTTGAGGGGCGCTAGCCCCTCCTATATGTTCAGCTTTGAGGGTTTGTGTAAACACAAACACTGAAGACAAGAGTGAGGAAGCAAATTGTGATTGGCCAGAATGAGATGATGTATGATGATGACGTATGATGATAAGAGCGCCCCTCACTTCACACAGGTGTGCTTTTTGAGGGGTGCTAGCCCCTCCTATATTCAGCTATTAGTGTAGATTTTCGTCTTACACAAACAATGAATGGAGAATGTATGTGACGTCATATGTGGACGAGCAAGTCGGCTATTGTCGTCCTACACAAAGATGTAATTCCCATTGACAATGAATGGAGAATGTACATCATATGTGGATTGTGGACGAGAAAATCGATGTTACATCATGATAAGATAAGAGCGCCACCACACGTGTGATTTTTGAGGGGCGCAAGCCCCTCCTAATATACAGGTTTAATGTTTGTTTTAGTTCAATGTTTGTTTTAAAAACGCTATTGACAATGAAGAGGGTTTAATGTCTGTCTTTAGTTCAATGTTTGTTTTAAAAACGCCATTGACAATGAAAATGTACGTCATCTTGTCCCTAACACAAACATTAAATGCCATTAACAATAAAGAGAATTTAATGTTTGTTTTGTCGCCGTTTGTTTTACATCACCATTACATTACCTAATCAACATGAGTTAGACTTTAATATATTAGCGCCCCTCACTTCACACGGGTGTGATTTTTGAGTGGTGCAAACCACTCCAATAACCAGCTTTGTCTGTATCTATGTGTCTATGTACATGTGTGTACCTGTACATGGGGCCACGTACAGGTGAGCATGGTTGCTATGGTTAGTGTGTGACGTCAGACCACAGCTGATCAGGCTATATAAGACCTTGCACCACTCAGTTCACACAGGTGTGATTTTTTACTTTTCTCACAGCAAACGGTGCCCTGCACCCTGTGCTGTTGAGCATAGCAGTAGGCTATCAATTTTAAATGTCAAGTGTTATGTGTAGTGTTTAGAATCCATTTCAACAAATTTACTTCGCTTTAAGGCTGCTTATAATGTACTGTCCTCTTCTGCACAAACAAAATACTTTAAGCAGAGATCAACTCATTTTTCTCAACAATGCTTACATAGATGCTGCTTTTTGGTCTGCTTTTTTATTTTTTATTATTACAGTATACAAAGTACATCCAACAAGTGTTAATTCATCCACATCCAACTCCAAAAGTGTACAAATTTGTACACTACATCTACTGTTATTGTTTGAAAATGTTTGAACAATTTTTAATTTTTTAACACAAATCTTCTCTTCTGGACATTTTTAGATCGGGGTCAGCGACCATATATACCAATTTGGTGGTCCTTGGCACAAAAAGGTTTGAGAACTACCAATCTGGGAACCCAGATTTTTTGGCAAAACAAAGGAAAAACAGCGGCAACAGTCTGTCTCGAGGGACTAGAGAACTACTGGCTTAGAAGGCATTTGTAGAATCGGCTCAGTTTAGTGCAGTTTAGTGTGTAAGGTCACCGACAGGACACTCATACACTACAGTAGGAAGTATATCCAGTCACCACTAACCTGTAGTGTGTAGGAACTTGGGGCAGGGTTGAGACACCACCTCTCCTTCAACAGCATGGGGCCAGCAGTTCAAGTGGTCCCAAAGACCTCGACACTCTGAGATAAGCAACATATAATAGACATTAACCTTCCTTTTTGTCTTTCAAAATGGATATGCCGTGTTTTGGGAAATAAAGTATGTATGCTATACACACCACTTAATGGCCTTATTCTTCCCCTAAACATATTTCTTTTGTAAAAACAAATGTATCTTGATACTTAGTTTAAACATCACTTTGTGCTATGTCTCTTTTGTTCCAACATCAAATCTGTTATACTAAACTAAGACAGCAAATGCATGACTTATAGGCCCAACTGAAGGTGGCTGGTGCCAGCTGGCCCCAAACACACGTTAACAAAACTAAAGAGACAAATGCAAATTCCTCTGTGCGATGTGTTTGCCTCTAAAGATAGTTCCCTTCTCAGTCACCTTCAAAAGGTTTTTTGCTTTGATTTTGTTTTGATATTTTATTTAACAGTATACCACGCATGGATGAATTACAGAGCTGTGCATCCTGACAGCTCTGGCGTCAGGCAAATTGCCTGTCTCTCTGATTTTTACTCTCTTGCCAAAGTGCCTTTGCTCATCTTCCTGCAGTGTAGGACTGTAGGTCATACACAAAATCCCAAAATATCAGAATGTTGTCAAAATTCTGTCACTAGATGGGTATGAAAATTAGGGTATTGTTGAGCAAATGGATCGGCCTATTAAACCAAGTGAAATTTTACACAAACATGTCATGCTTTCTTGTACAGCCTTAGGTAATAATTAAACCATACACACTCAACACATGGTATTATTATAGCCATATCTGCTGGACAGCGGATCCCCAGTCTCATGAGCAAAATGAAATATCAAACGCTTAATAAGACAACAAACCAATAATACTTTCACTGATTCAACCAATTCAAACACAATTCTCACCACCACATTCTCTCATATTTTCTACCAACCCAGGAGGGAAAACCATAGCAACATAAGTTTTCTGTGTCCCAAATCAAATTAGTTGACAGTTTATGTTATTACCTCCTGCTGTAATCGGAGATGGTACATTGCTTTCTCTCTGATCACGTTAGGCGAAAATGACCATAGCCCGCCAGGAGCAGAACGGTTATGGTGCGTTATATTAATCATAGTTCTTCTCCGTCTCTCCAGGCTTCTAAAGAGCAGTGGTGGAAAGTAACGATAAGTACTGTACTTAAGTACAATTTTTACTTGAGGTATTTGTACATTACTGGATCAAATTTCCAATACTTTTACTTCTACTCCACTACATCTCAGAGGCAAATATTGTACTTTTACTTTGCAACAATTGTTTGAAAACTATACTTACTAGTTACTAGTTACTTTTGGTTATTATTACAAAACGTACATTAACCACTTCAGCCCTATATACATTTCGGCCATTTGACAATAGCCGATCTACAAGCTCACAATGCGTTGCGAGCTTGTAGATCTGCTATTTTCAAAAGATGTTTTTTATAGGCCTACTTTTGAAAACTTGAAATGGGACATTCTGCATAATGAATACTTTTACTTTTGGTAAAGTACATTTTGATGCCAATACTTTTGTACTGTAAGGGTGCACTCACACAGGGGGAGGGGCGCACGAATGCGCCCCTCCCCCTCAAACCATGTGACCTCCATTGGAAATGCATTGGGCGGCCATGACACAACACAGCATTGATCCAACGAGCACAGAGAATTGCATTAACCGTGTGAGTGCACCCTAAGGCCTCATTCACACGTACCAAACACCAATCAAGCAATGTTTGGTCGTTTTTTTGTTTTTTTGGGCCACCACAATGCTTTTCCAATGGGAGTCACATGGTTTGATCAAACATTTGTGTTTGATCGCTGATTAATGATTGCTCCCCCCTCATCAAACAAAAATGTTTGGTCAAACCATGTGACTCCCATTGAAAATGAATTGGAGCAGCAATCAAAAAGCAATCAGGCATCACACACGGACCAAACATTTGTTGTGTAGGTGTGAACTAGGCCTAAGGCTGAGCTCACACCTTTCATGCAATTCTCTGTGCTCGTTGGGTGTTGTGTCATGGCCGCCCAGCGGCCCAATGCATTTCCAATGGAGGTCACATGGTTTGACCCAACATTGTGTTGTGTGAGGGGGAGGGGCGCAGTCGTGCGCCCCTCCCCCTCAAACAACACAATGTTGGGTCAAACCATGTGACCTCCATTGGCAATACATTGGGCGGCCATGACACAACACAACATGCATCCAACGAGCAGAGAATTGCATGAAAGGTGTGAGCTCAGCCTAAGGCTGAGCTCACACCTTTCATGCAATTCTCTGTGCTCGTTGGGTGCTCGTTGGGTGTTGTGTCATGGCCGCCCAGCGGCCCAATGCATTTCCAATGGAGGTCACATGGTTTGACCCAACATTGTGTTGTGTGAGGGGGAGGGGCGGACGACTGCGCCCCTCCCCCTCACACAACACAATGTTGGGTCAAACCATGTGACCTCCATTGGAAATGCATTGGGCCGCTGGGCGGCCATGACACAACACCCAACGAGCACAGAGAATTGCATGAACCGTGTGAGTGCACCCTAAGGCTGAGCTCACACCTTTCATGCAATTCTGTGCTCGTTGGATGCTCGTTGGATGCATGTTGTGTTGTGTCATGGCCGCCCAATGTATTGCCAATGGAGGTCACATGGTTTGACCCAACATTGTGTTGTGTGAGGGGGAGGGGCGGACGACTGCGCCCCTCCCCCTCACACAACACAATGTTGGGTCAAACCATGTGACCTCCATTGGAAATGCATTGGGCCGCTGGGCGGCCATGACACAACACCCAACGAGCACAGAGAATTGCATGAACCGTGTGAGTGCACCCTAAAAGGCTGAGCTCACACCTTTAATGCAATTCTGGTGCTCGTTGGATCAATGCTGTGTTGTGTCATGGCCGCCCAATGCATTTCCAATGGAGGTCACATGGTTTGACACAACATTGTGTTGTATGAGGGGGAGGGGCGCAGTCGAATGCGCCCCTCCCCCTCACACAACACAATGTTGTGTCAAACCATGTGACCTCCATTGGAAATGCATTGGGCCGCTGGGCGGCCATGACACAACACCCAACGAGCACAGAGAATTGCATTAACCGTGTGAGTGCACCCTAAGGCCCGACTCACACCTTTACATCTAGCATACAACATTGATGCATGCTTGTTGTATGAGATGTATAGCTGATGTTAATTTTTTTGACTAAAACCAGATTAAGACTAAACTACCGTATTGTCCCGAATATAAGACGACTCTGAATCTCTGATTATAAAACGACCCCCATTTTTCAAGACTCATTTGTGGAAAAAGAACATTGAATGTCAAATAGTCTAGTCCCTGATTATAATACGACCCATTTTTTCAGGATATTTCCATTGGAAAAAATATTCTTATATTCAGGCCAATAGGGTATTACTAAGAATAAATCAGAATGTGCTGTCAAAATTAACACTGAGACTAAAACACATAAGATTTTGATATGATTTAGTCGACTAAGACTAAACAATTTCAGATGACTAAAATAGGACTAAAACTAGATGGCATGCTATTCAAAAGACAAGACTAAGAAGACTAAATCAGAATTTGGTGTCAAAATTAACACTGAATCCAAAGCTATCTTATTCTTATATCCCCTTATCTTATAGCCTATCCCCGGACAATAATGTTGCTGATGTCTGAGGTGGGTGGGTCTTTCAGTACCTTCATGATGCTCAGTGACATCATGTTTACCTGCCCACATCCCTGGTTTTTATAGGCAAGTGTTAGTGAATATTTCACCCGTGATTAGTGATATATAGTGATAGAGAAAAATCCCATACACCCACAATGGTTCTTTTTTTTCTTCTTTTTTTACTGGACCATTCTCACATGTCCCAGGAATGTGTTGACTAAAGGACAAGTTCCCAGCTCCATTATTTATTTATTTTAGGAATATGTTTAAAATAATTCACACCCACGTTTTTCACCTATTTTGCCTCCCCCTATAAACTATATGATAGCCCCATAGCATAAGATACTTTATTCATTATTTATTCACTTTTATCATAAAGCTGAGGCATATTGGTTTCATATAACTTGCTTGCCTTTCCCCGAGCTTGTCGTGCTTCTGTTGAGTTTCAGTAGTTCTATACAGTCTACTTCATCTTGGAGGAAAATATAGTAGGGATCACATTCAGGAGGAACAGCTTGTACCAGCAAACACTGGAATTAAAGAAATGTGGAGAAAGAAAGGTTGAAACTTGAAAGTGTGAAATGGCACGTTCTGATGATAAGAAGCAAAACATGCAGCTATTATACATTTAGATTTTCCGATCATGTCACTGGTACTGGTGGGCTTTCTAAATCGTATCATATTTTTCACAAGACAAAGGGTGCAAAGTTTCTGTTGTAGGCTATAAAAGGCATCAAACAGTAGGCTAACTCACCTGGGAATACACCAACTCCAGAAGAAAAACTATATGCACTAATTCGCCGGGAATCCACACGGAGAATCCACATGGAGATCTCGTCATTGATTCACCCATGCCTAATAGCCTAATATCAGAAAACGGATAAAGATTCTCTCTTTTTTAAGAGAGTTTATATTCATGAAAGTCAGATTTTGCTGCAGGTTCGTTCAGTTCAGTTGAGTCTCTCACCTCAAACTGAGCAGACAGAGCAGTTCTCCAATTTCAGCAGCACGCGGGCTGTTGCTTCACCATTCACGTATAGGCTAATCTTTGATATAGGTTATTATTACAAAACGGCAGTAACAGCATACAGAAATAATATCGCTGGTTTGTCGTGCACACTGCAGCTGTATCATGTAGCCTACAGGTGGCAGACAGACATTGAGTCTGTGAGAGCGTGTGTGGCGCACACATCATGACATATCCCTGGACCCTCCTTCCTTCTGCGTTAATTGCTTGTTGACCTATTCACTCTCTTATTAATCACTGGACTCATGTCAACACACATGCATCATTAATTGTTTGATGAATTGAAAATGGAGGACCCAATTAAGTCATAGTGCTTTTTCTGGTTTTATCCTCTTTATAGCATATTTTGTATTAATTTGAACTGTATCTGTACCCATTCTGCAAACTCAAACTGTTAATACAATTTTCAAACAATCAGGTGTAGCCATATAGGTGTATAATAATGTCTATGGGGGGTTTTAGCCTCTCAGACCTTAATGTTTTGTTGTTGGATAAGATTTTGTTCACAATTCCATGCTGAATTGAAGTGGTACCAGTCCATTAGAAGGGAGATAACAGGCAAATGTTGATCAAAATAACAATTCTTCTACATTCTCTAGGCTAATTGTGTAGAGATGTTTACTCGTTTTACTCTTGAGGTAAAATTAAACCAATGGATCCTTGCAGGTCCATTTGCATTTGGAGTAAAATATATTTGGATCGAGTGTTGGTTACCAATACCAACTGGTTCCTCTTCCTTTTACCTGTTCCATCCATGTTGTTTAAGTTCTAGATTGAAATTGTATAAATTAATAATTTATTAGTGATAATATTCTTCTGTGTTACGTCTTTGTGGGGACCCCCTGGGGGTCCTTGAGTGGGTCCCTGCAGCAAAATTAGTTAAGATAGCATGACAATCTCTATTTAATCACTTTAAATGAGTAAGTACAAGTAGGCTATATAGCTCTGGTCCTTAAAGGGCCACTTCACCCCTTTTGCAACCAGAGCTTATTTTAATGATGTTTAGGACACAAGAAACACTTTCCTGGGGGGTTTTATGTGTGTAATATGTTTTGTTTATATTTTAGTCATGATGCCATGTTCATGACCAAAAACCTGTCAAGAAAATGGGGTCTCACTTACTTCCTGGACTACAAAGACACACCTCCATGCAGCCTCCACCCTCTCCACAAGGAGGTGAATTAAGTGCACTAAAGCATTATGGGCATTGTAGGAATTCAGCAATCCAGTCAAACCCTATAGTCAAACACATAGGGTCGTTTGCACCAAGAAAGATTAAATAAAGCTTAGTTTAGTGTTAATCAAGGATTTGTTGATCAAGGATTAATTTTAATTCGAGTTGTGTCGCACCACTTAATTTTAAGCATTGCTTAACAGATCTGTGATTAAATCCTTAACCTGTGATTAAAATCCATTAAACTGTGATTAATTAATGGATTAAACTTTGTTGTGTGTCCGCCATCTTGGTTTTGCGCTGTAAATAAACAGCAGCAGTCGTGAGCATCATTAGCGTTACTATTTCATTCATATTTGAGAATGTTTAAATTAAATTATAGTGCCTGCAGCAAAAATATATATGATAATAAAAACCGTCTCGCTCGCTAAAAAAATAACCAACAGACGTATAAACATGTTGTTTTCATTTAAAATAATTAATCCCTTATTGATACTTAAATCAAAGTTTAAAGTAGTGGTGCAACAGGATTGACATTAATCCAGGTTTACTGTGAAAATTAAAACCAAGATTAAAAAAACAAAACCAAGATTAAAAGGATGGTTTAAAACTAAACTGGATTAGTGAAAACTAGGTTTAAAGTTTGGTGCAACTGGATTAATAGATGAACCTTGATTTAAACCAGATTAAGGCTTAATCTTTCTTGGTGCAAACGACCCATAGACTTCATTATTTCTCTGGCCATATGGTGCAAATTTCAAATTGTGCTACTGTTACTACAAATACTACCAGTGAGACGCCTTGAGGGCGAGAAGCGACCTCACCCTAAAGGGCGAGTTTGCGTGCGCACATCCGCCTGGGTGACGGCAGACTGCTGGGCGAGTGTTGGCGCTTTGGCATGGGGGGTCAGACAACATATGGAATGAATTCTGTACTGGCCATATATGGAGCGTGTCTTGAGTATGCAGGGTTTGATGAGGTCGATCAGATCATGTGGAATGTCAAAACAGGAAGGACGGGTGGGGAAGGATATATGGAATGTCAGAACAGGTCAGCTCCATATATGGAGATGTAAGGGTCACATGTAGAGTTGCTGGCCGGCTCCATATATGCAGATCTAGGTGATACATGGAGAAGACTGGATGTCTTCTCCATGTATGGTTATCCAGGTTAGATGAGGTCAGTGTCATGATCTTCATATATGGAGATGGCCATATGGTGGCGTGACGTGTCACGAGGTGTGATGTCACGAGGTGTGATGTCACGAGGTGTGACCATGAGGCGTGATGTCACGAGGCGTGACCATATATGGAAGCGTGATGTCACGCCAGTCACGGTGATGTCACGAGGTGTAACCATATATGGAGGTGTGATGTCATGAGGCGTGACTTATGAGCCATGGGTAACTAACTAACGGAGGGACGGACAGGAGATGCAGGTCTTCATGGAAAATTGGACCTACTATGGTCGCAATTAAGATTGAGTGACTGCAGTTTCTTCCAGCGGTGAAATGTCCCTTTAAGGCTAAGGAGAAGTATATGGACTATATGGACCAATGCTGCGTGTAGGCCTATAGCACTTTGATGAATCTGGATGAAGAGGGATGCCACCAGCCCAGAACTATGACTGATGCACACCATTTCATAGAGCACACCCATTAGGCTACACGCTCTCACATGTTTATCTCCGGTTTCCCTTTTACGATAAGCCTGTTGACTTTCTCATTGTCAATAGGTGGATTATTTATAGGTCTGCTAATCAACGCAGTCTAAAATAGCATCTGCAGAGGGAAGCTGTATAAAAGAATGAGGAAGGAGCCTGGTTGGGACCTCACACGTGTAGCCTAAAATGTTGCATTTTACTCTATGCTCATATCCAGTTAACCACATTAATCCATTCCTGACATCACTATTTTTGGCACATTTTCAAAAGATTAAAAAAATATAAAAGTTTTAACAAAAGTGGAAATAGTCAATGCAGGCTCATGATTGTGAGTTTGATTTTAGCTATTTGTCATAAATGGCTTAAGTGGTTAGGACAGCGATTCCCAAGCTGTGGGCCGGTGTCGACTGGGTGGGCCATAAGGATATTGCAAGTGGGCCCCCAAATAAAGTGCCAAAACACTAACATTTGAATGAAAAAACATATTGTAAAAAAGGTATTTTGTCTTTAAAACCTTGAAACATTAGTTTTAATTGGAACTTAAAGTACACTATGTATAGTTCCAATGATCCAAGCTGGAACACACAGTCAATTAATTGGTCAATAAAATAAACAAGCTCATGCTCTGAAAGTGCACGCAGCCCACCCACGGCACAGCAGGTCGGCAGCTGACCTACCCTGTTAAGTGGTCAGATGGGTAGGCCGTGAGCCTGTGAACAAGATTTTCAAGTGCCTTGGTCCAGAAAAGGTTGGGAACCACAGGATTGGGTAGCCTACTTTAAGTAGATTTTGATGTCAGTACTTTTGTACTTTTACTCAAGTACATTTTGAAATCTGGACTTTTTACGAGTCTTCTACATTGCAGTAATGATACTTTTACTTAAGTAAAACATTTGAGTACTTTTTCCACCACTGTTGATGTATTTGATTTGCACAAATACAGTATACATAATATTATGTTAGTTGACTTAGTTCTATCCATAGGAAAGGTGACAGTTGTGCGAACTTGTGCCAGACGTGTTTCTCCCAATTTAATCATTATGCCAATACCCAATTTCCCCACATGCAGTCACTGTCTGCAACCTTACAATTGGTCATGTGGGAGGGTATACACTAGTACAGTTGTATTTCTCCTCTAACTGCTTCTTTTCACCCAATCTGAGATTCCCATGATTCCCATCAGCAAAGGAAAAACAGTCTTCATGAGAGACTATAATTTTCACCTGAAGTTTCACTGGGAGGACTGCATGCGGAGCAGCAGAGGAATACACTATCAAAACATTTATTTGATGTGTGATGTGATTTTGATGTGTTTATAAGAAAGAAGAAAATATTGGAATGGGATAATGTTATTTTGTGAACATGTGAAATATTGATACAGTAACTGCTCTTTAGACAAAGAAATAAACGTAAATGGTGAATTTAAACTGCAGAATTGGAAAAGGAAGAGACTCCTGTTTTTCCCTGTAGGCCTATATTCAGCCATTCAGTTTTACAAAGATAATCTGTTGTACTACGCCACACCCCTGGGGTATGTGCACCAATCCTGAAATAAGGGTAGATCTTTAGATTTTACTGCCAACTCATTTTGCCTCGCTTCCAGGACAACAAGTGTTAATTCTCCCTTATATGAACATATACTTACAAAGAGAACCCACATGTGCATACTTACTCCTCTACATTGCTTACCGAGAGAATCCTGTTGGGAAGAATATTGTTAAAATCCTTATGCATATTACTATACATTGTTGAATTCTGTGATCAAAAAAGTATTAAGCCTTACACTGTATTCTAGTAAGAATTACATTTGTTTGTATCTAGCTGTTTTGCAGTTTTACACATTTCTACATAAAAAGACTATATCAGAATGATTCAACTGGTCTGACAGTTAATGTGGACTTTAGATTTTAGAGGTGTACATGCTTATGGTGATGACAGCACAGAGGCTGTAAGATTAGTAGACTTATTCCAACCTGAAATGTTGCTGGTGCTGAACAAACAGTATAGTCTAGCAAATTATTTCTATCAAAATATAGATTATATTAACACTTGTTTTTTTTAAGTCATTCAACTCTGATTCACTTTTTTTCTCCCAGGTCTGCGTATTTAACTCAAGATTTAACTAGATTTTAGACAGTTGAGTCCGAGGGCGCGTGTAAGTAAATCACGCTGCGCGTGTATCTGTCATCATCTGTCACAGGGCGCCGCCATCTGTTTCTGACATTGACAACAACGAGCTCTGGCCAATCAGACGCGCGGGGCGTCACCAAGAGCGGGTCTCTGTCTAAAATCGGACGTAGAAAGAAATCACGCGCCGGCACCGGGCTAAATAGCGCACTGTGCTATGCAAAGAGTGCGCGGTGCGCTCGCGGATTAAGGTTGGTGAGGGGTGCGTTGCTCCCCTGCTTGCGGTTATGTTTAGGTTAGAGTTAGAGATAGGGTTAGTACTAGTCATAGAGTACTAGTAGGCACTAGCAGGGCCTGGCTGGAAACAAGTTCTTCCTCGTGAAACCAGATACCCTGGGTAAATATAGATTGATTGATTGATTGATTGATTGAAGAATTTATTAACAGTTTGCAGAATTACAGTACATTTCAAGCACAAACTCAATACAAAGGCTGTTAACTGTGAGTGGACGACCCAATTAAGCATTACACTTGTTTCCAACAGGGTCCACCATGTTCAAATCATCAAAACATTTAGAGACGTACAAATAGACACTTCTATAGACAGAACAGGAATTCATCAAAAAAGAATTCATCAAAAAGGAGGTAAAAAGGGAAAAGAAAAATATACAGTGAGGGGAAAAAAAGGGGGGGGCGGGGGGGGGGATTCACGTTCAGCTCCGTTAAATTGTTTGTTTTCCTTGGAGGAGCTGCGTTGGGTCCCCAAGTCGGCTCCGTGGCCGTACCTTGAGTTGGCTGTGTGGCCGTGACCATCTCTTGTGTTGTCCTTGCGTTGGGTCCCCAAGTTGGCTCAGTGGCCATACCTTGAGTTGGCTGTGTGGCCGCGACCGTCTCTTGTGTTGTCATTGCGTTCGTGTTTGAGGGATTCCGATTTTACAGGGGCCAGTTTCGAATTGCAGCCGTCCGTAGGTGCCCTTTGAGAGCGGTTTTGAAAGAGTCAAGGGATTCGCATGTCTTAATGACAGTTGGTAGGGCGTTCCACATTTTAGTGGCATAGGAGCGAAAAGAATTTAGTCCCTTGTTTGTGCCGAATCTGGGTTGTACATGGTTCGTTGCACTCCCTCTGGTGTTGTGGGTGTGGACTTCGTTAACATTAAGGAAGTATCTAGACAGGTACATGGGTATCTTGGTGGTGTATCGAATCTTGTGGACCAGACCCATTGCAAGATGCTGTACTCTGTCGTCGACCCTAAGCCATTCCAGCCTGTCGAAGTGGGCAGGGGTGAGGTGGGTTCGGGGGGCTAGATCAAGTAGGAGCCTGACCAGTTTGTTTTGGGAAGTCTGGAGCCTGGTTTTAAGGGCCTTTGAGGTGCTGTGGTACCAGGAGGTGCATGCATAGTCAAAGAAACCCTGTACAAGGGCTCCTGTTAAGGTCTTCAAGGTGTTTTTGTTGACCAGTGAGGAGATCCTGTAGAGGAATCTTGTTCTATGGTTGACTTTTTTGATTACGTTGGTGGCCATTTTATCACCGGAAAGATTAGCCTCCAGGATGGAACCTAGGTAGGTAATTTCATCTTTACGTGTGATAACATTGTCACCCACTCTAACCAAGAAGCCATTTGCCTTGCTGAGATTACTAATAGAGCCAAAGAGAATGGATTCAGTTTTTCCCAGGTGTAAAGATAGTTTGTTATCAGCGAGCCAGGTGCAGATTCTACCGAGTTCAGAGCTGAGGGCATTTTCAACCTGCAGTTTGTCCCTGTCCGAGACCAGCAGTGCTGAGTCATCTGCGAACAGGAACAAGTTGCAGTCACATAGATTTCATTTCATTTCATTTCAAACACTTGTGTGCGGTCCAAAACACAGCCCAGCGCTTCCTACTCCACTGACAACCAATCACAGCGCTCCAAATTCCCTCCCATCATAGGAATAAAAAACTCGCTCCCGGGGCGCAGTTGAGTCTTAAGGGGACTTGTTGCACTGATGCACGTATGATTACTTCCTGTTCCGGTCCGTACAACATTTACTCTCGGGCTGTTGCTCCAGTGCACCGGTTTTTCATTTCATCACCAGTGACCAAACCACGCACCACTGTCATACGAAGATGTGACGTTTACTGCGATCATTTTCGCTTAACGATAGAGTTGGCAAATACTTACAGCTACATGCCGATTGCCGACATTGTTTTTGGCGATTGTATTGATTAACAATCTACTGCCTAGTGCCTGGAGTGTCACCTTGAATGCTAGTGTGTGTGGCTAAATCTAGCTCGTAAGCCCGCACACTTGCCGATATTCCTTTTTTTCTTTTCTGTGACATTCATACAAATGATCTCATGTCACCTTTTATCTGATTATTATTTTTTGTTTTCGACAATTTAACCATGGGTGTTGTTCTGCGGAACATCCAGAAGGTGGTGCCGTTTCGCCGTGCCAGGCTGCGTAAGGACGTGGACACACTGAGACACATCCTGGGCGTCCAGAAGTTCGACCTGGGCATCATCTGCGTGGACAACCGCAGGATGCAGCACATCAACCACATCTACAGGAAGAAGAACGAGCCCACTGATGTCTTGTCCTTCCCATTCTACGAGGTAGGCTACTGTAGCAGTCTTTGGCGGAGTACTCGAATGTTTTACTTATTACTGCAATGATGTAGAAATTCACTCTGTTAAAAGTAAAAGTCCAGAAGTAAAAAATGTCTTGAGTAAATGTACTAGTATTGGTATCAAAATATACCAAAAATCCAGACCCACAAGCCGCCCCGCGTCCGAAACGGTAGAAAAGTGACAGTTACCATGTGGGGGTCCCTCTACTGTACTGTACTGTCACTGTACTGTACTGGCACACCCGAAAGCATCATATATACAGTTAATACGTGCGTGTGTGTTTGTGTGTGTGTTACAACCATGATGTTTTTGTGCTCATACCCACCCAGACACCCAGCCAGCCAGCCACCCACCCACACACACACATAGCTCCGTAAGGGAGTGGTTGCACCACTCAAAAACAAACAAAAAAAACTCAACATTGTGCTCGAGTAGTTATTGTAGTAAATTTTCTTAGTTACTTTACACCACTGTCAATGATTCTCAACCTTTTTAATGTTATATCGACGTAGAGATAGGGTCTGTTTGAGAGCACTGCCTCCAAGATTTTCAAGACAAAACCGTCCTAGTGCAAATAACTTACAAATCAATGGAGGTGAATAGTCATTAAATTCAAGAAACCATTATTGAATCAGCATACATGCATCTCTCAGGATCTGCGGCCAGGCAAGCTGCCCTGTACCATTCACAGAGATGAGCTGAACCTTGGAGATGTGTTTTTGGGAGTCGAGTTCCTGATGAAACAATGCCAGGAGGAATCCTTGGATTTACACGGAGTTCTCACTGTGAGTAGTGATTATTTTATTTACCAAAAATGTAGTTGTTCTCAAACCCCCAAATTATATATATATATATATATATATTTGGCATAATATTTATTTGGCAGCAGAACATCTGAACATATTTGGTGCAAGGGGGAAGGAACGAGTTGTCAAAATAATTAAAAATGTACAATTATAATATAATTACTGTTAAAAAATAGCCTCACAACGGGTCCCATAGCGACGCGCCATGAGCTTGTAGATCAGCTATGTTTGAATATTTTAAAGTATAGGGTTCAGTTGATTTGTATGCTATAACTGGGTGTGGCAATGAGCAACAGACCAGTGGAAGCAGCTCGTCTCTCAGATGACAATGCTATAACCTGGTCCTATTTGGTTGGGGGCCCCCTGGTACCCCCTCAGTCTCCGGACCCAACTTTGAGAACCACTATTTTAATGCTTCTTTATAAAAAACAATATTCACATTTGTGAACTTTATCCAATTGGTCCACTGCTCTCCTGACGCAGGTTGTCACGGCTCATGGGATCTGTCACCTGCTGGGATACCGACATGAGACAGATGAGGAATGGACTGAAGTAAGTATGAAACATTTATGTTGCTATATCAGTGCTCAAACGTTTTCACTCAAGGACCCCCACAATTATATGTATTGCCTGCAGACCCCCATCCCATCTAAAAATATTTTGTTCCAGTTAACCCCAGAAGCAAAGATTTGAGATAAAAAGGTTCAACTTTTCATGATTTTTCAAAGAATAGCCGAGCTTGCTATTTTTGAATAGCAAAGTATAAAATGACAGCTTCTTTCCCAGTTTAAATGGGTTGATTGGAGATGGCAGCACTGTTAATTTAATGAGCCGTTTGTGCTTCATAGGATAGTGAGGGCGGAGATGAGAATGGAATACATGACTTAAGTTATGCAGCTGAAACATTGTTCCATGATTTGCATACATTTCAAGTACTCTCAAAATACTGTGTTTTTAAGTTAAAATGTCTTTGTTTACAGATGCTACAGAGGGAGAGTTACATTCTAAGCGAGTACAACAGGCTCACAGGCCGACACCTGGAGCCACTGACCAAGAGATGTAGCCAAAATAGTTAACTACTTCAGTCACAATGGATCGACTTGAATGGTGCTCTGCATGCATTAATGACTGTACATACACTGTTATCTTGGACCAGTAACTTGAAAAGTGTTGTGCCATGAGCTGTGAACCAATCATGGAAATATATTGAAACAATACCCAAATTGCCTTTACTTACGGCAATTACAAATGTTTAACTTTTTTTTTTTTTTCTTGTTTCACAAATTATGCTTTTAAATGTTTTGAGGAAGAAATCCTCAAGTATCTTTTCACTAGTCTTTTATTAAAATCTGCATATTAAATCTGCATGTTAGGAAGTCAAATGCTGTATGAACAGGTAGAAAAAGCTGTCCAACGTTGCTTCACAAATACAGTATGCACACTTGACATGGCATCAGGGGCACGTTTGGGAAGGTGTGACATTTCAGAACTAGAAGATTTGAGGACTTATTTCCTGAATCGTTTGTCCATGATGACAGCTGGGCAAACTAACTTGACACAGCCGAAACAATTCCCCTAGGCCCAAACCATATTAATACGGTGTAGTGGGCATTTCTGTTCTGATTTTGTGTAACATATGGCAAGTAAAATGGTTACACAGAAAATGTACCTGCATTATTTTTTTTAACAAATGCATTGTTGAAACTAGTATAATTGGTAGTTTAACCTTTATCATTATTGTACAATATCACTTCTTGCTCTTCAAGCAGCAGAGCTGAATGACAATAGCAGATGAAGTCTTAAAATGTATACTGGTCATTAATACAGGGATGGAGAAACTTTCAGATTGTGTGGGGCAATCAAAGCTAGAATTTACAACTCTGCCGCAATAAATAAACTGTTAGGCTTTAGAAGAGTAACCCTAGCTGATTTGCACATACTGTTTGAGGTTTCACAAACATTCTAAAGCAGTTGTGCAACTTTCAATGTAAAGCTCTGCGTACATAGATTCCTTAAGACAAAAGAAAAAAAAAACTTTAACTGGGAGGCACTAGGGTTTCCCCCTAGAGGCGTTTATAAAAGACAAGCCTCTTTTCCTCATAGATTTTAAAAAACATGGATAAAACAGACACTTAACATTACATGTGTAAAGCATTGTGAGCTCAAACAAATGCCCCACTGAAACTCTTAAGACAGAACCGGAAAGCTGAACAGAATTGGCCAGTTTGTGCCAGAAAATAAATATTGCACCACATGTATCCGAATACACAACCCTCTAACTCTAGATTATTTTATACTCCAACATAGAATATATCTTTATTCATAGTTTATATTGGAAATTAAAGGTCTCAAAACCATACAATCCAAGGGGAACCACCTGGTGTCGGCTGGTGAAGGTATGAATGGATGGCAAGTTGAACTGCCAAGAAAACAGGTTTTTACTAAAGTAAATACAAAATATATATGCACTCCCAGAATGAGGAGGCAAAAGTCTCCCCAAAAGAAAACAATTGTACAGTATTTCTTTAAACTGTCTTGACAGTTTGCTGCCTGTGGTTTGCAGGAACAAGCTTAAAGTCTGGTTTCTAACGTTCTGCACAGGAAGGGGGCGTGCCTGAAGACGACCAAAATGGACGGCGATCAGTAGTACTTGAGTTCTTCTTTCACTGTAAAATTTGAATCCATCTGTTCACAGGATAGTTTGTTGCACAGAGTGTTTGTGTGTGTTTAGGGTAAAGTAGCGTGGAATGCTCAAAGGGGTTGCAGGACGCTTCTTCCTGCCTCTGATGCTCCTCCGTTGGCCCCATTCCTCTCCATCTCAGATAACTCCTCAAACACATCCCTGAGGACATGATTTTAAAATTATTATCAAAAAAGGAAGTTTTAATGTTCAGGTTTTCACAAGGACAAACTTCCAAACCTACCCTCCAATCCTATCTTGGTTAGGTCCTATTTAACGCATTTATACCTGAAGCAGATTGTGAAAAAAACATAATCCGAGTACCACAATGTAAAAAGTAGGGGGGTTACTTTCAGTTACTTTTGAGCAAAACTATTTATTAGATAAAACAAGTTTTACAATTGATGACAAGAGCAGAATGTTGAGCCTATGAAATTAAGAAAAAAAAACTACAGAAATATTGTTAAACTAGAAAAAGTGCCCTTCTGGGCACAGGTCTCCACCAGGAGGATATAGGAGTGTGTGTGATGTTTGGCAAAATGTTTAGGAGTAATATAAACATGTTTTTGTGTGGGGGTTTTTTGCAACAATTTTCTTCATTTTGTTGAGGAAATGCAGAGCCAGATCACTCATAGCATCTCTGAGGATAGAATTCTGGATGAGCAGGACATGTGCAGCATTTTGTACAAAACGGGCCACTCGATCATGAATACTTTGGAAGGCAATCTTAGCCAATCAGTGTAGAATCTGAGAAATTCTAACAGACTCGTCTTGATCACATGACTACAGAGATCATGTGTACCGATTTGCGTGAGATTTGGATGAAATCTGTGCATGTGTTTAGCAGAAATCGGCCTCATGGTGGCGCTATAACCGGCAGATGTGGAGAGATGCAGGGAAAATGTTTTTCCATGGCCTCTAGGGAGTGCGCATACATAAGTTGTATACAGATCGATACAGGAATTGCCCTGTTATAGCGCCACCGTGAGGCTGATTTGGAACAAAATGAGTGGCATGTCGTCCACGGCCTAGTGGAAATGTGCGTGTATAATTTCACAGAAATTGCACACAGTTTGTGATTTGTGGCATTTTGTTCGAAACGGACCAATCATGTGAGCTTTGGAAGCCAATCTTAACCAATCAGGATGGAAGATGGGAAATGGTGCAGATCCGTGTTGATCACATGACTATGGAGATAGTGTATACCGAATTGTGTGATGTATGGATAAAATGTGTACGAGTAATCTACAGAAATGTTTTTGCCTAAATCGGCCTCATGGTGGCGCTATAACAGGCCGTTGAGGAATATTTTGGGCAGAGGTTCGTCGTTGGGATCCAGGGAGTGTGTGTGCAAAGTTTGGCATGGATCGGGCCAACGGTGCCGGAGATTAGCTGGTAACGGACGGACGGACAGACACACACCGAGTGCAAAACGTACTCTCTCCCCATGCCTTCGGCCTGGTGGAGACAATCAGTGGTTCAACCTTTTTACAAGTACCACGTCAGAAAATATTTGGCTCTCAAGTAGGCCTACCACCATTATGATACATTAAAATACAGTCCTATTCAGCTAGGCACAGTACGCACAAAAGGCAAAATTAATTCTAGGGATGCACGATTAATTGGTACCATAATCAGAATAGGCCATATCGGCCATAAAAATGCCATATCGGTA
The DNA here is from genome assembly GCF_951216825.1 of Electrona antarctica. NCBI lineage: Eukaryota > Metazoa > Chordata > Actinopteri > Myctophiformes > Myctophidae > Electrona > Electrona antarctica. Next base: position 27,331,197 of record NC_136794.1, read on the forward strand.
TCGGAACGGTCTCAAAATAATACAGATTATTTAATCTGTTTTCAAATAATATAAAATGTGAAAAATCATCAATAAGTTCAATATAAATCATAAGTGTCTAGTACCTCTAGTCTAGAACAAAAGCCAAAACAAATGTGAAAAATCTTCATTTTTCTACATTTAATTTATTTATTGATTGATTTCATACTTTATTAACAGGCTTTGGGCCAAGCCCCTATAGGGCCTAGACCTTTTCCATTGTGGTCCTAATATCGGAATCGGTCAGAATTTATGAGGAGTCCAAGCTGCTTCTTTTCACTTGACAGGGGACATTTCCCTGGCCGGACGTAGCGCGTGGAAGGAACACGTTATTCCCACCAGTTCCTTTCCCCTCCATCAGGCGCCCCGGCTGGCCAGGGGGTGGTAGTTTTAGAGACCAGGATTACTGCATATTTTTGTGAGGGTACCTAGGGGACACGGGGAGAACATGCAAACTCCACACAGAAAGGCCCTTTCGCCAACCCCACCTCGGGTATGGGCACTGATGGCGTGGAGGAGGGAACGCGCCCACAGCGTCCCCAGCTGGAATCGAACCCAGGACCTTCTAGCTGTGAGGCGAGTTCGAAATGATCTTGATACCACCATCACACTGGTCATTGTGGTCAACACAGAAGCCGTTGAGGGTTGATTTCACCCCCCTGCGTGTTACTTATATCCATAGAGTTATGGTTATGTCCGCATCATATAGCGAGCAATGTATAGCCTACTAGTGTGCCATTTGAACGGTATCCATTGTATCATTCCACTCCGTCAGAATCTCACTACCCACGGCCACCCGTGTCCCCGCGTCTACAGAGCGCTCCCCACACACACCCCGCCTCTTGTCCTGTTACAGATCACTGTCAGGAGAGTCCGCTGGCTACAGATCATGCTATAAAATGTAATATAATTACATAATACGGGGACTGGAGAGTTAAGATTCCGACGGTGGGGAAAACCATTGGTTCTGCAGGGACCGACGCACGCTGCTCGTGTGCCCACACTGTGCAGTGCCATGGGCAGCAGCAGTGACACATCGCAGCCCCTGATCATGTCTCATGCGTACTTTATTTCGACTGATTATTTTATCGTTTGGTGTTTTATTTGTAGGCCTAAAATTGTAGGCCTAAAATTGATGAGGGGAAGGGGAGAATGTAACCAAGCCTGTAATCAAAAATAAGTCCGTTATTCCAGCAACTCACTTATTCATGTAGAAGAAGATGTATCCACTGCGGTCACGGTCCCGCTGGACAGTCGCTTCCAGTGTGCGCGACACATCCAGGTCATTGTAGGTCAACCACGACTGCTTCTTCATGTCGTACACGTCACTGATGTAATGACCTGTTTGGAGGACAAATTGTGTTTAGTTTGAGACATCTCAAGTCAGTTCCCATCAGCTACAACTCTAACGTCTGTGCAGTAACTTGGCGAGGCCATTTCTTTTCTCACTTTACATTCAGACACAGGCGTTCTTACCAGAGGATGAGCTGTTCCCGATGTGACTGACTACACTGATGAGTCTGAATGAGTTTGTCAGGTCTCCATTCTGCAAACAAGAGGGACAATTAGCGGTTACAGGGGAATTGTGTCATTTCAACCCACTAGAGGTGGATGGTGGTTGTGTTCACTTATTATACAAAAAAAAAACACCTGGAAATATTGAATGTCAAATAATGTATTGCGGCCTTTGGTCGACCATATGCCCATTTTGAACAATGTACCCAGTGAAGGCCTCACAGGTCCATTTACATTAACAAAATTCCAGAGACCGTTATAGAACCGTGTGCAGCCAACCACCTAACATCAAATTCTGTCAAGGTATATGGGACTTGTGGTGAGGAAATTCATTTTTTTTCGGGGTGTCTGGTTGCTCAGCCAGTTAGTGCTTTTGCCGTCTTGTCTGTCCCATCTCTCTATACTGAACAATCTGAGATGAAGTCTAATAATTAGGGAAAATTTGCTAAATGTGTGGCAAATCTGCAAAAAAAATTGCTTACCACTAGCTTTCTTCACAAATGTGTTCATAAAGGTGTCTACTATCACAGAAAAAAAAGGTTCCAACCCAACTCTCTTGGGAAACTGAAAGTTGGGGTACCATTAACATCCAATATAAGGCAAAAATGTCCAAATTTCATTATACTTTAAGTAGCATGTGACGTGTCAAACTAGGGGGTTTTCATGATTCTGAATCCATTGCAAGCATTAGTACAAAAAACTACGGCTATGCCTAAAAATGGCATAGCCGTCATCACAAATGTGATGAGGTGGCTATGGCCGAATTTAGCCCAAGAGGTGTTTGTGCAAAACTAATTATTGGAATGGATTCAGCATCATGAAAACCCCCTAGTTTGACATGTCACATGCTACTTAAAGCATAATGAAATCTTGGGAATTTTGCCTTATATTGGATGTTTATGGTACCCCAACTTTCAGCAGCTGTCACAAAGTTTCCCAAGGGAGTTGGATTGGAACAACTGTATATGTGATTCTAGACACCTTTATGAACACATTTGTGAAGAAAGCTAGTGGTAAGCATTTTTTTTGCAGATTTGACACACATTTAGCTAATTATCTCTAACTATAATGCGAAGGGGGGCAAAATATATATAAAATGAAACCTCAACATTTCCTGACGATATTTCCAGATTTATGCTAGCATCAGTGGAAATGTTACACAATTTACCTTCAACAAGGTAGAGGTAAATATTTCAATATATTTATTGTGCCCAGGATATCCCCACACCTCTTTATAATTATACCCGTAGGAGGGCCAGGAGTAGGACGCCTGGACACGCCGTAAGGTCCTGTTTAAAGGAAGGGATTTTCAGAGTAAAATCTGCCTCATCTGCTGGGAACTATACACTGACACCACGCTAGACAGGAACGCCCAAAAACGTCACATCCGGGGTAAGAATTTACCCCAGAATTTTCTATGGCTGCCAATGCAACTTGGTCCAATCCTTAATCACATACGGACAAACATCTATGCCGATGCTATCTAACTTGCGGAGGTAGCGTGCCTTGTCCACGGGCAACAGATCTTTCAACGTATGGCATTGCAAATACGTTTGATAATCGCTACTCTGCTCAATATTGTTTTGAAAATGCCGTAAATTGCATTGCAGTGAACGAGCGCAAATCACAACTTCCCCCGTTTGTGAGTCACAGTTTGAGGCGCTGTTTACGCGTCATGGTGTCAGTGTATCGCCTATATTTTGAAAGATTCCGGGACAAAGTGTTAAGTTAACTTAACAAATATTTTGTGTGTAATATTTTCACACCCTGCAAATTAAAAAGGGCTTAAACTGTCTGAGTTGTTCCAGTGCCTTCCTGCCTCTGAGATGCACCAGATTAGCCTACCACAGGCTTGAGGTGCGGTGGAACTCCCTCCTGATCAAATATTTTCTGGCAGTATATGAGCTACCAACCTCAGCATTCCTTTTTAGGTTCTCTGCCTCTGCATCAGTGTACTCCATATCAAGCACATCTTCATTTCCAGAGTCTTCATCTGAGCACAGCAGCTCTGGTAAAGTGTTGTTGAACTCTGGTGGGTCAGGAGTGGAGAAAAGTGTATGAACTTTGATGTGTATTTTGGGAGGGTCAGTGTAGAATAGAACACATGAAATCCCACAGAATCACCATAACAGAGTTACCGTACACTAAACTCATCTCTAATGATGGTGGGGTTATATTCTATAGTCTATACCTTGCAAACTCAGTTCCGTGGCCCTCTTCAGATCATCATCCTCGCTCAGCTCTTTGGCCTCCTGTAAGAGGGTCAATGGAGACAGGGATTAAAGCAAAAAAAAATGTAATGGAAAAATGTTTTTCAGACCTAATATCGGATTCATGAAACGCTGTAGGGGAAACCCCCAACCTGGTATTTTTCTGATATTTAGCAGTTTTTTTTCCAGCCTCAGATTTTGTTGGGGGCACGACGTAGCGTAACCAAGCATTTGATCTGAGGTTGAGAGTTTTGGACAAGTTCAAATTTAGAACCAATGTAACTTGGGAGATTACCAAGAATGGCTTTATAAGTGAGAATATACCAATGTAGCAACCTGCGCGACGTTAAGTACCAACCCACTAGGGCGTACAGAGTACAGTGATGAGTCCTAAAGGGGGAATTGGTTATGAACCAATTCCCCCTATTTTCATTCATTAATGACACTATTACACTTTGACTCCTGAACACGAGTTAATTGACTGTAGAACACTTTCCCTCCCGTTATGTTTTCATTGTTTAATCCGGGTTTTTAATACGTTTTAAGTCATACAGGCTTTCCACAGGACAGAGTGGGATAGGTGACGCGTTTGATGACGTCATCGCAAAAAAAAGGTCCGTCGCTCTGGTGTGCAAGGGGTTATGGGAAATTGAGGCCAATGCATTACAATGGCAGCGGTTGTGTGGTGCGGACGCTTTCCTCCTCCACTCTGTTGTTGTGATCGGCACTTTGGAATATTTTTTAACACTACGACAATCGATTACGGCTGTCGGCGCAGTGGCTCTTCAAAGTTTAGTGAAAACACGGCAGGGAGATCTGGAACAGGATTGTTTCACGGCATTAAAACTGTTAACCGATTTTTTTGGCTATGGTACTGGTAAAATGGTGTTTCCCTTTAAGTTCTAGCCACCTTATGATTGCACACACAATAATTGGTCATTGATTCACATGCATCCTCACTTGTTGTTGATACAAGATGCACCAACCTCATTTAGCCACGCTGAGCGAGCCTCCTTTCACTACCAACGTCTCCATGATTATTGCTCGACTGCCTTGAAAATAGGTTTTACCACCGTGAATTGCATTGTTGAACTCCTGTGTGGTATAGAGCTCTTCATGGGTAAAACAAAAATGGTTCCGACCCCTGAAATTAATCTGTGAATTTTTCAGATTCTGAATTGTTCCGTAACATTTTCAAATAAGAAAACCAAGTCTGAATGGACAGTGGACACCAATTTCAAATTAACCAAACGCATGGGGCGTGAAGAGCTCTAGTGTGGTAGCGGGCAGCGGCCGGTTCAATTGACTGAATGGAGTGATAATCATGGAGGCGTTGGTGGTGAAAGAAGGCTCAGAGCCTCGGACGAGGCTTGGGAAGTTGGGACCAAATTAAACACCACCCCGAAGTGTTTGCATTGGCACGCCTGTGTGGGTAACTTTAGTGAGAGTTAAGGCTCATTCATAGTCTGGATTTTCGGTGGTGAGGTGACCACCGAACTACAACATGATGTCACGAGTCGCGGTGAAGAGAAAACCACCGCCACCGCTCCAGCCCTTCTCTCTGTTTTTACTCACCACCGCTCAACGTTATTTCAGCTCCGGTGGTCACCTCACGACCAGAGCGGTGGTCACCTCACCACCGAAAATCCAGACTATGAATGAATTAACAAATCCTCTAAAATCTCTGATTGGCAAACATTAAGTCTTCCGCAGTCTATTTTAATGCAAGAGAACCAAACGTAAGCACATTAATTGTCAATAACTGATGCCTTCCCTGTCAACAAATAATCACATTCTACATGTTACATGGTGTAATTCACTAGCACTCCAGTGACTTCCATTATTCCTGTAATTTCATCTTTTGGACACTGCCATGATCCATACGGAGCCAATTCCATAACTTAACAGTGGTTAAATCCGTGCTAGCTACTTTTAAGTCGACAAACGGAGCACAACATGATAGTTGCACACTGGTGTTTGTGCATGCCAAATTAAATAGCTGATATACAAGCTCATAGAGTGTCACATTCTTGACGCAATGTGAGCTTGTAGATCTGCCATTTACTCAGCGGCACAACACCAACATGCAACAATAGCTGAGGCCAACACTTCTGTGTCGGGTTACACAGCGGGGAATGGCACTGTGTGCAGCTGATCTTTGGCTGGGCAGTGGAGATTGACTACTAGCAATGCTGCGGTCATGTCACCGCTACAGACTCCCACCCACCCCCCTTATTTAATTTTTTCCCGGGTCTGCACATGTCCAATATGGGATCCTCACAACGGAAATCTGTACCCAGGACGAAGAACTTTAATGCATGTGGAGAGCACATTTGTTCAGTCTGTTTTACAAAGTTCTGTACTTACATGTTCCTGAAGGCTTTGTGCCAGGGCTTGCTGCAGCTCCTGCTCTTCTCTCTCCTGGTCGAAATTGTAGTGCTGCTGGACCCAGTCCAACTCGCCCTGCTGCTGCACGCCGTCTGGAGTCTGGTTCTCCTTGTTCTCGTCCATGGTCAGGTCCAGGGAGGCCAGAACATCTGCAACAAGCAAATACACACGCATGTCAAGACTATTTTCTCCCGAATCAGCTAAACCGATCTTCATTTGTGCAAGATTTGGATTTAATTGATGTTGAAGAAATCTCCATTCATAGAAACTTAAGCTAGGCTCAGATTTCAGGACTTTGGAAATCTGGCAACACACACACACTTATAAGATTCTCCTAAACGTGCACAAACTACAATATTTAAAATAATGGGACATCACACACACTACAGGATTCTGTATTAAGATTATTGGCCCTGGCTGAAAGCAGCACCTCACAATATTTCATCTCACGTGATCAGCACCGATATCACTGATATCGGGGAAAAAACGATTTTAGACGATATTTCAGCTGATATTTTGGCAGATTTTTCCTCTCTATGCAACGAGGCATAAATTAGGCGTATGTGCTCTCTGGAACTGGTGCTGTTGAATGGGAGTAGTCCACCGACATGATAATATCTAATACTGTTTTTGGTGCCAGGGTGGGACATTTGTGCTTTACAACCTGGTGCTGCTTGAAGAGACCAGCTTGATTAGTTTGTTATTATTATTAATTATTTTTTTTACAGGGAAAAAAAGCTTTGGGGAACCGTTGTTTCATTCAGTTTATAAGAAATGCTGTTTGGGAGCCAGTTAATTATAATTTGATAGAACAAAACATTTGAGAGTATAGTATTTTAATTATTTTAAAATGTTCTGTTCAATTTATAAGAAATGTTAAATAGTGGCTCCCTGCACTGTTAAACATTGTTATACTTAAAAACAAAACAAAAAATGCATTAAAAAAAACTCTATACTTAGTAAACTAATAGTTGACCAGGGTCCGCTCTGTACTTGGTCTGCTGTTTTATGTGGTTAAACTTTTAGTAATATACTGTACCTGCAGGCTGTTTGCTCTCCGTCTCCACCAGACCACAGGGATAGTCCAGCTCTTGAGCGTCAGCGTCCCCAAAGCCTGTGTCGGGACGGTTGGTTGGCTCATCCTCCAGAGGCGATTCAGCAGAGATTCCCGCCTCCTGCGCCTCCATTCGACTCATCTCTATCACTGCAGCCAGCATTTCATCATCGTTTAACTCTCGTGGATCCTCTGTCGACCCCCGCTGAACGAACACAGACAAATTGATATGTTACTGATATGTTAAGAAGCATATTGAACTGATGTTAAGAAGCAATTGATTTTGTAGAGAAAAGTCCTTGTAGGCACACCTACAAGGACAGGTGCGTCAGAGCCAGCAAACAAATGTGAATCATGAGAAAAAAGGTCTCGTACAGTCTTCACTTATAGAGCAGCAGTTTATTCAGCCGAGTGACAACATTTCAGTCTAAACGACCTTCATCACCTGATGAAGGTCGTTTGGACTGAAACGTTATCACTCGGCTGAATAACTGCTGTGTGCGGGACCTCTTTTTTTCTCAAGAAGCAATTGATTAAAAAATGCAAATGGTATAGTGGGCTTATGCCCTTTGCACCAAAAGAAAACTGAACACAAGTGGATAAAGGGAACGAGGTCAGGTCACTTGGCACCAGGCAGATATAAGAAACTTCTAATCAGGCAGTACACCCACCTCTTCTGGCCGATCATCCTCGTCAGGAAGGCAGTCGCTAAGGTGTCGCTTGCGGCTCACATTCGTTTTCTTGTTCAGCTCCTCTTCACTGTCCGAATCCAGGAAGATGGAAGTACAGCTAGAAGTGGCTATTTTACCACCAGCCCTCCTGCACGAACACAAACACACACACCACACACACACACACACACACAAAAGATTATTAATTAAATAATACCAGTCACCATATAGTTACTAGGATTAGCATACATTTAATCATCCATGTAAATAGTGCAAGCATTTACCGGAGAGGTGCTGAAGATGAATTGACTGACTGGGAGGTCTTGAGTGTTCGGGACCTTGAATAAAAAATAAATTACGGGGTCAGAATCCATGCCATTTTCTTGACACCAAACTATTCTATTATGAGAAGGTAGGTAGGTAGCAAGCATTTAGATGTTGATATGTGTGCGTGTGTGTCCTTACAAGGCTGCCTGGGCACTCCAGCACAGGCTGAGAGGGGGCCGCGTGGCTTCTGTGCAGTGGGATGACAGGGTCAGGTAGCGGGGAATAATCACCGGTTGTCCCAGCTTGCTGTTCGTAGACAGCGAGGCGTTGAAGCTATAACGCTTCAGGTGGAGGATGAGCACCCTGTGTGTGGTTATGGAAGTGTGAGGGAACGATTAAGAACTGGTGAAACTGGCATTTGATTTCTATGCAAAGTCATGGCCCCATCACTGTATAGAAAATATTTGAATCAACAGATAAATACTGTATGTAGCATATTATGAATGTTATGGTGGAACAATAAAGCAAAGGATAGAATTCAGGACACGACATATTCAATTTAAGCAATTATGGGTTCTGTTAAGTGAGTGAGCAGACTCCGTGAGTCTGGTCTGTACCTGGGCAGTTTGCTGAATTTATGCATCACTGTAGCCGATTTCCCATTGCACTTCTCACATGAGTACTCGATTTCTTCCATCTGTAAAAAGGATGTTGTTATATTAACCCATTTTGGCCTGACGCCGATTCTAAAATGCCTTCTAAATCCTGACCTAAGTTTTCTGAAAAACTTCAAATATTTATATAGCAGCATCAAATATTTTTAATTTTTGAATACTCTACATACTGTACAGACCCCCAAGAGGGGTTCCCATCCAGAAGGGTTAGAACGCCAAAAGGGGTTCCCGCCCAGAATGGGTTAACTCCACTTTCACAATTTTAAATAACTTTATTATGTTAGTATGTATGCATGGCTTGCATGCACCTATAACACTGAGACTTTAGAGACATTCTACACAAAGTTGGTCAATGCAGAATTTAGTGGAAACTAGAATCGGCCTCAGGTCTTAATGGGTTAAAACAAATTACTGGGGGGAAAAAATAAATACACATCATATCCTTGTTACGGGTTCAAGCCTCACCCTGAAGAAGAGATCCAGAGAGTCCTGGATGGAGCGCAGCGGGAGGGTATTCTTTCTGCGCGGCAGATCGATGGAGAGGTCATTGAACTGCTCCCTCTTAGTCACCACCTCCCCACAGCTGCAGCACACATAAGCAGGTAAGAAAATACATTCATTTATTTTTTTACAACAAGGAATTTAGCAAGGAATACAAAAGGTACTTTGCTCAAAGATGGCAATTCCAAAGAGGGAACAGGTCTTACCATTTGCAGGTGATGGTGTGCTGAACCTCAAACTCCATGTTGACCACCACAGGGCAGGTGTAGATGCGGGAGGTGTCGGTGTCCTCGCTGGGCTCTGCCTTGGCGACCGGTGATGTAGCTGCCGTCTGCTGGGCATCATCCCACACTGCAGACGAGGACGCCGCCGCTTCATTTCTCCAGCTCTTGTTCATCTTCTCCACGTCCTCCTTCAGCTGGTCCAGACACTGGCTCAGAAACTCATGGGCATCCTGGGAAGACACAAATTCAATAAAAAGGCTAAACGATCATTGAAACAAAAAGCAAAAATTGCAGAGAACAATCACAGAACTTTGCCCAGGCACTACTAAGTAAGAGACAAGGTTCTATCTAAGCAATCAATCAAAAATGTTGTCAAAGACTGGAAACTAAAGTACCACTATGAAAATATATTAAAAAGGTAATGGTTCCTTAATGAGCATAATCTCACCCACAGTGCACAGCCAGAACCAAGTGGGGTACACCCAAGTTCAGGTACGTTACATTTTCCGTTTAGATGATACACATGCTTTGGGTAAGAAAATAAAGACTTGTTGGTGGATTTGGTGTGGTTAAGGATCTGGGAAGGAACGGCGATACAGATTTTGTAACAACTCCTAGAGGAAATTCGGTACCAGAGTCACAACCTTAAAAAATACTGCCCAGGTAATACTACAACATAAGACTAATGCTCTACAAAATGTATCTCCAGGATGTTATTTGAATATATTGTTAAGTATGGTAACTGCCATCGTGTGTGATGCACATCCGGTCACCTTGATATATCAGCATGTGTCAGTTATAATAACTTGTATTTCATTGGCTTATTTCCTTGGTGGTAAGACATGTGCTTAGTGTGATCAAGTCTATCTGGTTAAAAGACAACTCTAACCTACTGGCTGTTTCAAGTTTACAAAACCATCTACACCAGTGGTTCCCAAACTTTTCAGCCTGTGACCCAAAACAGAAATTAGATATTTGCCTGGGATCCACTAATTCTGAAATGTGTTGTAATTTTAGTAATTTCTTTGTGACATCACTGGAACTACACCCAAAATGAGTAAACTAAAACTAAGGGCACCCATAACAATATGTCCGTGACCCACAAATGGGTCCCAACCCACTGTTTGGGAAACAGTGATCTACACTAACAGGACAGCATGCAGCGATGTTACTGTTCTTACATTTAGCATGTATCCAGGTGTTACCGTTCTTACATTTTGCATGTATCCAGGTGTTACTGTTCTTACATTTTGCATGTATCCAGAGATGTTACTGTTCTTACATTTTGCATGTATCCAGAGGTGTTACCGTTCTTACATTTAGCATGTATCCAGAGATGTTACTGTTCTTACATTTAGCATGTATCCAGGTGTTACCGTTCTTACATTTAGCATGTATCCAGAGATGTTACTGTTCTTACATTTTGCATGTATCCAGGTGTTACCGTTCTTAAATTTTGCATGTATCCAGGTGTTACCATTCTTACATTTTGCATGTATCCAGAGATGTTACTGTTCTTACATTTTGCATGTATCCAGAGATGTTACTGTTCTTACATTTTGCATGTATCCAGAGAAGCGCTCGGCCGTGGCAGAGATGGCACTCTTCACCTTCCTCAGGAGGTCCTTCTTCATCTCTGGACAGCCCACATCCTTCTTTGCCATGAGGTGGGCAAAACGCCTAGAAGAATCAAATAAACCAAACTGAAGTCGTACTGCTTCCTGAAACCTAGATTTTACTAGTGGCTTTTTATGAACTGTGTGTGTCTACTGAAGGATTTAAGTAAGAGATAAATAATTAAAACAATTAAATGTGGCCCAATAATAAAAGTGTATTATGCTTAATACGCCCCGGACCTCAAAATTGAGGTCTGGGGCAAGGCTAGGCTAAACTTCCGCTCACTCGAGCCATTGAGTTATAATTATACTTCCGGCAGTCTTCCGGGTGTTTCAAAACGCCACTGAGCAACTTCCACTGAAATGAATAGCGGGGGGGCGGGGCTAGCGCTCCGGTTCAGTCTCTATCCTTTATAGCTCTATGATCACCACCCACCTGAAAACCAGGCATACTTAATGAACTGGTGGGTGTGGCCACATAAAATCATTTTAACACGTTTTTGTATAATCATAGTACCTGATGATCATGTTTTAAGGGGGGGGTGGATCACGGCATTCAATCTTTAAAATGTTTTGAACCAATGAACCTTTTCAGGACTGTCAAATCACATTTTACTTATTTTCTGGGGCCTGAAACATGGTTTACACAAGAGTGGAAATGCATACGACAGGCCTTTGCATAGCTGATCCCTGGTTTAAATACCCCACAATATTCCACACATTGAGTCAATGAGCTACTGGAATTTTCTACAAGCAAAGCATTAATACATTTGTGTCATGCTACCTGAGCAGTGCGTTGATGGGCACCTTCTTCCAGGGGATACCTTGTCTTAACATATCATTATTGAAGGAGGGGAGGCTGAACAGAGACTGCAGGATGGCGTTCATGTAGCACGTGTTACCAAGGTTGGAGAACCTACAGCAAGTTGAGCGGGAGGATTAGGCAACACAACAGTACATGTTCTCAACAGAATTACACAGCTGAGCTTTATGAGAACACCCACCCCACCAATATATACATTTATAATAGACAATTTCTGCTGTGGTACTTCTAGTGTGTATTAATGTGCTATGGATGTGAACTAGGCACAGGACAACATGAACATGTTAGAAGTATCCTTCCCCAAATCATTCATACAATGGAAATATTCCTTAACATTTCTGTGCCGCTAGCAAACGTGTAGTTAAGCTGTGCCAGCCGATCAAGTGATTTTTCATCATGTTCACAGACTGTTGAGCAGCCAGAAGACCACTGTAACCATCGGCTATCATTAGCTTTCCTTTCGCCAGAAACTTTTACAGGTCGGGAGCGATGCGAGACAAAGTCACAAATTACATCCGAACATTGGATGAATCAGGATTACCATGGACAGCGAACGTAGAAGCGGAGCTACGGGGCTTTGAAAATCCTGCTTTTAACTGAGATAAATGGAGTGGTTGCAAAGATCCCATAGCTGGTGGTGACTGAGGCGTTGCATAGCAACCAGACCAATGTTAAAAATTGGCTTTGGGCCAAACCGATTCATATATGGAATAAACGGGGGTCCGGGTGTGTCTCTGGAGAACGCAACAAATCCGGATTGGCAGAGCTATGGAAACCCTCTCTGATCATGTACTCACCCTTGCAGAGGGGGCTGGGGCTGAGCCAAGGTCGATGGTCGTTGCTTGTTCCAGCCACCGTATTCCAAGGATGAGCGCACTTTCTTGAATGGAGTGGAGTGGATGGGCTGCATGAGGCTTCTCTTGGCTCCAGGATACTGGTGTGCACTGGATGGCCTGAAGGTCAAGGAACAGTGAGGACATGCAGATGAGTAAATGTTACCGTGAATGTTAACCGTTTAACTGAAACGTCCTGTCATTGAGTAATATTTTCTCACACCTTTACAGTTTACTGTTCAAATATTGTGGTGCCATCAGTGACTTGTCCCAAGAAAATATGTCTAAAATCTGCAAATCTATATATATAATAATAATAAAATAATATATCTGTCAATAAAAACAAATTCTGGTTCTAAAACTGACAAAATGGTAAACGATGCATTTATATAGCGCCTTTATCCAAAGTGCTTTACATAGATTGTGCATAACATTCACACACTCACACACACAGTCATACACCGATGGCTTTGACACACTTATATTTTCTCTGATTATGCTGTCGGGGAGCTTTTTGGCACTCGGCGACAAAACCCCTAATCCGACACAAGATCAGGCTTTGATCGCCAAAGTTTTGCTCGCTGTGTGTGAAAGGCTCTGCGAGAAGATCCAGCGGCGATAAAAGCGCTTGCCAATGCCTTCCCGAGCACTTCTGAATATCTAGCAGGTTTGATATTTGACTCTCGCCGACTGGACATCATACAGTATGAACAGGGTTGCGACTGCACCCAGAGAAGGTCCATATTAAAACCAATGAGAGCACAGGACAGCTGTGCCCAGACAGAAAGTCTGTCCGTCTGTATCGATAGATGATAATATATAACCTTTATTCCGTGGGTAAATTCAGGTGTCATACATGTTGGTAGCTAAATTAGCCTATAAAACCAACGCATCTCATAATAATGTTGATAAAACCGTGTTGGAATCTACGCTGCAGCACAAACATTTTACCACATGCGCTGTGTGTGTGAGCACACATACTGAGAGACACACAGAGCTGGAGACAGAATTATAGTTATATTCTCTGTGTGCTCGGGCTTGGTCTCACGCATGAATCACGGGATCCTGCAAGTACGTGACGAATGAATTGGAGAGAAAAAAACGTATATAGCCTATAGGCCTATGTATCGGGTCTGGATCGCATCTTGGTACTTTTGCAGTGTGTGATCCCTAGTCGGCGATCAATCGTTTAGAGACAGCTGATTAAAAAAACAAAACTAATCTGTATACATAACGATCTGATGACTCCCCGACAACTATAAAAGTCCTACAGTGTGTGTAATGGCAATTTTAGAATGCCAACTTACTTTGTCGTACATTCATTATTGTGTATTTATCTTCCTTCCATTAAGTCTCTTTGCTCACCAATGTGCTCAGTCTAATTCATGCAGCTGTCAATCTGACAGCTGAAGGCTCCAAGCCCCACTGGCAAAGGTGTTACTATGACCTATTTTGGGTGTTGTTCTCAGATTAGGTTGTTTCCTGCTTGCTGAACTCCAACCATGAAAGGAGATGTTGAATAAACCACCTGGTAAATAAAGGGGAGTGAATTCATTGAGGGAGGGGACTGGGGGAGAACGGAGGCACAGTCATGTTGCCATTCTGCTGTACTGAGGACCTACTGACAATGAATAAAGAATGATGACGATGCCTGAATCTTGATGCTGTGTCCTGCTTCCGATGCTTTCCGCTGCTTACGAATAGTGAGACCAAAAAAAACTCCCTTTACAAGTGTAGGGACTATAACTCTGGGGGAGCCCGGGGATCGAACTGGCAACCTCACGGTCCCCATCCGGCCGCTCTACCGGCCACTCTACCCCTGAGACACTGCCGCTCCTCAACAACTACAACAATTACATACAGCCAGGGAGTTCATTGCAAAATCATTCATTCATCATCAATCATTCATTGCAAATTTGCAACAAACCCAGCACTGTTGAAATGTCATCTTACCTGTCTAAATAAGAGCTGTAGTCTTTAGTCACTGATCGGCTACCATAAAATGATGTGGGCTGGAGAGGGGTGGAGCTCAGTGGAGCTAATGGTCAAGACACAAAGGAAGGATGGTTCAAGTGTCTCACAATAAACAAAATTCAATCAACAGCTCAATTACTGCCATTACAGTTTCTGTAATAGAAAAGGGCAATTAAATAATTAATATTTTGGTACCCGAGTTACGGTTCTCCTCCGCTTGTTTCAGTTTCTCTTTGCAGTTTACCAGGAACTTCCGGGATGGGTCTGACGTTGCCTTATTATTGCTGAGGGTAAAAGATAACTTTGTGATACTGTGAATGATTTACCATAATTGTGTGTGATATACACCAGTTAAATCTTACCAAAAGAACACACAGCCATCTACATTGCACATGCTGACATTTTGATTCTTCACATGTTACAAAATTCAAAGTTTCGTCCATCACACTTCAGCTCTGGTCAGTTTTTGAGTCGAGCATATGCAGGTGTTTTTAATTATTAGATTTATGCTTTACCTGGATGAGTCATTTTCCTTGGGATAGTCCTCACTTAGGTCACTGTCAGAGGTCAGCAATCTCTTCCTCTTCTCACTCCTTAAAAAAGCAAACATACAGCATATGTAATGAAGCCACGGTGCAGCAAACAGTCAGCCTGCAATTACATTAATTTCTACATTGGTACACTAGCTAAATTGCATTGATCGGCTGACAAATATATATAAATAAGTAAAATAAATAAAGTAACCTGTTTTCCGAGAGGCCTGTGCGGCTCGGAGTGGAGGTTGCTCGGCTGGGGCTGCCCAAGGGCTTCCGCGGTGTGGTGTCTTCCCTACCGTCCACACTCTGCCGCCTCGGGGTGGTCTGATAGAAAGGTTTTTAATTTACAAGTAGGAAGAAATAGCTAGATCCACTATAAGCACAAATGTGGAAAGAATGTGCAAAATGATGCTTTGTTTGGTTATAATAATAGTTCTGTACCCTTGAGTTGTTTAGGGGGGTATTCATTAACTCTACATCTAAACGCCATACGTGAAATTCATCCCCTGCATTCACCCATCCTAACTATAAAGAGCAATGGCCGCTATTAATACAGCATCCAAGGAGCAGTGGGTTAGTTAGGTTGTCTGACTCTTGGGGGGGAGAGAATCGGTGACCTTCTGATTTGCAGGCAACCACTTATCTACCATTCCCAAACATACATACCTGTCTTTCTCCAGATGGACTCGTCTCATTTTTGACAGGCCGGGTTCCCAGTACGAAGCTTGCGCTGCCATGTGACATTTTTAAAACTGCAAATAAAAATCAAATAAAGTTTATAAAACAACGGAAGACAGAACTGGCACCAACAGGAAACAGTCAAATTTATTTTTGTTCTGCATTTTAGGATATTTCAGTAATAATAGAAATTATAAAAATAAAGACAGTAGGCTATAAATAAGAAAGGCTCTGCACACAGTCTATCCCTCCAAACTTTGTGGGAGCAAAATTAGGGATTTAATAATAAACTTTATTTATAATATAGCACCTTTCATGACATAGAAATGCAGCGCAGAAAAAGAGAAAAACTAAAACAAGCAAAAAGAGTAACATTAAGACAAAACAATAGCGGTTTTAAAATCTCAACTTTTTAGTGCGTACAAGACACTGGGATTAGACATTTGCACATAAGAATGTCAAGAGAACTGTGTGGGCAACAATTTGATCCTCCTTGTGGATCGCTGCAGTATGTAGGCGTTGTTCACTACCTTGTTTTCCTTGCTTCACCTTCTCCAAGTATTCTTTGGTTTTCTGGGTCAAAGCAGGGGGCATTTTATCCAGGGTGATATTACTGGCGTCCTTTAAAGTGAGCGAGATTCGGTTCTGGTTCTGGGAAATGCTCTTCACATTCTGGTTGAGCTGAGGAAAAAGTAAACAATTATGACAGATGCCGGTCGAATGTAACCGTTTTGCTTGCTAATGGCATGTCTACAAGCAAAAAATAAAAAGCCGTTACGGCTTCTTTTCATTGTCTGCATTGTCTTTTTGTCAAATCACGTTGTGACACATTTGATTTTTTATATAACCGCATGCGTGTGTACACACACACAAACACCTATGTATACACACACGTGTACAAAGACAAATCCCACATAAAACCTATTCTAGGGGGAACATTCGACCAAAACAGCAGATGTAGATATAACAGATATAACAGCTTGTAGTTTGACTATTTTCGTCAAAGAGATTTGGCGTTATCGGGTGGGGGGCAGGGACGGATGGACAGAGTGGGCTAAATGCAGAGCCCTGGGGGGCAGACCCCCGCCAACTAAGTATGTAGGTATATAGGGTTTAAGTTTGTTGATAAGGACAATAATGGTGTAAATTCCATTATAAATATACCTGGAAAGTTTTACCAGCACCACAATTTAATTTGATGCACAGGTTGATTTTGCTGTCTTTCTCCATCATTTCGAAGGTCCCTTCTCTCCACCTGCAGGCACCTCCTACGCCTATGCCGTTAAAGCGTATCTTGACAGTAGATCCGCTGGAAAGCTTGGGCATGGCCATGGCTTGCTGTCTGGGTGGCACACTCCGAGGCTGATCCAACAGATCCTAAAACCCATAAAAAATAAAGATACATGAATAAAAGCCATGTTTGCAAGCTATTACATACAGTCAAAGTGACATCAAGCTTACGCTGTTTTGAGCTTGCACGCAGCACACCTTGTGTGTAGAATTTGTAGATGGACAACCGTCACCAAAAATGCTGGATGAAAATGTAGTTCAGTCAATGTCATTATCCAGAGACAGACTGTTTTGTACAATGACAATTACCCCAGTGTTTAAATAGCATTCTTATGTACCACTACAACGAATCCATGATAGTGTTATTATGGGCCGTCCACAGCACTAACTATAAATATGTCCACTGTAGTCGTTTGTTGTGGTGTGGACTCTGCAAGACACTTTAGTTAGCAATGGGTCTGGTCTAGTCACTACAGTGTAGTGACTACACCACCAAGATACCCATGTACCTGCCTAAATAATATACTTCTTTAATGTCAACAAAGTCCACACTCAACACCAGAGGGGTTCAACAAAACACATGCAACGCAGATTTGGCTCAAACAAGGGATTAAATTAATTTCGCTCCCATGCCACCCAGTAAAATGTGGAACACCCTACCAACAGCCATTAAGACATGTGAATCCCTCCCTTGACTCCTTCAAAACTGCTCTCAAAGAGCACCTGGCTACAGGCGACTGCAATTCGAAAACGGACCCTGTAAATTAAGTTTGAGCCCCGCACCCCTTTCTCCCCATACTGTACATGTTTTCCCTTTTTTACTTTTATATGATGATTCTGTTTTTTTAAGTGTATATAT
This sequence comes from Electrona antarctica, assembly GCF_951216825.1. NCBI lineage: Eukaryota > Metazoa > Chordata > Actinopteri > Myctophiformes > Myctophidae > Electrona > Electrona antarctica. The sequence goes on from NC_136794.1 coordinate 27,349,328, forward strand.
TTGTAGAGATTGTACATCTCCAAATGTTCTGATGAATTCAAATGGTTGAACCTGTTGTAAACAAGTGTAATGCTTAATCATGAATCGTCCACAAAGTAACAGTTTTTGTATTGACTTGTGTTTCGTTTGAAATGTATTCATTCGGCATACTGTGAAATAACAGTTTCAAAATCAATTAGAACGATTTTGAAAACAATATGTTCATGGTTATAGTGCTTCACTGCTTGGTGTGCACGACTCATTGTCATCACTGCCATTTACTCTCTGTCAGTCGACTCTCGGAATATCGTTGACGTGAAGCAAGCAAGACAATCTAACCTACAAATCTCAGAGATGTTACCAATCAATGGACAACACGGAAATGCCTTTTCCTAGCGGCTAACAACAGCCATCTAGGTTAAAAGTTGCACAGTAACACCTACTACGGCGATAAATCCTCAGGTACAGACAGTGTGGAAGACTAAAAGACCAAAGTCAATGCAAACTCAAAACAAAAACAACAGCACGTTGAAATCACACTACCCATCAAATCCGACAAAATGAGATTCTTCCCAATGTACCGGTAGATGCTAGCTGGCTAACAAGTTACCACATCTTAATACATAATGATAACACTTTATGGCCAATGTTATGTTGAGCAGTAGCAGCATCACAGCCTGTGTTGCCGTTAGCCACAGCTAGCATACATGACTATGTAACGTTAGCCATCACACACACACACACACACACACACACACACACACACACCGTACGGCTCTATTGGCTAATGTTAGCTATACACAGTTACACACTGTCAATTAAACGACAGCTAAATGTATTTAGCGGTCGTTTAATTCTCGAACGGGCAGCTCGCAGAGACGGTGACGTCAACGGTACGGAGGTACGGTGTCTTTGGAGCAGCCAAAGACAGCGAGCTAACGGCGGTGAATGGACGGGGGCCACGATTAGCGCCGACTAGCACGAAAGCTAAGCTAACGGGGCTAATTGTGCGGCTGATTGTCGTTCGGGTCGGCGTTGGAAAACATTGTCCCAACACTTCATCTCCGCGGCGTCACGCGCGTGTCTTACCCGTGTTACTTGCTTGCTCCTCTGGGAAAACTTTTAAATCGCTGTAATTCCGATTTCCCGAGTTTTCGGAGGACAGAAAGTTGGGTTTTGCCGGCATTCACCTGCTCCTCTAGATGTGATGATGTTGTTGACAGACAGAGCGAGAGCGGTCCACACACACATCACACACACGACGCTTCGCAGCGCTGCGCGATGATGGCGGGAATGGATTTTTACAGCGGAAATGACGTCGACTCTAGTCTCGCGATGCTTGAAGACTGTTTCTTTTAATCCGGTGAATTTGCTTCTTCTTCTTCTTCTTTTTGTTGTTTTACGGAAGTTGGCAACCAGTTTATGGTGCATTACCGCCATCTAGTGATCCATCTCTTGGATCAACCGTACTCCGAGTCCCAAACCATATACCCACACACACTCTCACTCTTTCTCTCACACACCTTTACCTAAAGGCTAAACTATAACCTGTCAAACACTGTCAAAGAGACCCTCTAATGTTATTTCCTGCACCCCTATGTCCCTCATCTGAGACCTCATCGCCTCCTCTGCAACGGTGAATTTGCTTTATTCTTTTACTCTGGATATCTATTATACAATTGAAAAGGTGTGCCCAAAAAGCTGTGCGCAACCCAGGAACAAAAGGCACCAGCTACTACGTCACTGACACACTGCAACACACACTGCAACAACCCACTAAACACACTAACACGTCACAGACTTACCCTCCGCGTCAACGGCGTCAACTATGGGAGTGCTTGAGGGCTTGGGCACCCCCTGAAAAATTAATAAGCCAAATAGCACCCACTGAGATATCCCCTCATTTTGTCACGTAATCAAGGGCTGAAGATCCCCTTCCCTGGTTTTTGGAGGTGGGTTGGCTTATTTCTCTCACACAATGTGGCAACACTGAAGTCAAAACAAAAACAAGACACGTAGGCACATTCCACACACCTTTAGGTGCTTGGGCCACTGTCTGGGCGAACAGGTATTCATTCATTCAAATGCTAATAAGGTGCCGACAAGATCACGATGCCCGCCGCCGCGGCCACCCCGGCCGACAAGATCACGATGCCCGCCGCCGACAACGTAGCTGCCGAGGCGGACAGCACTGTCAGCGCCAACACAACGGCTCTTTTAAGAGCTAATAATTCTAAAAAAGAAAGGTGTCGTCCGCAGCAGCCAGCAGTCCGGGGGCGCAAATATCAACCCATCTGGAAAGAGACATTTACCTGGATCACGTACAACTCTACGAAAGACTGTGTGTTGCTGTTTTGATGTCGTATTATATTGTATTATATTGTCGTATTATATTATTGCTGCTGCATTGTCTGAAGGAAGCCAAACAAAAATAAGTTTTACTCTTATGTACGTGTACCTGTACACAAGATGTAACAATAAAGCACAACCTTGAACCTTGAACCTTGAAACAATTTAATGTGTTTGTTGTGAACTGAAAGCGCACTGTGTTCAATAGCAAACTAAATAAAGTACCAAACGAAAAAAAAAATCGTTTTTCCCCGCGTCGGGGGGGGGGAAGAGGCGGGGCTGGGAGGCGGGGCTGGGGAGCACCCCCTGACGTTTTAAGAACCTTACGCCCCTGCTCCGCGTCGATCCACGGCTATCTCCTCATGTCGCGCAGCACGCCCACATTCAACACCACCCGCGTAAAAATTGTCATTGCACTGCCACTAAAGCCGCCTCCCGTCCAGACTCACAAACAATATCAATATCAATAATAAACACAAACACGCCACAAGCACCGACACCCCCGCCTAATTTGTTGCCAGGTCTATGAAAACAAGCCCAGAAAAAATGCCATTCAACACGCTACTTACAACTCGCTTACAATTCGCGGACCTGGCAACACTGCATCCTGTTTTCCCATTGGCTACGGTTGCTACAACACGCATTTGCACTGCATGTTGGGAGCAACACAGCTTAATGTAGGGGTCACCGATTGCTGTGCTACATCCCCCTCATGTTCTCACCACCCCGTTCGGCTACACCACACACACTAACCTACACAATTCTCCACATGCAACACAGGGCCCTTATTGGCTAGCCCCCTCACATGGCGATCCCCACGCAGCAAAACACAGGCCAGCCAGCCACACACACACACCCATAGATATATATATATATCTATGCACACACCCACACACACACAACGGCCACGTTCGGAAATATCGCACTGAGCGCACTGTGCAAATGCAATGCAAACTAATAGGCGAGTGTGCTTCGGTGCGGTATTTCCGAACGCGCCCATCTCATCGCCACAACGCGCGCAGTCGGATGCCAAGCTCTTCCGCGCATTATTCCTTTCCCAGTCTCACCACACCACCGACTCATTGTAACCTCGCATCAGTGTCACTGCAGACACGTAATCACACTGTGGAGGATTTGTGACTGAGTGACTGTGTGTGTGTGTGTGTGTGTGTGTGTAGTTTGATTTCAGCATGTTTTACACTGCACAGTTGCGCAGTGCACACCATGGGACAAATCGGCTTTTCACCCCCTGCCACTGTGCCCACAAACGCATGTACAAGAGGAAAACAATCTAAACATTATATACTAACGTCAGCATCGGGCAGATTAACACACACAAGCGTTATTAGTTGAGTTTTCTTATTGAAGTGCCTCTGAATTGTAACTGTGCGTTTATGTCAGTCAGCGATGCGATCCGTTGTTATTCAGCCACCAGCAGCACCATACGCACGGACTGGAGAGAGGCGACGTGTTTCTCTCCCTTCGGCTCATGTAGCCCTCATTGTAACTACAAATATTGTTCCCGAAGAAACAATGTGGGGTCACTGCAATCCAAAAGATTGTAGGCCTACTATAATGCAGTCAAGGTCCCCACAAAAATATACTACAGTATGTTCTGCTCCATTCTCAACATCTTTTGGTTTCCAAAAACAGTAACTTATTGTAAGTAAACAAAAACAGTAACAAGCAGTTTCATGTGTGCTTATTTTAATTTAATTTAATTTGCTTTGATGTGAAAATAAAATACAACAAATAATAATAATACCCATCCGTTACTACATGTGAAGGGCACAATACTGGGTTTAAAAACACAGCTGAAACATGAAGTGGAGTCTGTCAAATCTCGCAATTTCCTTCTTCCCATTGCGCTGCAACGGAACTAGGATGAGCCGCCCGAAGGGCGGCGAAATTCTAGTATTATTACAATAACAAAAAAGGTCAGGGTACGTATAATTTGTTTTTCTCTTCAAAATAAAATTGAGAAAACAAGAAAATATCATGTTTTATTTTTAAACCCAGGGGTGAAAGTGGCTTTCATTTCTTACAGGAGCTCCCAGAAATTTCATTCTGCGACGACACCCGGACGCGCCGCGAAGCGGCGACGACACCCTCGCGGCGCGGCCAAAACATTTTTGGGGGTTCAAACCCCACAGTACCCCTGAAATGCATAGAAAACTGCTTTTTTTTGGCACAGCCAATAAAAAAATTGGGGGTTCAAAAAACCCCACAGTACCCCTGAAATGCATAGAAAACTGCTTTTTTTTGGCACAGCCAATAAAAAAATTGGGGGTTCAAAAAACCCCACAGTACCCCTGAAATGCATAGAAAACTGCTTTTTTTTGGGCACAGCCAATAAAAAAATTGGGGGTTCAAAAAACCCCACAGTACCCCTGAAATGCATAGAAAACTGCTTTTTTTGGCACAGCCAATAAAAAAATTGGGGGTTCAAAAAACCCCACAGTACCCCTGAAATGCATAGAAAACTGTTTTTTTTTGGCACAGCCAATAAAAAAATTGGGGGTTCAAAAAACCCCACAGTACCCCTGAAATGCATAGAAAACTGCTTTTTTTTGGCACAGCCAATACAAAAATTGGGGGTTAAAAAAACCCCACAGTACCCCTGAAATGCATAGAAAACTGCTTTTTTTGGCACAGCCAATAAAAAAATTGGGGGTTCAAAAAACCCCACAGTACCCCTGAAATGCATAGAAAACTGCTTTTTTTTGGCACAGCCAATAAAAAAATTGGGGGTTAAAAAAAACCCACAGTACCCCTGAAATGCATAGAAAACGGCTTTTTTTTGGCACAGCCAATAAAAAAATTGGGGGTTCAAAAAACCCCACAGTACCCCTGAAATGCATAGAAAACTGCTTTTTTTTGGCACAGCCAATAAAAAAATTGGGGGTTCAAAAAACCCCACAGTACCCCTGAAATGCATAGAAAACTGCTTTTTTTTGGCAAATTGGGGGTTCAAAAAACCCCACAGTACCCCTGAAATGCATAGAAAACTGCTTTTTTTGGCACAGCCAATAAAACAATTGGGGGTTCAAAAAACCCCACAGTACCCCTGAAATGCATAGAAAACTGCTTTTTTTTGGCACAGCCAATACAAAAATTGGGGGTTCAAAAAACCCCACAGTACCCCTGAAATGCATAGAAAACTGCTTTTTTTGGGCACAGCCAATAAAAAAATTGGGGGTTCAAAAAACCCCACAGTACCCCTGAAATGCATAGAAAACTGCTTTTTTTTTGGCACAGCCAATAAAAAAATTGGGGGTTCAAAAAACCCCACAGTACCCCTGAAATGCATAGAAAACTGCTTTTTTTTGGCACAGCCAATAAAAAAATTGGGGGTTCAAAAAACCCCACAGTACCCCTGAAATGCATAGAAAACTGCTTTTTTTTGGCACAGCCAATAAAACAATTGGGGGTTCAAAAAACCCCACAGTACCCCTGAAATGCATAGAAAACTGCTTTTTTTTGGCACAGCCAATAAAAGAATTGGGGGTTCAAAAAACCCCACAGTACCCCTGAAATGCATAGAAAACTGCTTTTTTTTTGGCATAGCCAATAAAAATTGGGGGTTCAAAAAACCCCACAGTACCCCTGAAATGCATAGAAAACTGTTTTTTTTTGGCACAGCCAATAAAAAAATTGGGGGTTCAAAAAACCCCACAGTACCCCTGAAATGCATAGAAAACTGCTTTTTTTGGCACAGCCAATAAAAAAATTGGGGGTTCAAAAAACCCCACAGTACCCCTGAAATGCATAGAAAACTGCTTTTTTTTGGCACAGCCAATAAAAAAATTGGGGGTTAAAAAAACCCCACAGTACCCCTGAAATGCATAGAAAACTGCTTTTTTTTGGCACAGCCAATAAAAAAATTGGGGGTTCAAAAAACCCCACAGTACCCCTGAAATGCATAGAAAACTGCTTTTTTTTGGCACAGCCAATAAAAAAATTGGGGGTTAAAAAAACCCCACAGTACCCCTGAAATGCATAGAAAACTGCTTTTTTTTGGCAAATTGGGGGTTCAAAAAACCCCACAGTACCCCTGAAATGCATAGAAAACTGCTTTTTTTGGCACAGCCAATAAAAAAATTGGGGGTTCAAAAAACCCCACAGTACCCCTGAAATGCATAGAAAACTGCTTTTTTTTGGCACAGCCAATAAAAAAATTGGGGGTTCAAAAAACCCCACAGTACCCCTGAAATGCATAGAAAACTGCTTTTTTTTTGGCATAGCCAATAAAAAAATTGGGGGTTCAAAAAACCCCACAGTACCCCTGAAATGCATAGAAAACTGCTTTTTTTTGGCACAGCCAATAAAAAAATTGGGGGTTCAAAAAACCCCACAGTACCCCTGAAATGCATAGAAAACTGCTTTTTTTTGGCACAGCCAATAAAAGAATTGGGGGTTCAAAAAACCCCACAGTACCCCTGAAATGCATAGAAAACTGCTTTTTTTTGGCACAGCCAATACAAAAATTGGGGGTTCAAAAAACCCCACAGTACCCCTGAAATGCATAGAAAACTGCTTTTTTTGGGCACAGCCAATAAAAAAATTGGGGGTTCAAAAAACCCCACAGTACCCCTGAAATGCATAGAAAACTGCTTTTTTTTTGGCACAGCCAATAAAAAAATTGGGGGTTCAAAAAACCCCACAGTACCCCTGAAATGCATAGAAAACTGCTTTTTTTTGGCACAGCCAATAAAAAAATTGGGGGTTCAAAAAACCCCACAGTACCCCTGAAATGCATAGAAAACTGCTTTTTTTTGGCACAGCCAATAAAAAAATTGGGGGTTCAAAAAACCCCACAGTACCCCTGAAATGCATAGAAAACTGCTTTTTTTTGGCACAGCCAATAAAAGAATTGGGGGTTCAAAAAACCCCACAGTACCCCTGAAATGCATAGAAAACTGCTTTTTTTTTGGCACAGCCAATAAAAATTGGGGGTTCAAAAAACCCCACAGTACCCCTGAAATGCATAGAAAACTGCTTTTTTTTTGGCACAGCCAATAAAAAAATTGGGGGTTCAAAAAACCCCACAGTACCCCTGAAATGCATAGAAAACTGCTTTTTTTTGGCACAGCCAATAAAGAAATTGGGGGTTCAAAAAACCCCACAGTACCCCTGAAATGCATAGAAAACTGCTTATTTTTTGGCACAGCCAATAAAAAAATTGGGGGTTCAAAAAACCACACAGTACCCCTGAAATGCATAGAAAACTGCTTTTTTTTTGGCACAGCCAATAAAAAAATTGGGGGTTAAAAAAACCCCACAGTACCCCTGAAATGCATAGAAAACTGCTTTTTTTGGCACAGCCAATAAAAAAATTGGGGGTTCAAAAAACCACACAGTACCCCTGAAATGCATAGAAAACTGCTTTTTTTTGGCACAGCCAATAAAAAAATTGGGGGTTCAAAAAACCCCACAGTACCCCTGAAATGCATAGAAAACTGCTTTTTTTGGCACAGCCAATAAAAAAATTGGGGGTTCAAAAAACCCCACAGTACCCCTGAAATGCATAGAAAACTGCTTTTTTTTGGCACAGCCAATACAAAAATTGGGGGTTCAAAAAACCCCACAGTACCCCTGAAATGCATAGAAAACTGCTTTTTTTTGGCACAGCCAATAAAAAAATTGGGGGTTCAAAAAACCCCACAGTACCCCTGAAATGCATAGAAAACTGCTTTTTTTTTGGCACAGCCAATAAAAAAATTGGGGGTTCAAAAAACCCCACAGTACCCCTGAAATGCATAGAAAACTGCTTTTTTTTTTGGCACAGCCAATACAAAAATTGAGGGTTCAAAAAACCCCACAGTACCCCTGAAATGCATAGAAAACTGCTTTTTTTTGGCCAAAACGCTAGAAAGGTCAAAGGTCAAAAGGTCAAAAGGTCAAAGGTCAAATCGCTAGAAAGGTCAAAAAAATTGGGGGTTCAAAAAACCCCACAGTACCCCTGAAATGCATAGAAAACTGCTTTTTTTGGCACAGCCAATAAAAAAATTGGGGGTTCAAAAAACCCCACAGTACCCCTGAAATGCATAGAAAACTGCTTTTTTTTGGCACAGCCAATACAAAAATTGGGGGTTCAAAAAACCCCACAGTACCCCTGAAATGCATAGAAAACTGCTTTTTTTTGGCACAGCCAATAAAAAAATTGGGGGTTCAAAAAACCCCACAGTACCCCTGAAATGCATAGAAAACTGCTTTTTTTTGGCACAGCCAATAAAAAAATTGGGGGTTCAAAAAACCCCACAGTACCCCTGAAATGCATAGAAAACTGCTTTTTTTTGGCACAGCCAATAAAAAAATTGGGGGTTCAAAAAACCCCACAGTACCCCTGAAATGCATAGAAAACTGCTTTTTTTTGGGCACAGCCAATAAAAAAATTGGGGGTTCAAAAAAAGGTCAAAGGTCAAAAGGTCAAAGGTCAAAAGGTCAAAGGTCAAAAGGTCAAAGGTCAAATCGCTAGAAAGGTCAAAAAAATTGGGGGTTCAAAAAAACCCCACAGTACCCCTGAAATGCATAGAAAACTGTTTTTTTTTGGCACAGCCAATAAAAAAATTGGGGGTTCAAAAAACCCCACAGTACCCCTGAAATGCATAGAAAACTGCTTTTTTTTGGCACAGCCAATACAAAAATTGGGGGTTCAAAAAACCCCACAGTACCCCTGAAATGCATAGAAAACTGCTTTTTTTTGGCACAGCCAATAAAAAAATTGGGGGTTAAAAAAAACCCACAGTACCCCTGAAATGCATAGAAAACTGCTTAAAATTGGGGGTTCAAAAAACCCCACAGTACCCCTGAAATGCATAGAAAACTGCTTTTTTTTGGCACAGCCAATACAAAAATTGGGGGTTCAAAAAACCCCACAGTACCCCTGAAATGCATAGAAAACTGCTTTTTTTTGGCACAGCCAATACAAAAATTGGGGGTTCAAAAAACCCCACAGTACCCCTGAAATGCATAGAAAACTGCTTAAAATTGGGGGTTCAAAAAACCCCACAGTACCCCTGAAATGCATAGAAAACTGCTTTTTTTTGGCACAGCCAATAAAAAAATTGGGGGTTCAAAAAACCCCACAGTACCCCTGAAATGCATAGAAAACTGCTTTTTTTTGGCACAGCCAATAAAAAAATTGGGGGTTAAAAAAACCCCACAGTACCCCTGAAATGCATAGAAAACTGCTTTTTTTGGCCAAAACGCTAGAAAGGTCAAAGGTCAAAAGGTCAAAGGTCAAAGGTCAAATCGCTAGAAAGGTTAAAAATCAAAACGTCAAAGGTCAAAACGCTAGAAAGGTCAAAGGTCAAAAGGTCAAAGGTCAAATCGCTAGAAAGGTCAAAAAATTGGTTAAAAAAACCCCACAGTACCCCTGAAATGCATAGAAAACTGCTTTTTTTTGGCACAGCCAATAAAAAAATTGGGGGTTCAAAAAAACCCACAGTACCCCTGAAATGCATAGAAAACTGCTTTTTTTTGGCACAGCCAATAAAAAAATTGGGGGTTCAAAAAACCCCACAGTACCCCTGAAATGCATAGAAAACTGCTTTTTTTTGGCACAGCCAATAAAAAAATTGGGGGTTCAAAAAACCCCACAGTACCCCTGAAATGCATAGAAAACTGCTTTTTTTTGGCACAGCCAATAAAAAAATTGGGGGTTCAAAAAACCCCACAGTACCCCTGAAATGCATAGAAAACTGCTTTTTTTTGGCACAGCCAATACAAAAATTGGGGGTTCAAAAAACCCCACAGTACCCCTGAAATGCATAGAAAACTGCTTTTTTTTGGCACAGCCAATAAAAAAATTGGGGGTTCAAAAAACCCCACAGTACCCCTGAAATGCATAGAAAACTGCTTTTTTTTGGCACAGCCAATAAAAAAATTGGGGGTTCAAAAAACCCCACAGTACCCCTGAAATGCATAGAAAACTGCTTTTTTTTGGCACAGCCAATAAAAAAATTGGGGGTTCAAAAAACCCCACAGTACCCCTGAAATGCATAGAAAACTGTTTTTTTTTGGCACAGCCAATAAAAAAATTGGGGGTTCAAAAAACCCCACAGTACCCCTGAAATGCATAGAAAACTGCTTTTTTTTGGCACAGCCAATAAAAAAATTGGGGGTTCAAAAAACCCCACAGTACCCCTGAAATGCATAGAAAACTGCTTTTTTTTGGCCAAAACGCTAGAAAGGTCAAAGGTCAAAAGGTCAAAGGTCAAAAGGTCAAAGGTCAAAAGGTCAAAGGTCAAATCGCTAGAAAGGTCAAACAAATTGGGGGTACAAAAAAACCCCACAGTACCCCTGAAATGCATAGAAAACTGCTTTTTTTTGGCACAGCCAATAAAAAAATTGGGGGTTCAAAAAACCCCACAGTACCCCTGAAATGCATAGAAAACTGCTTTTTTTTTGGCCAAAACGCTAGAAAGGTCAAAGGTCAAAAGGTCAAAGGTCAAAAGGTCAAAGGTCAAAGGTCAAATCGCTAGAAAGGTTAAAAATCAAAACGTCAAAGGTCAAAACGCTAGAAAGGTCAAAGGTCAAAAGGTCAAAGGTCAAATCGCTAGAAAGGTCAAAAAATTGGTTAAAAAAACCCCACAGTACCCCTGAAATGCATAGAAAACTGCTTTTTTTTGGCACAGCCAATAAAAAAATTGGGGGTTCAAAAAAACCCACAGTACCCCTGAAATGCATAGAAAACTGCTTTTTTTTGGCACAGCCAATAAAAAAATTGGGGGTTCAAAAAACCCCACAGTACCCCTGAAATGCATAGAAAACTGCTTTTTTTTGGCACAGCCAATAAAAAAATTGGGGGTTCAAAAAACCCCACAGTACCCCTGAAATGCATAGAAAACTGCTTTTTTTTGGCACAGCCAATAAAAAAATTGGGGGTTCAAAAAACCCCACAGTACCCCTGAAATGCATAGAAAACTGCTTTTTTTTGGCACAGCCAATACAAAAATTGGGGGTTCAAAAAACCCCACAGTACCCCTGAAATGCATAGAAAACTGCTTTTTTTTGGCACAGCCAATAAAAAAATTGGGGGTTCAAAAAACCCCACAGTACCCCTGAAATGCATAGAAAACTGCTTTTTTTTGGCACAGCCAATAAAAAAATTGGGGGTTCAAAAAACCCCACAGTACCCCTGAAATGCATAGAAAACTGCTTTTTTTTGGCACAGCCAATAAAAAAATTGGGGGTTCAAAAAACCCCACAGTACCCCTGAAATGCATAGAAAACTGCTTTTTTTTGGCACAGCCAATAAAAAAATTGGGGGTTAAAAAAACCCCACAGTACCCCTGAAATGCATAGAAAACTGCTTTTTTTTGGCACAGCCAATAAAAAAATTGGGGGTTCAAAAAACCCCACAGTACCCCTGAAATGCATAGAAAACTGCTTTTTTTTGGCCAAAACGCTAGAAAGGTCAAAGGTCAAAAGGTCAAAGGTCAAAAGGTCAAAGGTCAAAAGGTCAAAGGTCAAATCGCTAGAAAGGTCAAACAAATTGGGGGTACAAAAAAACCCCACAGTACCCCTGAAATGCATAGAAAACTGCTTTTTTTTGGCACAGCCAATAAAAAAATTGGGGGTTCAAAAAACCCCACAGTACCCCTGAAATGCATAGAAAACTGCTTTTTTTTTGGCCAAAACGCTAGAAAGGTCAAAGGTCAAAAGGTCAAAGGTCAAAAGGTCAAAAGGTCAAAGGTCAAATCGCTAGAAAGGTCAAAAAAATTGATTTTTTTTGGCCTAGCCAATAAAAAAATTGGGGGTTCAAAAAAAGGTCAAAGGTCAAAAGGTCAAAGGTCAAAAGGTCAAAGGTCAAAAGGTCAAAGGTCAAATCGCTAGAAAGGTCCAAAAAATTGGGGGTTCAAAAAAACCCCACAGTACCCCTGAAATGCATAGAAAACTGCTTTTTTTTGGCACAGCCAATAAAAAAATTGGGGGTTAAAAAAACCCCACAGTACCCCTGAAATGCATAGAAAACTGCTTTTTTTTGGCACAGCCAATACAAAAATTGGGGGTTCAAAAAACCCCACAGTACCCCTGAAATGCATAGAAAACTGTTTTTTTTTTGGCACAGCCAATAAAAAAATTGGGGGTTAAAAAAAACCCACAGTACCCCTGAAATGCATAGAAAACTGCTTAAAATTGGGGGTTCAAAAAACCCCACAGTACCCCTGAAATGCATAGAAAACTGCTTTTTTTTGGCACAGCCAATACAAAAATTGGGGGTTCAAAAAACCCCACAGTACCCCTGAAATGCATAGAAAACTGCTTTTTTTTGGCACAGCCAATACAAAAATTGGGGGTTCAAAAAACCCCACAGTACCCCTGAAATGCATAGAAAACTGCTTAAAATTGGGGGTTCAAAAAACCCCACAGTACCCCTGAAATGCATAGAAAACTGCTTTTTTTTGGCACAGCCAATACAAAAATTGGGGGTTCAAAAAACCCCACAGTACCCCTGAAATGCATAGAAAACTGCTTTTTTTTGGCACAGCCAATAAAAAAATTGGGGGTTCAAAAAACCCCACAGTACCCCTGAAATGCATAGAAAACTGCTTTTTTTTGGCACAGCCAATAAAAAAATTGGGGGTTAAAAAAAACCCACAGTACCCCTGAAATGCATAGAAAACTGCTTTTTTTTGGCACAGCCAATACAAAAATTGGGGGTTCAAAAAACCCCACAGTACCCCTGAAATGCATAGAAAACTGCTTTTTTTTTGGCACAGCCAATAAAAAAATTGGGGGTTCAAAAAACCCCAACAGTACCCCTGAAATGCATAGAAAACTGCATTTTTTTGGCACAGCCAATAAAAAAATTGGGGGTTCAAAAAAACCCACAGTACCCCTGAAATGCATAGAAAACTGCTTTTTTTTTGCACAGCCAATAAAAAAATTGGGGGTTCAAAAAACCCCACAGTACCCCTGAAATGCATAGAAAACTGCTTTTTTTTTGGCATAGCCAATAAAAAAATTGGGGGTTAAAAAAAACCCACAGTACCCCTGAAATGCATAGAAAACTGCTTTTTTCTGGCACAGCCAATAAAAAAACTGGGGGTTCAAAAAACCCCACAGTACCCCTGAAATGCATAGAAAACTGCTTATTTTTTGGCACAGCCAATAAAAAAATTGGGGGTTCAAAAAACCCCACAGTACCCCTGAAATGCATAGAAAACTGCTTTTTTTGGCACAGCCAATAAAAAAATTGGGGGTTCAAAAAACCCCACAGTACCCCTGAAATGCATAGAAAACTGCTTTTTTTGGCACAGCCAATACAAAAATTGGGGGTTCAAAAAACCCCACAGTACCCCTGAAATGCATAGAAAACTGCTTTTTTTTGGCACAGCCAATAAAAAAATTGGGGGTTCAAAAAACCCCACAGTACCCCTGAAATGCATAGAAAACTGCTTTTTTTTTGGCACAGCCAATAAAAAAATTGGGGGTTCAAAAAACCCCAACAGTACCCCTGAAATGCATAGAAAATTGCATTTTTTTGGCATAGCCAATAAAAAAATTGGGGGTTCAAAAAAACCCACATTACCCCTGAAATGCATAGAAAACTGCTTTTTTTTTTGCACAGACAATAAAAAAATTGGGGGTTCAAAAAACCCCACAGTACCCCTGAAATGCATAGAAAACTGCTTAAAATTGGGGGTTCAAAAAACCCCACAGTACCCCTGAAATGCATAGAAAACTGCTTTTTTTTTGGCACAGCCAATAAAAAAATTGGGGGTTCAGAAAACCCCACAGTACCCCTGAAATGCATAGAAAACTGCTTTTTTTGGCACAGCCAATAAAAAAATTGGGGGTTAAAAAAACCCCACAGTACCCCTGAAATGCATAGAAAATTGCTTTTTTTTGGCACAGCCAATAAAAAAATTGGGGGTTCAAAAAACCCCACAGTACCCCTGAAATGCATAGAAAACTGCTTTTTTTTTTGGCACAGCCAATACAAAAATTGAGGGTTCAAAAAACCCCACAGTACCCCTGAAATGCATAGAAAACTGCTTTTTTTTGGCCAAAACGCTAGAAAGGTCAAAGGTCAAAAGGTCAAAAGGTCAAAGGTCAAATCGCTAGAAAGGTCAAAAAAATTGGGGGTTCAAAAAACCCCACAGTACCCCTGAAATGCATAGAAAACTGCTTTTTTTGGCACAGCCAATAAAAAAATTGGGGGTTCAAAAAACCCCACAGTACCCCTGAAATGCATAGAAAACTGCTTTTTTTTGGCACAGCCAATACAAAAATTGGGGGTTCAAAAAACCCCACAGTACCCCTGAAATGCATAGAAAACTGCTTTTTTTTGGCACAGCCAATAAAAAAATTGGGGGTTCAAAAAACCCCACAGTACCCCTGAAATGCATAGAAAACTGCTTTTTTTTGGCACAGCCAATAAAAAAATTGGGGGTTCAAAAAACCCCACAGTACCCCTGAAATGCATAGAAAACTGCTTTTTTTTGGCACAGCCAATAAAAAAATTGGGGGTTCAAAAAACCCCACAGTACCCCTGAAATGCATAGAAAACTGCTTTTTTTTGGCACAGCCAATAAAAAAATTGGGGGTTCAAAAAACCCCACAGTACCCCTGAAATGCATAGAAAACTGCTTTTTTTTGGGCACAGCCAATAAAAAAATTGGGGGTTCAAAAAAGGTCAAAGGTCAAAAGGTCAAAGGTCAAAAGGTCAAAGGTCAAAAGGTCAAAGGTCAAATCGCTAGAAAGGTCAAAAAAATTGGGGGTTCAAAAAAACCCCACAGTACCCCTGAAATGCATAGAAAACTGTTTTTTTTTTGGCACAGCCAATAAAAAAATTGGGGGTTCAAAAAACCCCACAGTACCCCTGAAATGCATAGAAAACTGCTTTTTTTTGGCACAGCCAATAAAAAAATTGGGGGTTCAAAAAACCCCACAGTACCCCTGAAATGCATAGAAAACTGCTTTTTTTTGGCACAGCCAATAAAAAAATTGGGGGTTCAAAAAACCCCACAGTACCCCTGAAATGCATAGAAAACTGCTTTTTTTTGGCACAGCCAATAAAAAAATTGGGGGTTCAAAAAACCCCACAGTACCCCTGAAATGCATAGAAAACTGCTTTTTTTTGGCACAGCCAATAAAAGAATTGGGGGTTCAAAAAACCCCACAGTACCCCTGAAATGCATAGAAAACTGCTTTTTTTTGGGCACAGCCAATAAAAAAATTGGGGGTTCAAAAAAGGTCAAAGGTCAAAAGGTCAAAGGTCAAAAGGTCAAAGGTCAAAAGGTCAAAGGTCAAATCGCTAGAAAGGTCAAAAAAATTGGGGGTTCAAAAAAACCCCACAGTACCCCTGAAATGCATAGAAAACTGTTTTTTTTTTGGCACAGCCAATAAAAAAATTGGGGGTTCAAAAAACCCCACAGTACCCCTGAAATGCATAGAAAACTGCTTTTTTTTGGCACAGCCAATACAAAAATTGGGGGTTCAAAAAACCCCACAGTACCCCTGAAATGCATAGAAAACTGCTTTTTTTTGGCACAGCCAATAAAAAAATTGGGGGTTAAAAAAAACCCACAGTACCCCTGAAATGCATAGAAAACTGCTTAAAATTGGGGGTTCAAAAAACCCCACAGTACCCCTGAAATGCATAGAAAACTGCTTTTTTTTGGCACAGCCAATACAAAAATTGGGGGTTCAAAAAACCCCACAGTACCCCTGAAATGCATAGAAAACTGCTTTTTTTTGGCACAGCCAATACAAAAATTGGGGGTTCAAAAAACCCCACAGTACCCCTGAAATGCATAGAAAACTGCTTAAAATTGGGGGTTCAAAAAACCCCACAGTACCCCTGAAATGCATAGAAAACTGCTTTTTTTTGGCACAGCCAATAAAAAAATTGGGGGTTCAAAAAACCCCACAGTACCCCTGAAATGCATAGAAAACTGCTTTTTTTTGGCACAGCCAATAAAAAAATTGGGGGTTAAAAAAAACCCACAGTACCCCTGAAATGCATAGAAAACTGCTTTTTTTGGCCAAAACGCTAGAAAGGTCAAAGGTCAAAAGGTCAAAGGTCAAAGGTCAAATCGCTAGAAAGGTTAAAAATCAAAACGTCAAAGGTCAAAACGCTAGAAAGGTCAAAGGTCAAAAGGTCAAAGGTCAAATCGCTAGAAAGGTCAAAAAATTGGTTAAAAAAACCCCACAGTACCCCTGAAATGCATAGAAAACTGCTTTTTTTTGGCACAGCCAATACAAAAATTGGGGGTTCAAAAAAACCCACAGTACCCCTGAAATGCATAGAAAACTGCTTTTTTTTGGCACAGCCAATAAAAAAATTGGGGGTTCAAAAAACCCCACAGTACCCCTGAAATGCATAGAAAACTGCTTTTTTTTGGCACAGCCAATAAAAAAATTGGGGGTTCAAAAAACCCCACAGTACCCCTGAAATGCATAGAAAACTGCTTTTTTTTGGCACAGCCAATACAAAAATTGGGGGTTCAAAAAACCCCACAGTACCCCTGAAATGCATAGAAAACTGCTTTTTTTTGGCACAGCCAATACAAAAATTGGGGGTTCAAAAAACCCCACAGTACCCCTGAAATGCATAGAAAACTGCTTTTTTTTGGCACAGCCAATAAAAAAATTGGGGGTTCAAAAAACCCCACAGTACCCCTGAAATGCATAGAAAACTGCTTTTTTTTGGCACAGCCAATAAAAAAATTGGGGGTTCAAAAAACCCCACAGTACCCCTGAAATGCATAGAAAACTGCTTTTTTTTGGCACAGCCAATAAAAAAATTGGGGGTTCAAAAAACCCCACAGTACCCCTGAAATGCATAGAAAACTGCTTTTTTTTGGCACAGCCAATAAAAAAATTGGGGGTTAAAAAAACCCCACAGTACCCCTGAAATGCATAGAAAACTGCTTTTTTTTGGCACAGCCAATAAAAAAATTGGGGGTTCAAAAAACCCCACAGTACCCCTGAAATGCATAGAAAACTGCTTTTTTTTGGCCAAAACGCTAGAAAGGTCAAAGGTCAAAAGGTCAAAGGTCAAAAGGTCAAAGGTCAAAAGGTCAAAGGTCAAATCGCTAGAAAGGTCAAACAAATTGGGGGTACAAAAAAACCCCACAGTACCCCTGAAATGCATAGAAAACTGCTTTTTTTTGGCACAGCCAATAAAAAAATTGGGGGTTCAAAAAACCCCACAGTACCCCTGAAATGCATAGAAAACTGCTTTTTTTTTGGCCAAAACGCTAGAAAGGTCAAAGGTCAAAAGGTCAAAGGTCAAAAGGTCAAAGGTCAAAGGTCAAATCGCTAGAAAGGTTAAAAATCAAAACGTCAAAGGTCAAAACGCTAGAAAGGTCAAAGGTCAAAAGGTCAAAGGTCAAATCGCTAGAAAGGTCAAAAAATTGGTTAAAAAACCCCACAGTACCCCTGAAATGCATAGAAAACTGCTTTTTTTTGGCACAGCCAATAAAGAAATTGGGGGTTCAAAAAAACCCACAGTACCCCTGAAATGCATAGAAAACTGCTTTTTTTTGGCACAGCCAATAAAAAAATTGGGGGTTCAAAAAAACCCACAGTACCCCTGAAATGCATAGAAAACTGCTTTTTTTTGGCACAGCCAATAAAAACATTGGGGGTTCAAAAAACCCCACAGTACCCCTGAAATGCATAGAAAACTGCTTTTTTTTGGCACAGCCAATAAAAAAATTGGGGGTTCAAAAAACCCCACAGTACCCCTGAAATGCATAGAAAACTGCTTTTTTTTGGCACAGCCAATACAAAAATTGGGGGTTCAAAAAACCCCACAGTACCCCTGAAATGCATAGAAAACTGCTTTTTTTTGGCACAGCCAATAAAAAAATTGGGGGTTCAAAAAACCCCACAGTACCCCTGAAATGCATAGAAAACTGCTTTTTTTTGGCACAGCCAATAAAAAAATTGGGGGTTCAAAAAACCCCACAGTACCCCTGAAATGCATAGAAAACTGCTTTTTTTTGGCACAGCCAATAAAAAAATTGGGGGTTCAAAAAACCCCACAGTACCCCTGAAATGCATAGAAAACTGCTTTTTTTTGGCACAGCCAATAAAAAAATTGGGGGTTAAAAAAAACCCACAGTACCCCTGAAATGCATAGAAAACTGCTTTTTTTTGGCACAGCCAATAAAAAAATTGGGGGTTCAAAAAACCCCACAGTACCCCTGAAATGCATAGAAAACTGCTTTTTTTTGGCCAAAACGCTAGAAAGGTCAAAGGTCAAAAGGTCAAAGGTCAAAAGGTCAAAGGTCAAATCGCTAGAAAGGTCAAACAAATTGGGGGTACAAAAAACCCCCACAGTACCCCTGAAATGCATAGAAAACTGCTTTTTTTTGGCACAGCCAATAAAAAAATTGGGGGTTCAAAAAACCCCACAGTACCCCTGAAATGCATAGAAAACTGCTTTTTTTTGGCCAAAACGCTAGAAAGGTCAAAGGTCAAAAGGTCAAAGGTCAAAAGGTCAAAAGGTCAAAGGTCAAATCGCTAGAAAGGTCAAAAAAATTGATTTTTTTTTGGCCTAGCCAATAAAAAAATTGGGGGTTCAAAAAAAGGTCAAAGGTCAAAAGGTCAAAGGTCAAAAGGTCAAAGGTCAAAAGGTCAAAGGTCAAATCGCTAGAAAGGTCAAAAAAATTGGGGGTTCAAAAAAACCCCACAGTACCCCTGAAATGCATAGAAAACTGTTTTTTTTTGGCACAGCCAATAAAAAAATTGGGGGTTAAAAAAACCCCACAGTACCCCTGAAATGCATAGAAAACTGCTTTTTTTTGGCACAGCCAATACAAAAATTGGGGGTTCAAAAAACCCCACAGTACCCCTGAAATGCATAGAAAACTGTTTTTTTTTGGCACAGCCAATAAAAAAAATTGGGGGTTAAAAAAAACCCACAGTACCCCTGAAATGCATAGAAAACTGCTTAAAATTGGGGGTTCAAAAAACCCCACAGTACCCCTGAAATGCATAGAAAACTGCTTTTTTTTGGCACAGCCAATACAAAAATTGGGGGTTCAAAAAACCCCACAGTACCCCTGAAATGCATAGAAAACTGCTTTTTTTTGGCACAGCCAATACAAAAATTGGGGGTTCAAAAAACCCCACAGTACCCCTGAAATGCATAGAAAACTGCTTAAAATTGGGGGTTCAAAAAACCCCACAGTACCCCTGAAATGCATAGAAAACTGCTTTTTTTTGGCACAGCCAATACAAAAATTGGGGGTTCAAAAAACCCCACAGTACCCCTGAAATGCATAGAAAACTGTTTTTTTTTTGGCACAGCCAATAAAAAAATTGGGGGTTAAAAAAAACCCACAGTACCCCTGAAATGCATAGAAAACTGCTTAAAATTGGGGGTTCAAAAAACCCCACAGTACCCCTGAAATGCATAGAAAACTGCTTTTTTTTGGCACAGCCAATACAAAAATTGGGGGTTCAAAAAACCCCACAGTACCCCTGAAATGCATAGAAAACTGCTTTTTTTTGGCACAGCCAATACAAAAATTGGGGGTTAAAAAAACCCCACAGTACCCCTGAAATGCATAGAAAACTGCTTAAAATTGGGGGTTCAAAAAACCCCACAGTACCCCTGAAATGCATAGAAAACTGCTTTTTTTTGGCACAGCCAATACAAAAATTGGGGGTTCAAAAAACCCCACAGTACCCCTGAAATGCATAGAAAACTGCTTTTTTTTGGCACAGCCAATAAAAAAATTGGGGGTTCAAAAAACCCCACAGTACCCCTGAAATGCATAGAAAACTGCTTTTTTTTGGCACAGCCAATAAAAAAATTGGGGGTTAAAAAAAACCCACAGTACCCCTGAAATGCATAGAAAACTGCTTTTTTTTGGCACAGCCAATACAAAAATTGGGGGTTCAAAAAACCCCACAGTACCCCTGAAATGCATAGAAAACTGCTTTTTTTTTGGCACAGCCAATAAAAAAATTGGGGGTTCAAAAAACCCCAACAGTACCCCTGAAATGCATAGAAAACTGCATTTTTTTGGCACAGCCAATAAAAAAATTGGGGGTTCAAAAAAACCCACAGTACCCCTGAAATGCATAGAAAACTGCTTTTTTTTTGCACAGCCAATAAAAAAATTGGGGGTTCAAAAAACCCCACAGTACCCCTGAAATGCATAGAAAACTGCTTTTTTTTTGGCATAGCCAATAAAAAAATTGGGGGTTAAAAAAAACCCACAGTACCCCTGAAATGCATAGAAAACTGCTTTTTTCTGGCACAGCCAATAAAAAAACTGGGGGTTCAAAAAACCCCACAGTACCCCTGAAATGCATAGAAAACTGCTTATTTTTTGGCACAGCCAATAAAAAAATTGGGGGTTCAAAAAACCCCACAGTACCCCTGAAATGCATAGAAAACTGCTTTTTTTGGCACAGCCAATAAAAAAATTGGGGGTTCAAAAAACCCCACAGTACCCCTGAAATGCATAGAAAACTGCTTTTTTTGGCACAGCCAATACAAAAATTGGGGGTTCAAAAAACCCCACAGTACCCCTGAAATGCATAGAAAACTGCTTTTTTTTGGCACAGCCAATAAAAAAATTGGGGGTTCAAAAAACCCCACAGTACCCCTGAAATGCATAGAAAACTGCTTTTTTTTTGGCACAGCCAATAAAAAAATTGGGGGTTCAAAAAACCCCAACAGTACCCCTGAAATGCATAGAAAATTGCATTTTTTTGGCATAGCCAATAAAAAAATTGGGGGTTCAAAAAAACCCACATTACCCCTGAAATGCATAGAAAACTGCTTTTTTTTTTGCACAGACAATAAAAAAATTGGGGGTTCAAAAAACCCCACAGTACCCCTGAAATGCATAGAAAACTGCTTAAAATTGGGGGTTCAAAAAACCCCACAGTACCCCTGAAATGCATAGAAAACTGCTTTTTTTTTGGCACAGCCAATAAAAAAATTGGGGGTTCAGAAAACCCCACAGTACCCCTGAAATGCATAGAAAACTGCTTTTTTTTGGCACAGCCAATAAAAAAATTGGGGGTTAAAAAAACCCCACAGTACCCCTGAAATGCATAGAAAATTGCTTTTTTTTGGCACAGCCAATAAAAAAATTGGGGGTTCAAAAAACCCCACAGTACCCCTGAAATGCATAGAAAACTGCTTTTTTTTTTGGCACAGCCAATACAAAAATTGAGGGTTCAAAAAACCCCACAGTACCCCTGAAATGCATAGAAAACTGCTTTTTTTTGGCCAAAACGCTAGAAAGGTCAAAGGTCAAAAGGTCAAAAGGTCAAAGGTCAAATCGCTAGAAAGGTCAAAAAAATTGGGGGTTCAAAAAACCCCACAGTACCCCTGAAATGCATAGAAAACTGCTTTTTTTGGCACAGCCAATAAAAAAATTGGGGGTTCAAAAAACCCCACAGTACCCCTGAAATGCATAGAAAACTGCTTTTTTTTGGCACAGCCAATAAAAAAATTGGGGGTTCAAAAAACCCCACAGTACCCCTGAAATGCATAGAAAACTGCTTTTTTTTGGCACAGCCAATAAAAAAATTGGGGGTTCAAAAAACCCCACAGTACCCCTGAAATGCATAGAAAACTGCTTTTTTTTGGCACAGCCAATAAAAAAATTGGGGGTTCAAAAAACCCCACAGTACCCCTGAAATGCATAGAAAACTGCTTTTTTTTGGCACAGCCAATAAAAAAATTGGGGGTTCAAAAAACCCCACAGTACCCCTGAAATGCATAGAAAACTGCTTTTTTTTGGGCACAGCCAATAAAAAAATTGGGGGTTCAAAAAAGGTCAAAGGTCAAAAGGTCAAAGGTCAAAAGGTCAAAGGTCAAAAGGTCAAAGGTCAAATCGCTAGAAAGGTCAAAAAAATTGGGGGTTCAAAAAAACCCCACAGTACCCCTGAAATGCATAGAAAACTGTTTTTTTTTTGGCACAGCCAATAAAAAAATTGGGGGTTCAAAAAACCCCACAGTACCCCTGAAATGCATAGAAAACTGCTTTTTTTTGGCACAGCCAATAAAAAAATTGGGGGTTCAAAAAACCCCACAGTACCCCTGAAATGCATAGAAAACTGCTTTTTTTTGGCACAGCCAATAAAAAAATTGGGGGTTCAAAAAACCCCACAGTACCCCTGAAATGCATAGAAAACTGCTTTTTTTTGGCACAGCCAATAAAAAAATTGGGGGTTCAAAAAACCCCACAGTACCCCTGAAATGCATAGAAAACTGCTTTTTTTTGGCACAGCCAATAAAAAAATTGGGGGTTCAAAAAACCCCACAGTACCCCTGAAATGCATAGAAAACTGCTTTTTTTTGGGCACAGCCAATAAAAAAATTGGGGGTTCAAAAAGGTCAAAGGTCAAAAGGTCAAAGGTCAAAAGGTCAAAGGTCAAAAGGTCAAAGGTCAAATCGCTAGAAAGGTCAAAAAAATTGGGGGTTCAAAAAAACCCCACAGTACCCCTGAAATGCATAGAAAACTGTTTTTTTTTTGGCACAGCCAATAAAAAAATTGGGGGTTCAAAAAACCCCACAGTACCCCTGAAATGCATAGAAAACTGCTTTTTTTTGGCACAGCCAATACAAAAATTGGGGGTTCAAAAAACCCCACAGTACCCCTGAAATGCATAGAAAACTGCTTTTTTTTGGCACAGCCAATAAAAAAATTGGGGGTTAAAAAAAACCCACAGTACCCCTGAAATGCATAGAAAACTGCTTAAAATTGGGGGTTCAAAAAACCCCACAGTACCCCTGAAATGCATAGAAAACTGCTTTTTTTTGGCACAGCCAATACAAAAATTGGGGGTTCAAAAAACCCCACAGTACCCCTGAAATGCATAGAAAACTGCTTTTTTTTGGCACAGCCAATACAAAAATTGGGGGTTCAAAAAACCCCACAGTACCCCTGAAATGCATAGAAAACTGCTTAAAATTGGGGGTTCAAAAAACCCCACAGTACCCCTGAAATGCATAGAAAACTGCTTTTTTTTGGCACAGCCAATACAAAAATTGGGGGTTCAAAAAACCCCACAGTACCCCTGAAATGCATAGAAAACTGCTTTTTTTTGGCACAGCCAATAAAAAAATTGGGGGTTAAAAAAACCCCACAGTACCCCTGAAATGCATAGAAAACTGCTTTTTTTGGCCAAAACGCTAGAAAGGTCAAAGGTCAAAAGGTCAAAGGTCAAAGGTCAAATCGCTAGAAAGGTTAAAAATCAAAACGTCAAAGGTCAAAACGCTAGAAAGGTCAAAGGTCAAAAGGTCAAAGGTCAAATCGCTAGAAAGGTCAAAAAATTGGTTAAAAAAACCCCACAGTACCCCTGAAATGCATAGAAAACTGCTTTTTTTTGGCACAGCCAATACAAAAATTGGGGGTTCAAAAAAACCCACAGTACCCCTGAAATGCATAGAAAACTGCTTTTTTTTGGCACAGCCAATAAAAAAATTGGGGGTTCAAAAAACCCCACAGTACCCCTGAAATGCATAGAAAACTGCTTTTTTTTGGCACAGCCAATAAAAAAATTGGGGGTTCAAAAAACCCCACAGTACCCCTGAAATGCATAGAAAACTGCTTTTTTTTGGCACAGCCAATAAAAAAATTGGGGGTTCAAAAAACCCCACAGTACCCCTGAAATGCATAGAAAACTGCTTTTTTTTGGCACAGCCAATACAAAAATTGGGGGTTCAAAAAACCCCACAGTACCCCTGAAATGCATAGAAAACTGCTTTTTTTTGGCACAGCCAATAAAAAAATTGGGGGTTCAAAAAACCCCACAGTACCCCTGAAATGCATAGAAAACTGCTTTTTTTTGGCACAGCCAATAAAAAAATTGGGGGTTCAAAAAACCCCACAGTACCCCTGAAATGCATAGAAAACTGCTTTTTTTTGGCACAGCCAATACAAAAATTGGGGGTTCAAAAAAACCCACAGTACCCCTGAAATGCATAGAAAACTGCTTTTTTTTGGCACAGCCAATAAAAAAATTGGGGGTTCAAAAAACCCCACAGTACCCCTGAAATGCATAGAAAACTGCTTTTTTTTGGCACAGCCAATAAAAAAATTGGGGGTTCAAAAAACCCCACAGTACCCCTGAAATGCATAGAAAACTGCTTTTTTTTGGCACAGCCAATAAAAAAATTGGGGGTTCAAAAAACCCCACAGTACCCCTGAAATGCATAGAAAACTGCTTTTTTTTGGCACAGCCAATACAAAAATTGGGGGTTCAAAAAACCCCACAGTACCCCTGAAATGCATAGAAAACTGCTTTTTTTTGGCACAGCCAATAAAAAAATTGGGGGTTCAAAAAACCCCACAGTACCCCTGAAATGCATAGAAAACTGCTTTTTTTTGGCACAGCCAATAAAAAAATTGGGGGTTCAAAAAACCCCACAGTACCCCTGAAATGCATAGAAAACTGCTTTTTTTTGGCACAGCCAATAAAAAAATTGGGGGTTCAAAAAACCCCACAGTACCCCTGAAATGCATAGAAAACTGCTTTTTTTTGGCACAGCCAATAAAAAAATTGGGGGTTAAAAAAACCCCACAGTACCCCTGAAATGCATAGAAAACTGCTTTTTTTTGGCACAGCCAATAAAAAAATTGGGGGTTCAAAAAACCCCACAGTACCCCTGAAATGCATAGAAAACTGCTTTTTTTTGGCCAAAACGCTAGAAAGGTCAAAGGGCAAAAGGTCAAAGGTCAAAAGGTCAAAGGTCAAAAGGTCAAAGGTCAAATCGCTAGAAAGGTCAAACAAATTGGGGGTACAAAAAAACCCCACAGTACCCCTGAAATGCATAGAAAACTGCTTTTTTTTGGCACAGCCAATAAAAAAATTGGGGGTTCAAAAAACCCCACAGTACCCCTGAAATGCATAGAAAACTGCTTTTTTTTTGGCCAAAACGCTAGAAAGGTCAAAGGTCAAAAGGTCAAAGGTCAAAAGGTCAAAGGTCAAAGGTCAAATCGCTAGAAAGGTTAAAAATCAAAACGTCAAAGGTCAAAACGCTAGAAAGGTCAAAGGTCAAAAGGTCAAAGGTCAAATCGCTAGAAAGGTCAAAAAATTGGTTAAAAAACCCCACAGTACCCCTGAAATGCATAGAAAACTGCTTTTTTTTGGCACAGCCAATAAAGAAATTGGGGGTTCAAAAAAACCCACAGTACCCCTGAAATGCATAGAAAACTGCTTTTTTTTGGCACAGCCAATAAAAAAATTGGGGGTTCAAAAAAACCCACAGTACCCCTGAAATGCATAGAAAACTGCTTTTTTTTGGCACAGCCAATAAAAAAATTGGGGGTTCAAAAAACCCCACAGTACCCCTGAAATGCATAGAAAACTGCTTTTTTTTGGCACAGCCAATAAAAAAATTGGGGGTTCAAAAAACCCCACAGTACCCCTGAAATGCATAGAAAACTGCTTTTTTTTGGCACAGCCAATACAAAAATTGGGGGTTCAAAAAACCCCACAGTACCCCTGAAATGCATAGAAAACTGCTTTTTTTTGGCACAGCCAATAAAAAAATTGGGGGTTCAAAAAACCCCACAGTACCCCTGAAATGCATAGAAAACTGCTTTTTTTTGGCACAGCCAATAAAAAAATTGGGGGTTCAAAAAACCCCACAGTACCCCTGAAATGCATAGAAAACTGCTTTTTTTTGGCACAGCCAATAAAAAAATTGGGGGTTCAAAAAACCCCACAGTACCCCTGAAATGCATAGAAAACTGCTTTTTTTTGGCACAGCCAATAAAAAAATTGGGGGTTAAAAAAACCCCACAGTACCCCTGAAATGCATAGAAAACTGCTTTTTTTTGGCACAGCCAATAAAAAAATTGGGGGTTCAAAAAACCCCACAGTACCCCTGAAATGCATAGAAAACTGCTTTTTTTTTGCCAAAACGCTAGAAAGGTCAAAGGTCAAAAGGTCAAAGGTCAAAAGGTCAAAGGTCAAAAGGTCAAAGGTCAAATCGCTAGAAAGGTCAAACAAATTGGGGGTACAAAAAACCCCCACAGTACCCCTGAAATGCATAGAAAACTGCTTTTTTTTGGCACAGCCAATAAAAAAATTGGGGGTTCAAAAAACCCCACAGTACCCCTGAAATGCATAGAAAACTGCTTTTTTTTGGCCAAAACGCTAGAAAGGTCAAAGGTCAAAAGGTCAAAGGTCAAAAGGTCAAAAGGTCAAAGGTCAAATCGCTAGAAAGGTCAAAAAAATTGATTTTTTTTTGGCCTAGCCAATAAAAAAATTGGGGGTTCAAAAAAAGGTCAAAGGTCAAAAGGTCAAAGGTCAAAAGGTCAAAGGTCAAAAGGTCAAAGGTCAAATCGCTAGAAAGGTCAAAAAAATTGGGGGTTCAAAAAAACCCCACAGTACCCCTGAAATGCATAGAAAACTGCTTTTTTTTGGCACAGCCAATACAAAAATTGGGGGTTCAAAAAACCCCACAGTACCCCTGAAATGCATAGAAAACTGTTTTTTTTTGGCACAGCCAATAAAAAAAATTGGGGGTTAAAAAAAACCCACAGTACCCCTGAAATGCATAGAAAACTGCTTAAAATTGGGGGTTCAAAAAACCCCACAGTACCCCTGAAATGCATAGAAAACTGCTTTTTTTTGGCACAGCCAATACAAAAATTGGGGGTTCAAAAAACCCCACAGTACCCCTGAAATGCATAGAAAACTGCTTTTTTTTGGCACAGCCAATACAAAAATTGGGGGTTCAAAAAACCCCACAGTACCCCTGAAATGCATAGAAAACTGCTTAAAATTGGGGGTTCAAAAAACCCCACAGTACCCCTGAAATGCATAGAAAACTGCTTTTTTTTGGCACAGCCAATACAAAAATTGGGGGTTCAAAAAACCCCACAGTACCCCTGAAATGCATAGAAAACTGTTTTTTTTTTGGCACAGCCAATAAAAAAATTGGGGGTTAAAAAAAACCCACAGTACCCCTGAAATGCATAGAAAACTGCTTAAAATTGGGGGTTCAAAAAACCCCACAGTACCCCTGAAATGCATAGAAAACTGCTTTTTTTTGGCACAGCCAATACAAAAATTGGGGGTTCAAAAAACCCCACAGTACCCCTGAAATGCATAGAAAACTGCTTTTTTTTGGCACAGCCAATACAAAAATTGGGGGTTCAAAAAACCCCACAGTACCCCTGAAATGCATAGAAAACTGCTTAAAATTGGGGGTTCAAAAAACCCCACAGTACCCCTGAAATGCATAGAAAACTGTTTTTTTTTGGCACAGCCAATAAAAAAATTGGGGGTTAAAAAAACCCCACAGTACCCCTGAAATGCATAGAAAACTGCTTAAAATTGGGGGTTCAAAAAACCCCACAGTACCCCTGAAATGCATAGAAAACTGCTTTTTTTTGGCACAGCCAATACAAAAATTGGGGGTTCAAAAAACCCCACAGTACCCCTGAAATGCATAGAAAACTGCTTTTTTTTGGCACAGCCAATACAAAAATTGGGGGTTCAAAAAACCCCACAGTACCCCTGAAATGCATAGAAAACTGCTTAAAATTGGGGGTTCAAAAAACCCCACAGTACCCCTGAAATGCATAGAAAACTGCTTTTTTTTGGCACAGCCAATACAAAAATTGGGGGTTCAAAAAACCCCACAGTACCCCTGAAATGCATAGAAAACTGCTTTTTTTTGGCACAGCCAATAAAAAAATTGGGGGTTCAAAAAACCCCACAGTACCCCTGAAATGCATAGAAAACTGCTTTTTTTTGGCACAGCCAATAAAAAAATTGGGGGTTAAAAAAAACCCACAGTACCCCTGAAATGCATAGAAAACTGCTTTTTTTTGGCACAGCCAATACAAAAATTGGGGGTTCAAAAAACCCCACAGTACCCCTGAAATGCATAGAAAACTGCTTTTTTTTTGGCACAGCCAATAAAAAAATTGGGGGTTCAAAAAACCCCAACAGTACCCCTGAAATGCATAGAAAACTGCATTTTTTTGGCACAGCCAATAAAAAAATTGGGGGTTCAAAAAAACCCACAGTACCCCTGAAATGCATAGAAAACTGCTTTTTTTTTGCACAGCCAATAAAAAAATTGGGGGTTCAAAAAACCCCACAGTACCCCTGAAATGCATAGAAAACTGCTTTTTTTTTGGCATAGCCAATAAAAAAATTGGGGGTTAAAAAAAACCCACAGTACCCCTGAAATGCATAGAAAACTGCTTTTTTCTGGCACAGCCAATAAAAAAACTGGGGGTTCAAAAAACCCCACAGTACCCCTGAAATGCATAGAAAACTGCTTATTTTTTGGCACAGCCAATAAAAAAATTGGGGGTTCAAAAAACCCCACAGTACCCCTGAAATGCATAGAAAACTGCTTTTTTTGGCACAGCCAATAAAAAAATTGGGGGTTCAAAAAACCCCACAGTACCCCTGAAATGCATAGAAAACTGCTTTTTTTGGCACAGCCAATACAAAAATTGGGGGTTCAAAAAACCCCACAGTACCCCTGAAATGCATAGAAAACTGCTTTTTTTTGGCACAGCCAATAAAAAAATGGGGGGTTCAAAAAACCCCACAGTACCCCTGAAATGCATAGAAAACTGCTTTTTTTTTGGCACAGCCAATAAAAAAATTGGGGGTTCAAAAAACCCCAACAGTACCCCTGAAATGCATAGAAAATTGCATTTTTTTGGCACAGCCAATAAAAAAATTGGGGGTTCAAAAAAACCCACATTACCCCTGAAATGCATAGAAAACTGCTTTTTTTTTTGCACAGACAATAAAAAAATTGGGGGTTCAAAAAACCCCACAGTACCCCTGAAATGCATAGAAAACTGCTTAAAATTGGGGGTTCAAAAAACCCCACAGTACCCCTGAAATGCATAGAAAACTGCTTTTTTTTTGGCACAGCCAATAAAAAAATTGGGGGTTCAGAAAACCCCACAGTACCCCTGAAATGCATAGAAAACTGCTTTTTTTTGGCACAGCCAATACAAAAATTGGGGGTTAAAAAAACCCCACAGTACCCCTGAAATGCATAGAAAATTGCTTTTTTTTGGCACAGCCAATACAAAAATTGAGGGTTCAAAAAACCCCACAGTACCCCTGAAATGCATAGAAAACTGCTTTTTTTTGGCCAAAACGCTAGAAAGGTCAAAGGTCAAAAGGTCAAAAGGTCAAAGGTCAAATCGCTAGAAAGGTCAAAAAAATTGGGGGTTCAAAAAACCCCACAGTACCCCTGAAATGCATAGAAAACTGCTTTTTTTGGCACAGCCAATAAAAAAATTGGGGGTTCAAAAAACCCCACAGTACCCCTGAAATGCATAGAAAACTGCTTTTTTTTGGCACAGCCAATACAAAAATTGGGGGTTCAAAAAACCCCACAGTACCCCTGAAATGCATAGAAAACTGTTTTTTTTTGGCACAGCCAATAAAAAAATTGGGGGTTAAAAAAACCCCACAGTACCCCTGAAATGCATAGAAAACTGCTTTTTTTTGGCACAGCCAATAAAAAAATTGGGGGTTCAAAAAACCCCACAGTACCCCTGAAATGCATAGAAAACTGCTTTTTTTTGGCACAGCCAATAAAAAAATTGGGGGTTCAAAAAAACCCACAGTACCCCTGAAATGCATAGAAAACTGCTTTTTTTTGGCACAGCCAATAAAAAAATTGGGGGTTCAAAAAACCCCACAGTACCCCTGAAATGCATAGAAAACTGCTTTTTTTTGGCACAGCCAATAAAAAAATTGGGGGTTCAAAAAACCCCACAGTACCCCTGAAATGCATAGAAAACTACTTTTTTTTGGCACAGCCAATACAAAAATTGGGGGTTCAAAAAACCCCACAGTACCCCTGAAATGCATAGAAAACTGCTTTTTTTTGGCACAGCCAATAAAAAAATTGGGGGTTCAAAAAACCCCACAGTACCCCTGAAATGCATAGAAAACTGCTTTTTTTTGGCACAGCCAATAAAAAAATTGGGGGTTCAAAAAACCCCACAGTACCCCTGAAATGCATAGAAAACTGCTTTTTTTTGGCACAGCCAATAAAAAAATTGGGGGTTCAAAAAACCCCACAGTACCCCTGAAATGCATAGAAAACTGCTTTTTTTTGGCACAGCCAATAAAAAAATTGGGGGTTAAAAAAACCCCACAGTACCCCTGAAATGCATAGAAAACTGCTTTTTTTTGGCACAGCCAATAAAAAAATTGGGGGTTCAAAAAACCCCACAGTACCCCTGAAATGCATAGAAAACTGCTTTTTTTTGGCCAAAACGCTAGAAAGGTCAAAGGTCAAAAGGTCAAAGGTCAAAAGGTCAAAGGTCAAAAGGTCAAAGGTCAAATCGCTAGAAAGGTCAAACAAATTGGGGGTACAAAAAACCCCCACAGTACCCCTGAAATGCATAGAAAACTGCTTTTTTTTGGCACAGCCAATAAAAAAATTGGGGGTTCAAAAAACCCCACAGTACCCCTGAAATGCATAGAAAACTGCTTTTTTTTGGCCAAAACGCTAGAAAGGTCAAAGGTCAAAAGGTCAAAGGTCAAAAGGTCAAAAGGTCAAAGGTCAAATCGCTAGAAAGGTCAAAAAAATTGATTTTTTTTTGGCCTAGCCAATAAAAAAATTGGGGGTTCAAAAAAAGGTCAAAGGTCAAAAGGTCAAATGTCAAAAGGTCAAAGGTCAAAAGGTCAAAGGTCAAATCGCTAGAAAGGTCAAAAAAATTGGGGGTTCAAAAAAACCCCACAGTACCCCTGAAATGCATAGAAAACTGCTTTTTTTTGGCACAGCCAATAAAAAAATTGGGGGTTAAAAAAACCCCACAGTACCCCTGAAATGCATAGAAAACTGCTTTTTTTTGGCACAGCCAATACAAAAATTGGGGGTTCAAAAAACCCCACAGTACCCCTGAAATGCATAGAAAACTGTTTTTTTTTGGCACAGCCAATAAAAAAAATTGGGGGTTAAAAAAAACCCACAGTACCCCTGAAATGCATAGAAAACTGCTTAAAATTGGGGGTTCAAAAAACCCCACAGTACCCCTGAAATGCATAGAAAACTGCTTTTTTTTGGCACAGCCAATACAAAAATTGGGGGTTCAAAAAACCCCACAGTACCCCTGAAATGCATAGAAAACTGCTTTTTTTTGGCACAGCCAATACAAAAATTGGGGGTTCAAAAAACCCCACAGTACCCCTGAAATGCATAGAAAACTGCTTAAAATTGGGGGTTAAAAAAACCCCACAGTACCCCTGAAATGCATAGAAAACTGCTTTTTTTTGGCACAGCCAATACAAAAATTGGGGGTTCAAAAAACCCCACAGTACCCCTGAAATGCATAGAAAACTGTTTTTTTTTTGGCACAGCCAATAAAAAAATTGGGGGTTAAAAAAAACCCACAGTACCCCTGAAATGCATAGAAAACTGCTTAAAATTGGGGGTTCAAAAAACCCCACAGTACCCCTGAAATGCATAGAAAACTGCTTTTTTTTGGCACAGCCAATACAAAAATTGGGGGTTCAAAAAACCCCACAGTACCCCTGAAATGCATAGAAAACTGCTTTTTTTTGGCACAGCCAATACAAAAATTGGGGGTTCAAAAAACCCCACAGTACCCCTGAAATGCATAGAAAACTGCTTAAAATTGGGGGTTCAAAAAACCCCACAGTACCCCTGAAATGCATAGAAAACTGTTTTTTTTTGGCACAGCCAATAAAAAAATTGGGGGTTAAAAAAAACCCACAGTACCCCTGAAATGCATAGAAAACTGCTTAAAATTGGGGGTTCAAAAAACCCCACAGTACCCCTGAAATGCATAGAAAACTGCTTTTTTTTGGCACAGCCAATACAAAAATTGGGGGTTCAAAAAACCCCACAGTACCCCTGAAATGCATAGAAAACTGCTTTTTTTTGGCACAGCCAATACAAAAATTGGGGGTTCAAAAAACCCCACAGTACCCCTGAAATGCATAGAAAACTGCTTAAAATTGGGGGTTCAAAAAACCCCACAGTACCCCTGAAATGCATAGAAAACTGCTTTTTTTTGGCACAGCCAATACAAAAATTGGGGGTTCAAAAAACCCCACAGTACCCCTGAAATGCATAGAAAACTGCTTTTTTTTGGCACAGCCAATAAAAAAATTGGGGGTTCAAAAAACCCCACAGTACCCCTGAAATGCATAGAAAACTGCTTTTTTTTGGCACAGCCAATAAAAAAATTGGGGGTTAAAAAAAACCCACAGTACCCCTGAAATGCATAGAAAACTGCTTTTTTTTGGCACAGCCAATACAAAAATTGGGGGTTCAAAAAACCCCACAGTACCCCTGAAATGCATAGAAAACTGCTTTTTTTTTGGCACAGCCAATAAAAAAAATGGGGGTTCAAAAAACCCCAACAGTACCCCTGAAATGCATAGAAAACTGCATTTTTTTGGCACAGCCAATAAAAAAATTGGGGGTTCAAAAAAACCCACAGTACCCCTGAAATGCATAGAAAACTGCTTTTTTTTTGCACAGCCAATAAAAAAATTGGGGGTTCAAAAAACCCCACAGTACCCCTGAAATGCATAGAAAACTGCTTTTTTTTTGGCATAGCCAATAAAAAAATTGGGGGTTAAAAAAAACCCACAGTACCCCTGAAATGCATAGAAAACTGCTTTTTTCTGGCACAGCCAATAAAAAAACTGGGGGTTCAAAAAACCCCACAGTACCCCTGAAATGCATAGAAAACTGCTTATTTTTTGGCACAGCCAATAAAAAAATTGGGGGTTCAAAAAACCCCACAGTACCCCTGAAATGCATAGAAAACTGCTTTTTTTGGCACAGCCAATAAAAAAATTGGGGGTTCAAAAAACCCCACAGTACCCCTGAAATGCATAGAAAACTGCTTTTTTTGGCACAGCCAATACAAAAATTGGGGGTTCAAAAAACCCCACAGTACCCCTGAAATGCATAGAAAACTGCTTTTTTTTGGCACAGCCAATAAAAAAATTGGGGGTTCAAAAAACCCCACAGTACCCCTGAAATGCATAGAAAACTGCTTTTTTTTTGGCACAGCCAATAAAAAAATTGGGGGTTCAAAAAACCCCAACAGTACCCCTGAAATGCATAGAAAATTGCATTTTTTTGGCACAGCCAATAAAAAAATTGGGGGTTCAAAAAAACCCACATTACCCCTGAAATGCATAGAAAACTGCTTTTTTTTTTGCACAGACAATAAAAAAATTGGGGGTTCAAAAAACCCCACAGTACCCCTGAAATGCATAGAAAACTGCTTAAAATTGGGGGTTCAAAAAACCCCACAGTACCCCTGAAATGCATAGAAAACTGCTTTTTTTTTGGCACAGCCAATAAAAAAATTGGGGGTTCAGAAAACCCCACAGTACCCCTGAAATGCATAGAAAACTGCTTTTTTTTGGCACAGCCAATAAAAAAATTGGGGGTTAAAAAAACCCCACAGTACCCCTGAAATGCATAGAAAATTGCTTTTTTTTGGCACAGCCAATACAAAAATTGAGGGTTCAAAAAACCCCACAGTACCCCTGAAATGCATAGAAAACTGCTTTTTTTTGGCCAAAACGCTAGAAAGGTCAAAGGTCAAAAGGTCAAAAGGTCAAAGGTCAAATCGCTAGAAAGGTCAAAAAAATTGGGGGTTCAAAAAACCCCACAGTACCCCTGAAATGCATAGAAAACTGCTTTTTTTGGCACAGCCAATAAAAAAATTGGGGGTTCAAAAAACCCCACAGTACCCCTGAAATGCATAGAAAACTGCTTTTTTTTGGCACAGCCAATAAAAAAATTGGGGGTTCAAAAAACCCCACAGTACCCCTGAAATGCATAGAAAACTGTTTTTTTTTGGCACAGCCAATAAAAAAATTGGGGGTTCAAAAAACCCCACAGTACCCCTGAAATGCATAGAAAACTGCTTTTTTTTGGCACAGCCAATAAAAAAATTGGGGGTTCAAAAAACCCCACAGTACCCCTGAAATGCATAGAAAACTGCTTTTTTTTGGCACAGCCAATAAAAAAATTGGGGGTTCAAAAAACCCCACAGTACCCCTGAAATGCATAGAAAACTGCTTTTTTTTGGGCACAGCCAATAAAAAAATTGGGGGTTCAAAAAAAGGTCAAAGGTCAAAAGGTCAAAGGTCAAAAGGTCAAAGGTCAAAAGGTCAAAGGTCAAATCGCTAGAAAGGTCAAAAAAATTGGGGGTTCAAAAAAACCCCACAGTACCCCTGAAATGCATAGAAAACTGTTTTTTTTTGGCACAGCCAATAAAAAAATTGGGGGTTCAAAAAACCCCACAGTACCCCTGAAATGCATAGAAAACTGCTTTTTTTTGGCACAGCCAATACAAAAATTGGGGGTTCAAAAAACCCCACAGTACCCCTGAAATGCATAGAAAACTGCTTTTTTTTGGCACAGCCAATAAAAAAATTGGGGGTTAAAAAAAACCCACAGTACCCCTGAAATGCATAGAAAACTGCTTAAAATTGGGGGTTCAAAAAACCCCACAGTACCCCTGAAATGCATAGAAAACTGCTTTTTTTTGGCACAGCCAATACAAAAATTGGGGGTTCAAAAAACCCCACAGTACCCCTGAAATGCATAGAAAACTGCTTTTTTTTGGCACAGCCAATACAAAAATTGGGGGTTCAAAAAACCCCACAGTACCCCTGAAATGCATAGAAAACTGCTTAAAATTGGGGGTTCAAAAAACCCCACAGTACCCCTGAAATGCATAGAAAACTGCTTTTTTTTGGCACAGCCAATAAAAAAATTGGGGGTTCAAAAAACCCCACAGTACCCCTGAAATGCATAGAAAACTGCTTTTTTTTGGCACAGCCAATAAAAAAATTGGGGGTTAAAAAAACCCCACAGTACCCCTGAAATGCATAGAAAACTGCTTTTTTTGGCCAAAACGCTAGAAAGGTCAAAGGTCAAAAGGTCAAAGGTCAAAGGTCAAATCGCTAGAAAGGTTAAAAATCAAAACGTCAAAGGTCAAAACGCTAGAAAGGTCAAAGGTCAAAAGGTCAAAGGTCAAATCGCTAGAAAGGTCAAAAAATTGGTTAAAAAAACCCCACAGTACCCCTGAAATGCATAGAAAACTGCTTTTTTTTGGCACAGCCAATAAAAAAATTGGGGGTTCAAAAAAACCCACAGTACCCCTGAAATGCATAGAAAACTGCTTTTTTTTGGCACAGCCAATAAAAAAATTGGGGGTTCAAAAAACCCCACAGTACCCCTGAAATGCATAGAAAACTGCTTTTTTTTGGCACAGCCAATAAAAAAATTGGGGGTTCAAAAAACCCCACAGTACCCCTGAAATGCATAGAAAACTGCTTTTTTTTGGCACAGCCAATAAAAAAATTGGGGGTTCAAAAAACCCCACAGTACCCCTGAAATGCATAGAAAACTGCTTTTTTTTGGCACAGCCAATACAAAAATTGGGGGTTCAAAAAACCCCACAGTACCCCTGAAATGCATAGAAAACTGCTTTTTTTTGGCACAGCCAATACAAAAATTGGGGGTTCAAAAAACCCCACAGTACCCCTGAAATGCATAGAAAACTGCTTTTTTTTGGCACAGCCAATAAAAAAATTGGGGGTTCAAAAAACCCCACAGTACCCCTGAAATGCATAGAAAACTGCTTTTTTTTGGCACAGCCAATAAAAAAATTGGGGGTTCAAAAAACCCCACAGTACCCCTGAAATGCATAGAAAACTGCTTTTTTTTGGCACAGCCAATACAAAAATTGGGGGTTAAAAAAACCCCACAGTACCCCTGAAATGCATAGAAAACTGCTTTTTTTTGGCACAGCCAATAAAAAAATTGGGGGTTCAAAAAACCCCACAGTACCCCTGAAATGCATAGAAAACTGCTTTTTTTTGGCCAAAACGCTAGAAAGGTCAAAGGTCAAAAGGTCAAAGGTCAAAAGGTCAAAGGTCAAAAGGTCAAAGGTCAAATCGCTAGAAAGGTCAAACAAATTGGGGGTACAAAAAAACCCCACAGTACCCCTGAAATGCATAGAAAACTGCTTTTTTTTGGCACAGCCAATAAAAAAATTGGGGGTTCAAAAAACCCCACAGTACCCCTGAAATGCATAGAAAACTGCTTTTTTTTTGGCCAAAACGCTAGAAAGGTCAAAGGTCAAAAGGTCAAAGGTCAAAAGGTCAAAGGTCAAATCGCTAGAAAGGTTAAAAATCAAAACGTCAAAGGTCAAAACGCTAGAAAGGTCAAAGGTCAAAAGGTCAAAGGTCAAATCGCTAGAAAGGTCAAAAAATTGGTTAAAAAAACCCCACAGTACCCCTGAAATGCATAGAAAACTGCTTTTTTTTGGCACAGCCAATAAAGAAATTGGGGGTTCAAAAAAACCCACAGTACCCCTGAAATGCATAGAAAACTGCTTTTTTTTGGCACAGCCAATAAAAAAATTGGGGGTTCAAAAAACCCCACAGTACCCCTGAAATGCATAGAAAACTGCTTTTTTTTGGCACAGCCAATAAAAAAATTGGGGGTTCAAAAAACCCCACAGTACCCCTGAAATGCATAGAAAACTGCTTTTTTTTGGCACAGCCAATAAAAAAATTGGGGGTTCAAAAAACCCCACAGTACCCCTGAAATGCATAGAAAACTGCTTTTTTTTGGCACAGCCAATACAAAAATTGGGGGTTCAAAAAACCCCACAGTACCCCTGAAATGCATAGAAAACTGCTTTTTTTTGGCACAGCCAATAAAAAAATTGGGGGTTCAAAAAACCCCACAGTACCCCTGAAATGCATAGAAAACTGCTTTTTTTTGGCACAGCCAATAAAAAAATTGGGGGTTCAAAAAACCCCACAGTACCCCTGAAATGCATAGAAAACTGCTTTTTTTTGGCACAGCCAATAAAAAAATTGGGGGTTCAAAAAACCCCACAGTACCCCTGAAATGCATAGAAAACTGCTTTTTTTTGGCACAGCCAATAAAAAAATTGGGGGTTAAAAAAACCCCACAGTACCCCTGAAATGCATAGAAAACTGCTTTTTTTTGGCACAGCCAATAAAAAAATTGGGGGTTCAAAAAACCCCACAGTACCCCTGAAATGCATAGAAAACTGCTTTTTTTTGGCCAAAACGCTAGAAAGGTCAAAGGTCAAAAGGTCAAAGGTCAAAAGGTCAAAGGTCAAAAGGTCAAAGGTCAAATCGCTAGAAAGGTCAAACAAATTGGGGGTACAAAAAACCCCCACAGTACCCCTGAAATGCATAGAAAACTGCTTTTTTTTGGCACAGCCAATAAAAAAATTGGGGGTTCAAAAAACCCCACAGTACCCCTGAAATGCATAGAAAACTGCTTTTTTTTTGGCCAAAACGCTAGAAAGGTCAAAGGTCAAAAGGTCAAAGGTCAAAAGGTCAAAAGGTCAAAGGTCAAATCGCTAGAAAGGTCAAAAAAATTGATTTTTTTTGGCCTAGCCAATAAAAAAATTGGGGGTTCAAAAAAAGGTCAAAGGTCAAAAGGTCAAAGGTCAAAAGGTCAAAGGTCAAAAGGTCAAAGGTCAAATCGCTAGAAAGGTCAAAAAAATTGGGGGTTCAAAAAAACCCCACAGTACCCCTGAAATGCATAGAAAACTGCTTTTTTTTGGCACAGCCAATCAAAAAATTGGTTAAAAAAACCCCACAGTACCCCTGAAATGCATAGAAAACTGCTTTTTTTTGGCACAGCCAATAAAGAAATTGGGGGTTCAAAAAAACCCACAGTACCCCTGAAATGCATAGAAAACTGCTTTTTTTTGGCACAGCCAATAAAAAAATTGGGGGTTCAAAAAACCCCACAGTACCCCTGAAATGCATAGAAAACTGCTTTTTTTTGGCACAGCCAATAAAAAAATTGGGGGTTCAAAAAACCCCACAGTACCCCTGAAATGCATAGAAAACTGCTTTTTTTTGGCACAGCCAATAAAAAAATTGGGGGTTCAAAAAACCCCACAGTACCCCTGAAATGCATAGAAAACTGCTTTTTTTTGGCACAGCCAATACAAAAATTGGGGGTTCAAAAAACCCCACAGTACCCCTGAAATGCATAGAAAACTGCTTTTTTTTGGCACAGCCAATAAAAAAATTGGGGGTTCAAAAAACCCCACAGTACCCCTGAAATGCATAGAAAACTGCTTTTTTTTGGCACAGCCAATAAAAAAATTGGGGGTTCAAAAAACCCCACAGTACCCCTGAAATGCATAGAAAACTGCTTTTTTTTGGCACAGCCAATAAAAAAATTGGGGGTTAAAAAAACCCCACAGTACCCCTGAAATGCATAGAAAACTGCTTTTTTTTGGCACAGCCAATAAAAAAATTGGGGGTTCAAAAAACCCCACAGTACCCCTGAAATGCATAGAAAACTGCTTTTTTTTGGCCAAAACGCTAGAAAGGTCAAAGGTCAAAAGGTCAAAGGTCAAAAGGTCAAAGGTCAAAAGGTCAAAGGTCAAATCGCTAGAAAGGTCAAACAAATTGGGGGTACAAAAAACCCCCACAGTACCCCTGAAATGCATAGAAAACTGCTTTTTTTTGGCACAGCCAATAAAAAAATTGGGGGTTCAAAAAACCCCACAGTACCCCTGAAATGCATAGAAAACTGCTTTTTTTTTGGCCAAAACGCTAGAAAGGTCAAAGGTCAAAAGGTCAAAGGTCAAAAGGTCAAAAGGTCAAAGGTCAAATCGCTAGAAAGGTCAAAAAAATTGATTTTTTTTGGCCTAGCCAATAAAAAAATTGGGGGTTCAAAAAAAGGTCAAAGGTCAAAAGGTCAAAGGTCAAAAGGTCAAAGGTCAAAAGGTCAAAGGTCAAATCGCTAGAAAGGTCAAAAAAATTGGGGGTTCAAAAAAACCCCACAGTACCCCTGAAATGCATAGAAAACTGCTTTTTTTTGGCACAGCCAATAAAAAAATTGGGGGTTAAAAAAACCCCACAGTACCCCTGAAATGCATAGAAAACTGCTTTTTTTTGGCACAGCCAATACAAAAATTGGGGGTTCAAAAAACCCCACAGTACCCCTGAAATGCATAGAAAACTGTTTTTTTTTGGCACAGCCAATAAAAA
This sequence comes from Electrona antarctica, assembly GCF_951216825.1. NCBI lineage: Eukaryota > Metazoa > Chordata > Actinopteri > Myctophiformes > Myctophidae > Electrona > Electrona antarctica. The sequence continues at coordinate 27,388,661 of NC_136794.1, forward strand.
AATTGGGGGTTAAAAAAAACCCACAGTACCCCTGAAATGCATAGAAAACTGCTTAAAATTGGGGGTTCAAAAAACCCCACAGTACCCCTGAAATGCATAGAAAACTGCTTTTTTTTGGCACAGCCAATACAAAAATTGGGGGTTCAAAAAACCCCACAGTACCCCTGAAATGCATAGAAAACTGCTTTTTTTTGGCACAGCCAATACAAAAATTGGGGGTTCAAAAAACCCCACAGTACCCCTGAAATGCATAGAAAACTGCTTTTTTTTGGCACAGCCAATAAAAAAATTGGGGGTTCAAAAAACCCCACAGTACCCCTGAAATGCATAGAAAACTGCTTTTTTTTGGCACAGCCAATAAAAAAATTGGGGGTTCAAAAAACCCCACAGTACCCCTGAAATGCATAGAAAACTGCTTTTTTTTGGCACAGCCAATAAAAAAATTGGGGGTTCAAAAAACCCCACAGTACCCCTGAAATGCATAGAAAACTGCTTTTTTTTGGCACAGCCAATAAAAAAATTGGGGGTTAAAAAAACCCCACAGTACCCCTGAAATGCATAGAAAACTGCTTTTTTTTGGCACAGCCAATAAAAAAATTGGGGGTTCAAAAAACCCCACAGTACCCCTGAAATGCATAGAAAACTGCTTTTTTTTGGCCAAAACGCTAGAAAGGTCAAAGGTCAAAAGGTCAAAGGTCAAAAGGTCAAAGGTCAAAAGGTCAAAGGTCAAATCGCTAGAAAGGTCAAACAAATTGGGGGTACAAAAAACCCCCACAGTACCCCTGAAATGCATAGAAAACTGCTTTTTTTTGGCACAGCCAATAAAAAAATTGGGGGTTCAAAAAACCCCACAGTACCCCTGAAATGCATAGAAAACTGCTTTTTTTTTGGCCAAAACGCTAGAAAGGTCAAAGGTCAAAAGGTCAAAGGTCAAAAGGTCAAAAGGTCAAAGGTCAAATCGCTAGAAAGGTCAAAAAAATTGATTTTTTTTTTGGCCTAGCCAATAAAAAAATTGGGGGTTCAAAAAAAGGTCAAAGGTCAAAAGGTCAAAGGTCAAAAGGTCAAAGGTCAAAAGGTCAAAGGTCAAATCGCTAGAAAGGTCAAAAAAATTGGGGGTTCAAAAAAACCCCACAGTACCCCTGAAATGCATAGAAAACTGCTTTTTTTTGGCACAGCCAATCAAAAAATTGGTTAAAAAAACCCCACAGTACCCCTGAAATGCATAGAAAACTGCTTTTTTTTGGCACAGCCAATAAAGAAATTGGGGGTTCAAAAAAACCCACAGTACCCCTGAAATGCATAGAAAACTGCTTTTTTTTGGCACAGCCAATAAAAAAATTGGGGGTTCAAAAAACCCCACAGTACCCCTGAAATGCATAGAAAACTGCTTTTTTTTGGCACAGCCAATAAAAAAATTGGGGGTTCAAAAAACCCCACAGTACCCCTGAAATGCATAGAAAACTGCTTTTTTTTGGCACAGCCAATAAAAAAATTGGGGGTTCAAAAAACCCCACAGTACCCCTGAAATGCATAGAAAACTGCTTTTTTTTGGCACAGCCAATACAAAAATTGGGGGTTCAAAAAACCCCACAGTACCCCTGAAATGCATAGAAAACTGCTTTTTTTTTGGCACAGCCAATAAAAAAATTGGGGGTTCAAAAAACCCCACAGTACCCCTGAAATGCATAGAAAACTGCTTTTTTTTGGCACAGCCAATAAAAAAATTGGGGGTTCAAAAAACCCCACAGTACCCCTGAAATGCATAGAAAACTGCTTTTTTTTGGCACAGCCAATAAAAAAATTGGGGGTTCAAAAAACCCCACAGTACCCCTGAAATGCATAGAAAACTGCTTTTTTTTGGCACAGCCAATAAAAAAATTGGGGGTTAAAAAAACCCCACAGTACCCCTGAAATGCATAGAAAACTGCTTTTTTTTGGCACAGCCAATAAAAAAATTGGGGGTTCAAAAAACCCCACAGTACCCCTGAAATGCATAGAAAACTGCTTTTTTTTGGCCAAAACGCTAGAAAGGTCAAAGGTCAAAAGGTCAAAGGTCAAAAGGTCAAAGGTCAAAAGGTCAAAGGTCAAATCGCTAGAAAGGTCAAACAAATTGGGGGTACAAAAAACCCCCACAGTACCCCTGAAATGCATAGAAAACTGCTTTTTTTTGGCACAGCCAATAAAAAAATTGGGGGTTCAAAAAACCCCACAGTACCCCTGAAATGCATAGAAAACTGCTTTTTTTTTGGCCAAAACGCTAGAAAGGTCAAAGGTCAAAAGGTCAAAGGTCAAAAGGTCAAAAGGTCAAAGGTCAAATCGCTAGAAAGGTCAAAACAATTGATTTTTTTTGGCCTAGCCAATAAAAAAATTGGGGGTTCAAAAAAAGGTCAAAGGTCAAAAGGTCAAAGGTCAAAAGGTCAAAGGTCAAAAGGTCAAAGGTCAAATCGCTAGAAAGGTCAAAAAAATTGGGGGTTCAAAAAAACCCCCACAGTACCCCTGAAATGCATAGAAAACTGCTTTTTTTTGGCACAGCCAATAAAAAAATTGGGGGTTAAAAAAACCCCACAGTACCCCTGAAATGCATAGAAAACTGCTTTTTTTTGGCACAGCCAATACAAAAATTGGGGGTTCAAAAAACCCCACAGTACCCCTGAAATGCATAGAAAACTGTTTTTTTTTGGCACAGCCAATAAAAAAATTGGGGGTTAAAAAAAACCCACAGTACCCCTGAAATGCATAGAAAACTGCTTAAAATTGGGGGTTCAAAAAACCCCACAGTACCCCTGAAATGCATAGAAAACTGCTTTTTTTTGGCACAGCCAATACAAAAATTGGGGGTTCAAAAAACCCCACAGTACCCCTGAAATGCATAGAAAACTGCTTTTTTTTGGCACAGCCAATACAAAAATTGGGGGTTCAAAAAACCCCACAGTACCCCTGAAATGCATAGAAAACTGCTTAAAATTGGGGGTTCAAAAAACCCCACAGTACCCCTGAAATGCATAGAAAACTGCTTTTTTTTGGCACAGCCAATACAAAAATTGGGGGTTCAAAAAACCCCACAGTACCCCTGAAATGCATAGAAAACTGCTTTTTTTTGGCACAGCCAATAAAAAAATTGGGGGTTCAAAAAACCCCACAGTACCCCTGAAATGCATAGAAAACTGCTTTTTTTTGGCACAGCCAATAAAAAAATTGGGGGTTAAAAAAAACCCACAGTACCCCTGAAATGCATAGAAAACTGCTTTTTTTTGGCCAAAACGCTAGAAAGGTCAAAGGTCAAAAGGTCAAAGGTCAAAAGGTCAAAGGTCAAAAGGTCAAAGGTCAAATCGCTAGAAAGGTTAAAAATCAAAACGTCAAAGGTCAAATCGCTAGAAAGGTCAAAAAATTGGTTAAAAAAACCCCACAGTACCCCTGAAATGCATAGAAAACTGCTTTTTTTTGGCACAGCCAATAAAAAAATTGGGGGTTCAAAAAACCCCACAGTACCCCTGAAATGCATAGAAAACTGCTTTTTTTTGGCACAGCCAATAAAAAAATTGGGGGTTCAAAAAACCCCACAGTACCCCTGAAATGCATAGAAAACTGCTTTTTTTTGGCACAGCCAATACAAAAATTGGGGGTTCAAAAAACCCCACAGTACCCCTGAAATGCATAGAAAACTGCTTTTTTTTGGCACAGCCAATAAAAAAATTGGGGGTTCAAAAAACCCCACAGTACCCCTGAAATGCATAGAAAACTGCTTTTTTTTGGCACAGCCAATAAAAAAATTGGGGGTTCAAAAAACCCCACAGTACCCCTGAAATGCATAGAAAACTGCTTTTTTTTGGCACAGCCAATAAAAAAATTGGGGGTTCAAAAAACCCCACAGTACCCCTGAAATGCATAGAAAACTGCTTTTTTTTGGCACAGCCAATACAAAAATTGGGGGTTCAAAAAACCCCACAGTACCCCTGAAATGCATAGAAAACTGCTTAAAATTGGGGGTTCAAAAAACCCCACAGTACCCCTGAAATGCATAGAAAACTGCTTTTTTTTGGCACAGCCAATAAAAAAATTGGGGGTTCAAAAAACCCCACAGTACCCCTGAAATGCATAGAAAACTGCTTTTTTTTGGCACAGCCAATAAAAAAATTGGGGGTTAAAAAAACCCCACAGTACCCCTGAAATGCATAGAAAACTGCTTTTTTTGGCCAAAACGCTAGAAAGGTCAAAAGGTCAAAGGTCAAAAGGTCAAAGGTCAAAAGGTCAAAGGTCAAATCGCTAGAAAGGTTAAAAATCAAAACGTCAAAGGTCAAAACGCTAGAAAGGTCAAAGGTCAAAAGGTCAAAGGTCAAATCGCTAGAAAGGTCAAAAAATTGGTTAAAAAAACCCCACAGTACCCCTGAAATGCATAGAAAACTGCTTTTTTTTGGCACAGCCAATAAAAAAATTGGGGGTTCAAAAAAACCCACAGTACCCCTGAAATGCATAGAAAACTGCTTTTTTTTGGCACAGCCAATAAAAAAATTGGGGGTTCAAAAAAACCCACAGTACCCCTGAAATGCATAGAAAACTGCTTTTTTTTGGCACAGCCAATAAAAAAATTGGGGGTTCAAAAAACCCCACAGTACCCCTGAAATGCATAGAAAACTGCTTTTTTTTGGCACAGCCAATAAAAAAATTGGGGGTTCAAAAAACCCCACAGTACCCCTGAAATGCATAGAAAACTGCTTTTTTTTGGCACAGCCAATAAAAAAATTGGGGGTTCAAAAAACCCCACAGTACCCCTGAAATGCATAGAAAACTGCTTTTTTTTGGCACAGCCAATAAAAAAATTGGGGGTTCAAAAAACCCCACAGTACCCCTGAAATGCATAGAAAACTGCTTTTTTTTGGCACAGCCAATAAAAAAATTGGGGGTTCAAAAAACCCCACAGTACCCCTGAAATGCATAGAAAACTGCTTTTTTTTGGCACAGCCAATAAAAAAATTGGGGGTTAAAAAAACCCCACAGTACCCCTGAAATGCATAGAAAACTGCTTTTTTTTGGCACAGCCAATAAAAAAATTGGGGGTTCAAAAAACCCCACAGTACCCCTGAAATGCATAGAAAACTGCTTTTTTTTGGCCAAAACGCTAGAAAGGTCAAAGGTCAAAAGGTCAAAGGTCAAAAGGTCAAAGGTCAAATCGCTAGAAAGGTCAAACAAATTGGGGGTACAAAAAAACCCCACAGTACCCCTGAAATGCATAGAAAACTGCTTTTTTTTGGCATAGCCAATAAAAAAATTGGGGGTTCAAAAAACCCCACAGTACCCCTGAAATGCATAGAAAACTGCTTTTTTTTGGCCAAAACGCTAGAAAGGTCAAAGGTCAAAAGGTCAAAGGTCAAAAGGTCAAAGGTCAAAAGGTCAAAGGTCAAATCGCTAGAAAGGTCAAAAAAATTGGGGGTTCAAAAAAACCCCACAGTACCCCTGAAATGCATAGAAAACTGCTTTTTTTTGGCACAGCCAATACAAAAATTGGGGGTTCAAAAAACCCCACAGTACCCCTGAAATGCATAGAAAACTGCTTTTTTTTGGCATAGCCAATAAAAAAATTGGGGGTTCAAAAAACCCCACAGTACCCCTGAAATGCATAGAAAACTGCTTTTTTTTTGCACAGCCAATAAAAAAATTGGGGGTTAAAAAAAACCCACAGTACCCCTGAAATGCATAGAAAACTGCTTAAAATTGGGGGTTCAAAAAACCCCACAGTACCCCTGAAATGCATAGAAAACTGTTTTTTTTTGGCACAGCCAATAAAAAAATTGGGGGTTCAAAAAACCCCACAGTACCCCTGAAATGCATAGAAAACTGCTTTTTTTTGGCCAAAACGCTAGAAAGGTCTAAGGTCAAAAGGTCAAAGGTCAAAAGGTCAAAGGTCAAATCGCTAGAAAGGTCAAAAAAATTGGGGGTTCAAAAAACCCCACAGTACCCCTGAAATGCATAGAAAACTGCTTTTTTTTGGCACAGCCAATAAAAAAATTGGGGGTTAAAAAAACCCCACAGTACCCCTGAAATGCATAGAAAACTGCTTTTTTTTGGCACAGCCAATAAAAAAATTGGGGGTTCAAAAAACCCCACAGTACCCCTGAAATGCATAGAAAACTGCTTTTTTTTGGCACAGCCAATAAAAAAATTGGGGGTTCAAAAAACCCCACAGTACCCCTGAAATGCATAGAAAACTGCTTTTTTTTGGCACAGCCAATAAAAAAATTGGGGGTTAAAAAAAGGTCAAAGGTCAAAAGGTCAAAGGTCAAAAGGTCAAAGGTCAAAAGGTCAAAGGTCAAATCGCTAGAAAGGTCAAAAAAATTGGGGGTTCAAAAAAAACCCCACAGTACCCCTGAAATGCATAGAAAACTGCTTTTTTTTGGCACAGCCAATAAAAAAATTGGGGGTTAAAAAAACCCCACAGTACCCCTGAAATGCATAGAAAACTGATTTTTTTTGGCACAGCCAATACAAAAATTGGGGGTTCAAAAAACCCCACAGTACCCCTGAAATGCATAGAAAACTGCTTTTTTTTGGCACAGCCAATAAAAAAATTGGGGGTTCAAAAAACCCCACAGTACCCCTGAAATGCATAGAAAACTGCTTTTTTTTGGCCAAAACGCTAGAAAGGTCAAAGGTCAAAAGGTCAAAGGTCAAAAGGTCAAAGGTCAAAGGTCGAATCGCTAGAAAGGTCAAAAAATCTAAACGGCAAAGGTCAAAACGCTAGAAAGGTCAAAGGTCAAAAGGTCAAAGGTCAAATCGCTAGAAAGGTCAAAAGAATTGGGGGTTCAAAAAACCCCACAGTACCCCTGAAATGCATAGAAAACTGTTTTTTTTTGGCACAGCCAATAAAAAAATTGGGGGTTCAAAAAACCCCACAGTACCCCTGAAATGCATAGAAAACTGCTTTTTTTGGCACAGCCAATAAAAAAATTGGGGGTTCAAAAAACCCCACAGTACCCCTGAAATGCATAGAAAACTGCTTTTTTTTGGCACAGCCAATAAAAAAATTGGGGGTTCAAAAAACCCCACAGTACCCCTGAAATGCATAGAAAACTGCTTTTTTTTGGCACAGCCAATAAAAAAATTGGGGGTTCAAAAAACCCCACAGTACCCCTGAAATGCATAGAAAACTGCTTTTTTTTGGCATAGCCAATAAAAAAATTGGGGGTTCAAAAAACCCCACAGTACCCCTGAAATGCATAGAAAACTGCTTTTTTTTTGGCCTAGCCAATAAAAAAATTGGGGGTTCAAAAAAAGGTCAAAGGTCAAAAGGTCAAAGGTCAAAAGGTCAAAGGTCAAAAGGTCAAAGGTCAAATCGCTAGAAAGGTCAAAAAAATTGGGGGTTCAAAAAAACCCCACAGTACCCCTGAAATGCATAGAAAACTGCTTTTTTTTGGCACAGCCAATAAAAAAATTGGGGGTTAAAAAAACCCCACAGTACCCCTGAAATGCATAGAAAACTGCTTTTTTTTGGCACAGCCAATACAAAAATTGGGGGTTAAAAAAACCCCACAGTACCCCTGAAATGCATAGAAAACTGCTTTTTTTTGGCACAGCCAATAAAAAAATTGGGGGTTAAAAAAAACCCACAGTACCCCTGAAATGCATAGAAAACTGCTTAAAATTGGGGGTTCAAAAAACCCCACAGTACCCCTGAAATGCATAGAAAACTGCTTTTTTTTGGCACAGCCAATACAAAAATTGGGGGTTAAAAAAACCCCACAGTACCCCTGAAATGCATAGAAAACTGCTTTTTTTTGGCACAGCCAATAAAAAAATTGGGGGTTAAAAAAAACCCACAGTACCCCTGAAATGCATAGAAAACTGCTTAAAATTGGGGGTTCAAAAAACCCCACAGTACCCCTGAAATGCATAGAAAACTGCTTTTTTTTGGCACAGCCAATACAAAAATTGGGGGTTCAAAAAACCCCACAGTACCCCTGAAATGCATAGAAAACTGCTTAAAATTGGGGGTTCAAAAAACCCCACAGTACCCCTGAAATGCATAGAAAACTGCTTTTTTTTGGCACAGCCAATAAAAAAATTGGGGGTTCAAAAAACCCCACAGTACCCCTGAAATGCATAGAAAACTGCTTTTTTTTGGCCAAAACGCTAGAAAGGTCAAAGGTCAAAAGGTCAAAGGTCAAAAGGTCAAAAGGTCAAAGGTCAAAGGTCGAATCGCTAGAAAGGTCAAAAAATCTAAACGGCAAAGGTCAAAACGCTAGAAAGGTCAAAGGTCAAAAGGTCAAAGGTCAAATCGCTAGAAAGGTCAAAAGAATTGGGGGTTCAAAAAACCCCACAGTACCCCTGAAATGCATAGAAAACTGTTTTTTTTTGGCACAGCCAATAAAAAAATTGGGGGTTCAAAAAACCCCACAGTACCCCTGAAATGCATAGAAAACTGCTTTTTTTGGCACAGCCAATAAAAAAATTGGGGGTTCAAAAAACCCCACAGTACCCCTGAAATGCATAGAAAACTGCTTTTTTTTGGCACAGCCAATAAAAAAATTGGGGGTTAAAAAAACCCCACAGTACCCCTGAAATGCATAGAAAACTGCTTTTTTTTGGCACAGCCAATAAAAAAATTGGGGGTTAAAAAAAACCCACAGTACCCCTGAAATGCATAGAAAACTGCTTAAAATTGGGGGTTCAAAAAACCCCACAGTACCCCTGAAATGCATAGAAAACTGATTTTTTTTGGCACAGCCAATACAAAAATTGGGGGTTCAAAAAACCCCACAGTACCCCTGAAATGCATAGAAAACTGCTTTTTTTTGGCACAGCCAATACAAAAATTGGGGGTTCAAAAAACCCCACAGTACCCCTGAAATGCATAGAAAACTGCTTAAAATTGGGGGTTCAAAAAACCCCACAGTACCCCTGAAATGCATAGAAAACTGCTTTTTTTTGGCACAGCCAATAAAAAAATTGGGGGTTCAAAAAACCCCACAGTACCCCTGAAATGCATAGAAAACTGCTTTTTTTTGGCCAAAACGCTAGAAAGGTCAAAGGTCAAAAGGTCAAAGGTCAAAAGGTCAAAAGGTCAAAGGTCAAAGGTCGAATCGCTAGAAAGGTCAAAAAATCTAAACGGCAAAGGTCAAAACGCTAGAAAGGTCAAAGGTCAAAAGGTCAAAGGTCAAATCGCTAGAAAGGTCAAAAGAATTGGGGGTTCAAAAAACCCCACAGTACCCCTGAAATGCATAGAAAACTGTTTTTTTTTGGCACAGCCAATAAAAAAATTGGGGGTTCAAAAAACCCCACAGTACCCCTGAAATGCATAGAAAACTGCTTTTTTTGGCACAGCCAATAAAAAAATTGGGGGTTCAAAAAACCCCACAGTACCCCTGAAATGCATAGAAAACTGCTTTTTTTTGGCACAGCCAATAAAAAAATTGGGGGTTCAAAAAACCCCACAGTACCCCTGAAATGCATAGAAAACTGCTTTTTTTTGGCACAGCCAATAAAAAAATTGGGGGTTCAAAAAACCCCACAGTACCCCTGAAATGCATAGAAAACTGCTTTTTTTTGGCATAGCCAATACAAAAATTGGGGGTTCAAAAAACCCCACAGTACCCCTGAAATGCATAGAAAACTGCTTTTTTTTTGGCCTAGCCAATAAAAAAATTGGGGGTTCAAAAAAAGGTCAAAGGTCAAAAGGTCAAAGGTCAAAAGGTCAAAGGTCAAAAGGTCAAAGGTCAAATCGCTAGAAAGGTCAAAAAAATTGGGGGTTCAAAAAAACCCCACAGTACCCCTGAAATGCATAGAAAACTGCTTTTTTTTGGCACAGCCAATAAAAAAATTGGGGGTTAAAAAACCCCCACAGTACCCCTGAAATGCATAGAAAACTGCTTTTTTTTGGCACAGCCAATACAAAAATTGGGGGTTAAAAAAACCCCACAGTACCCCTGAAATGCATAGAAAACTGCTTTTTTTTGGCACAGCCAATAAAAAAATTGGGGGTTAAAAAAACCCCACAGTACCCCTGAAATGCATAGAAAACTGCTTAAAATTGGGGGTTCAAAAAACCCCACAGTACCCCTGAAATGCATAGAAAACTGCTTTTTTTTGGCACAGCCAATACAAAAATTGGGGGTTCAAAAAACCCCACAGTACCCCTGAAATGCATAGAAAACTGCTTTTTTTTGGCACAGCCAATACAAAAATTGGGGGTTCAAAAAACCCCACAGTACCCCTGAAATGCATAGAAAACTGCTTAAAATTGGGGGTTCAAAAAACCCCACAGTACCCCTGAAATGCATAGAAAACTGCTTTTTTTTGGCACAGCCAATACAAAAATTGGGGGTTCAAAAAACCCCACAGTACCCCTGAAATGCATAGAAAACTGCTTTTTTTTGGCACAGCCAATAAAAAAATTGGGGGTTCAAAAAACCCCACAGTACCCCTGAAATGCATAGAAAACTGCTTTTTTTTGGCACAGCCAATAATAAAATTGGGGGTTAAAAAAACCCCACAGTACCCCTGAAATGCATAGAAAACTGCTTTTTTTTGGCCAAAACGCTAGAAAGGTCAAAGGTCAAAAGGTCAAAGGTCAAAAGGTCAAAGGTCAAAAGGTCAAAGGTCAAATCGCTAGAAAGGTTAAAAATCAAAACGTCAAAGGTCAAATCGCTAGAAAGGTCAAAAAATTGGTTAAAAAAACCCCACAGTACCCCTGAAATGCATAGAAAACTGCTTTTTTTTGGCACAGCCAATAAAAAAATTGGGGGTTCAAAAAACCCCACAGTACCCCTGAAATGCATAGAAAACTGCTTTTTTTTGGCACAGCCAATAAAAAAATTGGGGGTTCAAAAAACCCCACAGTACCCCTGAAATGCATAGAAAACTGCTTTTTTTTGGCACAGCCAATACAAAAATTGGGGGTTCAAAAAAACCCACAGTACCCCTGAAATGCATAGAAAACTGCTTTTTTTTGGCACAGCCAATAAAAAAACTTGGGGGTTCAAAAAACCCCACAGTACCCCTGAAATGCATAGAAAACTGCTTTTTTTTGGCACAGCCAATAAAAAAATTGGGGGTTCAAAAAACCCCACAGCACCCCTGAAATGCATAGAAAACTGCTTTTTTTTTTTGGCACAGCCAATAAAAAAATTGGGGGTTCAAAAAACCCCACAGTACCCCTGAAATGCATAGAAAACTGCTTTTTTTTGGCACAGCCAATAAAAAAATTGGGGGTTCAAAAAACCCCACAGTACCCCTGAAATGCATAGAAAACTGCTTTTTTTTGGCACAGCCAATAAAAAAATTGGGGGTTCAAAAAACCCCACAGTACCCCTGAAATGCATGGAAAACTGCTTTTTTTTGGCACAGCCAATACAAAAATTGGGGGTTCAAAAAACCCCACAGTACCCCTGAAATGCATAGAAAACTGCTTTTTTTTGGCACAGCCAATAAAAAAAATTGGGGGTTCAAAAAAACCCACAGTACCCCTGAAATGCATAGAAAACTGCTTTTTTTTGGCACAGCCAATAAAAAAATTGGGGGTTCAAAAAACCCCACAGTACCCCTGAAATGCATAGAAAACTGCTTTTTTTTGGCACAGCCAATAAAAAAATTGGGGGTTCAAAAAACCCCACAGTACCCCTGAAATGCATAGAAAACTGCTTTTTTTTGGCACAGCCAATACAAAAATTGGGGGTTCAAAAAACCCCACAGTACCCCTGAAATGCATAGAAAACTGCTTTTTTTTTGGCACAGCCAATACAAAAATTGGGGGTTCAAAAAACCCCACAGTACCCCTGAAATGCATAGAAAACTGCTTTTTTTTGGCACAGCCAATAAAAAAATTGGGGGTTCAAAAAACCCCACAGTACCCCTGAAATGCATAGAAAACTGCTTTTTTTTTGGCACAGCCAATAAAAAAATTGGGGGTTAAAAAAACCCCACAGTACCCCTGAAATGCATAGAAAACTGCTTAAAATTGGGGGTTCAAAAAACCCCACAGTACCCCTGAAATGCATAGAAAACTGCTTTTTTTTGGCACAGCCAATAAAAAAATTGGGGGTTCAAAAAACCCCACAGTACCCCTGAAATGCATAGAAAACTGCTTTTTTTTGGCACAGCCAATACAAAAATTGGGGGTTCAAAAAACCCCACAGTACCCCTGAAATGCATAGAAAACTGCTTTTTTTTGGCACAGCCAATAAAAAAATTGGGGGTTCAAAAAACCCCACAGTACCCCTGAAATGCATAGAAAACTGCTTTTTTTTGGCACAGCCAATACAAAAATTGGGGGTTCAAAAAACCCCACAGTACCCCTGAAATGCATAGAAAACTGCTTTTTTTTGGCACAGCCAATAAAAAAATTGGGGGTTAAAAAAACCCCACAGTACCCCTGAAATGCATAGAAAACTGCTTTTTTTGGCCAAAACGCTAGAAAGGTCAAAAGGTCAAAGGTCAAAAGGTCAAAGGTCAAAAGGTCAAAGGTCAAATCGCTAGAAAGGTTAAAAATCAAAACGTCAAAGGTCAAAACGCTAGAAAGGTCAAAGGTCAAAAGGTCAAAGGTCAAATCGCTAGAAAGGTCAAAAAATTGGTTAAAAAAACCCCACAGTACCCATGAAATGCATAGAAAACTGCTTTTTTTTGGCACAGCCAATAAAAAAATTGGGGGTTCAAAAAAACCCACAGTACCCCTGAAATGCATAGAAAACTGCTTTTTTTTGGCACAGCCAATAAAAAAATTGGGGGTTCAAAAAACCCCACAGTACCCCTGAAATGCATAGAAAACTGCTTTTTTTTGGCACAGCCAATAAAAAAATTGGGGGTTCAAAAAACCCCACAGTACCCCTGAAATGCATAGAAAACTGCTTTTTTTTTGCACAGCCAATAAAAAAATTGGGGGTTCAAAAAACCCCACAGTACCCCTGAAATGCATAGAAAACAGCTTTTTTTTGGCACAGCCAATAAAAAAATTGGGGGTTCAAAAAACCCCACAGTACCCCTGAAATGCATAGAAAACTGCTTTTTTTTGGCACAGCCAATAAAAAAATTGGGGGTTCAAAAAACCCCACAGTACCCCTGAAATGCATAGAAAACTGCTTTTTTTTGGCACAGCCAATAAAAAAATTGGGGGTTCAAAAAACCCCACAGTACCCCTGAAATGCATAGAAAACTGCTTTTTTTTGGCACAGCCAATAAAAAAATTGGGGGTTCAAAAAAAGGTCAAAGGTCAAAAGGTCAAAGGTCAAAAGGTCAAAGGTCAAATCGCTAGAAAGGTCAAACAAATTGGGGGTACAAAAAAACCCCACAGTACCCCTGAAATGCATAGAAAACTGCTTTTTTTTGGCATAGCCAATAAAAAAATTGGGGGTTCAAAAAACCCCACAGTACCCCTGAAATGCATAGAAAACTGCTTTTTTTTGGCCAAAACGCTAGAAAGGTCAAAGGTCAAAAGGTCAAAGGTCAAAAGGTCAAAGGTCAAAAGGTCAAAGGTCAAATCGCTAGAAAGGTCAAAAAAATTGGGGGTTCAAAAAAACCCCACAGTACCCCTGAAATGCATAGAAAACTGCTTTTTTTTTGGCCTAGCCAATAAAAAAATTGGGGGTTCAAAAAAAGGTCAAAGGTCAAAAGGTCAAAGGTCAAAAGGTCAAAGGTCAAAAGGTCAAAGGTCAAATCGCTAGAAAGGTCAAAAAAATTGGGGGTTCAAAAAAACCCCACAGTACCCCTGAAATGCATAGAAAACTGCTTTTTTTTGGCACAGCCAATAAAAAAATTGGGGGTTAAAAAAACCCCACAGTACCCCTGAAATGCATAGAAAACTGCTTTTTTTTGGCACAGCCAATACAAAAATTGGGGGTTCAAAAAACCCCACAGTACCCCTGAAATGCATAGAAAACTGCTTTTTTTTGGCACAGCCAATAAAAAAATTGGGGGTTAAAAAAAACCCACAGTACCCCTGAAATGCATAGAAAACTGCTTAAAATTGGGGGTTCAAAAAACCCCACAGTACCCCTGAAATGCATAGAAAACTGCTTTTTTTTGGCACAGCCAATACAAAAATTGGGGGTTCAAAAAACCCCACAGTACCCCTGAAATGCATAGAAAACTGCTTTTTTTTGGCACAGCCAATACAAAAATTGGGGGTTCAAAAAACCCCACAGTACCCCTGAAATGCATAGAAAACTGCTTAAAATTGGGGGTTCAAAAAACCCCACAGTACCCCTGAAATGCATAGAAAACTGCTTTTTTTTGGCACAGCCAATACAAAAATTGGGGGTTCAAAAAACCCCACAGTACCCCTGAAATGCATAGAAAACTGCTTTTTTTTGGCACAGCCAATAAAAAAATTGGGGGTTCAAAAAACCCCACAGTACCCCTGAAATGCATAGAAAACTGCTTTTTTTTGGCACAGCCAATAAAAAAATTGGGGGTTAAAAAAAACCCACAGTACCCCTGAAATGCATAGAAAACTGCTTTTTTTTGGCCAAAACGCTAGAAAGGTCAAAGGTCAAAAGGTCAAAGGTCAAAAGGTCAAAGGTCAAAAGGTCAAAGGTCAAATCGCTAGAAAGGTTAAAAATCAAAACGTCAAAGGTCAAATCGCTAGAAAGGTCAAAAAATTGGTTAAAAAAACCCCACAGTACCCCTGAAATGCATAGAAAACTGCTTTTTTTTGGCACAGCCAATAAAAAAATTGGGGGTTCAAAAAACCCCACAGTACCCCTGAAATGCATAGAAAACTGCTTTTTTTTGGCACAGCCAATAAAAAAATTGGGGGTTCAAAAAACCCCACAGTACCCCTGAAATGCATAGAAAACTGCTTTTTTTTGGCACAGCCAATACAAAAATTGGGGGTTCAAAAAACCCCACAGTACCCCTGAAATGCATAGAAAACTGCTTTTTTTTGGCACAGCCAATAAAAAAATTGGGGGTTCAAAAAACCCCACAGTACCCCTGAAATGCATAGAAAACTGCTTTTTTTTGGCACAGCCAATAAAAAAATTGGGGGTTCAAAAAACCCCACAGCACCCCTGAAATGCATAGAAAACTGCTTTTTTTTTTTGGCACAGCCAATAAAAAAATTGGGGGTTCAAAAAACCCCACAGTACCCCTGAAATGCATAGAAAACTGCTTTTTTTTGGCACAGCCAATAAAAAAATTGGGGGTTCAAAAAACCCCACAGTACCCCTGAAATGCATGGAAAACTGCTTTTTTTTGGCACAGCCAATACAAAAATTGGGGGTTCAAAAAACCCCACAGTACCCCTGAAATGCATAGAAAACTGCTTTTTTTTGGCACAGCCAATAAAAAAAATTGGGGGTTCAAAAAAACCCACAGTACCCCTGAAATGGATAGAAAACTGCTTTTTTTTGGCACAGCCAATAAAAAAATTGGGGGTTCAAAAAACCCCACAGTACCCCTGAAATGCATAGAAAACTGCTTTTTTTTGGCACAGCCAATAAAAAAATTGGGGGTTCAAAAAACCCCACAGTACCCCTGAAATGCATAGAAAACTGCTTTTTTTTGGCACAGCCAATAAAAAAATTGGGGGTTCAAAAAACCCCACAGTACCCCTGAAATGCATAGAAAACTGCTTTTTTTTTGGCACAGCCAATACAAAAATTGGGGGTTCAAAAAACCCCACAGTACCCCTGAAATGCATAGAAAACTGCTTTTTTTTGGCACAGCCAATAAAAAAATTGGGGGTTCAAAAAACCCCACAGTACCCCTGAAATGCATAGAAAACTGCTTTTTTTTGGCACAGCCAATACAAAAATTGGGGGTTCAAAAAACCCCACAGTACCCCTGAAATGCATAGAAAACTGCTTTTTTTTGGCACAGCCAATAAAAAAATTGGGGGTTCAAAAAACCCCACAGTACCCCTGAAATGCATAGAAAACTGCTTTTTTTTTGGCACAGCCAATAAAAAAATTGGGGGTTAAAAAAACCCCACAGTACCCCTGAAATGCATAGAAAACTGCTTAAAATTGGGGGTTCAAAAAACCCCACAGTACCCCTGAAATGCATAGAAAACTGCTTTTTTTTGGCACAGCCAATAAAAAAATTGGGGGTTCAAAAAACCCCACAGTACCCCTGAAATGCATAGAAAACTGCTTTTTTTTGGCACAGCCAATAAAAAAATTGGGGGTTCAAAAAACCCCACAGTACCCCTGAAATGCATAGAAAACTGCTTTTTTTTGGCACAGCCAATAAAAAAATTGGGGGTTCAAAAAACCCCACAGTACCCCTGAAATGCATAGAAAACTGCTTTTTTTTGGCACAGCCAATAAAAAAATTGGGGGTTCAAAAAAAGGTCAAAGGTCAAAAGGTCAAAGGTCAAAAGGTCAAAGGTCAAAAGGTCAAAGGTCAAATCGCTAGAAAGGTCAAAAAAATTGGGGGTTCAAAAAAACCCCACAGTACCCCTGAAATGCATAGAAAACTGCTTTTTTTTGGCACAGCCAATAAAAAAATTGGGGGTTCAAAAAACCCCACAGTACCCCTGAAATGCATAGAAAACTGCTTTTTTTTGGCACAGCCAATACAAAAATTGGGGGTTCAAAAAACCCCACAGTACCCCTGAAATGCATAGAAAACTGCTTTTTTTTGGCACAGCCAATAAAAAAATTGGGGATTCAAAAAACCCCACAGTACCCCTGAAATGCATAGAAAACTGCTTTTTTTTGGCACAGCCAATAAAAAAATTGGGGGTTCAAAAAACCCCACAGTACCCCTGAAATGCATAGAAAACTGCTTTTTTTTGGCACAGCCAATAAAAAAATTGGGGGTTCAAAAAACCCCACAGTACCCCTGGAAATGCATAGAAAACTGCTTTTTTTTGGCACAGCCAATACAAAAATTGGGGGTTCCAAAAACCCCACAGTACCCCTGAAATGCATAGAAAACTGCTTTTTTTTGGCACAGCCAATAAAAGAATTGGGGGTTCAAAAAACCCCACAGTACCCCTGAAATGCATAGAAAACTGCTTTTTTTTGGCACAGCCAATAAAAAAATTGGGGGTTCAAAGGTCAAAAGGTCAAAGGTCAAAAGGTCAAAGGTCAAAAGGTCAAAGGTCAAATCGCTAGAAAGGTTAAAAATCAAAACGTCAAAGGTCAAAACGCTAGAAAGGTCAAAGGTCAAAAGGTCAAAGGTCAAATCGCTAGAAAGGTCAAAAAATTGGTTAAAAAAACCCCACAGTACCCCTGAAATGCATAGAAAACTGCTTTTTTTTGGCACAGCCAATACAAAAATTGGGGGTTCAAAAAAACCCACAGTACCCCTGAAATGCATAGAAAACTGCTTTTTTTTGGCACAGCCAATAAAAAAATTGGGGGTTCAAAAAACCCCACAGTACCCCTGAAATGCATAGAAAACTGCTTTTTTTTGGCACAGCCAATAAAAAAATTGGGGGTTCAAAAAACCCCACAGTACCCCTGAAATGCATAGAAAACTGCTTTTTTTTGGCACAGCCAATAAAAAAATTGGGGGTTCAAAAAACCCCACAGTACCCCTGAAATGCATAGAAAACTGCTTTTTTTTGGCACAGCCAATAAAAAAATTGGGGGTTCAAAAAACCCCACAGTACCCCTGAAATGCATAGAAAACTGCTTTTTTTTGGCACAGCCAATAAAAAAATTGGGGGTTCAAAAAACCCCACAGTACCCCTGAAATGCATAGAAAACTGCTTTTTTTTGGGGTTCAAAAAACCCCACAGTACCCCTGAAATGCATAGAAAACTGCTTTTTTTTGGCACAGCCAATAAAAAAATTGGGGGTTAAAAAAACCCCACAGTACCCCTGAAATGCATAGAAAACTGCTTTTTTTTGGCACAGCCAATAAAAAAATTGGGGGTTCAAAAAACCCCACAGTACCCCTGAAATGCATAGAAAACTGCTTTTTTTTGGCCAAAACGCTAGAAAGGTCAAAGGTCAAAAGGTCAAAGGTCAAAAGGTCAAAGGTCAAAAGGTCAAAGGTCAAATCGCTAGAAAGGTCAAACAAATTGGGGGTACAAAAAAACCCCACAGTACCCCTGAAATGCATAGAAAACTGCTTTTTTTTGGCATAGCCAATAAAAAAATTGGGGGTTCAAAAAACCCCACAGTACCCCTGAAATGCATAGAAAACTGCTTTTTTTTGGCCAAAACGCTAGAAAGGTCAAAGGTCAAAAGGTCAAAGGTCAAAAGGTCAAAGGTCAAAAGGTCAAAGGTCAAATCGCTAGAAAGGTCAAAAAAATTGGGGGTTCAAAAAAACCCCACAGTACCCCTGAAATGCATAGAAAACTGCTTTTTTTTGGCACAGCCAATACAAAAATTGGGGGTTCAAAAAACCCCACAGTACCCCTGAAATGCATAGAAAACTGCTTTTTTTTGGCACAGCCAATAAAAAAATTGGGGGTTCAAAAAACCCCACAGTACCCCTGAAATGCATAGAAAACAGCTTTTTTTTTGCACAGCCAATAAAAAAATTGGGGGTTAAAAAAAACCCACAGTACCCCTGAAATGCATAGAAAACTGCTTAAAATTGGGGGTTCAAAAAACCCCACAGTACCCCTGAAATGCATAGAAAACTGTTTTTTTTTGGCACAGCCAATAAAAAAATTGGGGGTTCAAAAAACCCCACAGTACCCCTGAAATGCATAGAAAACTGCTTTTTTTTTGGCCAAAACGCTAGAAAGGTCTAAGGTCAAAAGGTCAAAGGTCAAAAGGTCAAAGGTCAAATCGCTAGAAAGGTCAAAAAAATTGGGGGTTCAAAAAACCCCACAGTACCCCTGAAATGCATAGAAAACTGCTTTTTTTTGGCACAGCCAATAAAAAAATTGGGTGTTCAAAAAAACCCACAGTACCCCTGAAATGCATAGAAAACTGCTTTTTTTTGGCACAGCCAATAAAAAAATTGGGGGTTCAAAAAACCCCACAGTACCCCTGAAATGCATAGAAAACTGCTTTTTTTTGGCACAGCCAATACAAAAATTGGGGGTTCAAAAAACCCCACAGTACCCCTGAAATGCATAGAAAACTGCTTAAAATTGGGGGTTCAAAAAACCCCACAGTACCCCTGAAATGCATAGAAAACTGCTTTTTTTTGGCACAGCCAATAAAAAAATTGGGGGTTCAAAAAACCCCACAGTACCCCTGAAATGCATAGAAAACTGCTTTTTTTTGGCACAGCCAATAAAAAAATTGGGGGTTAAAAAAAGGTCAAAGGTCAAAAGGTCAAAGGTCAAAAGGTCAAAGGTCAAAAGGTCAAAGGTCAAATCGCTAGAAAGGTCAAAAAAATTGGGGGTTCAAAAAAACCCCACAGTACCCCTGAAATGCATAGAAAACTGCTTTTTTTTGGCACAGCCAATAAAAAAATTGGGGGTTAAAAAAACCCCACAGTACCCCTGAAATGCATAGAAAACTGATTTTTTTTTGGCACAGCCAATACAAAAATTGGGGGTTCAAAAAACCCCACAGTACCCCTGAAATGCATAGAAAACTGCTTTTTTTTGGCACAGCCAATAAAAAAATTGGGGGTTCAAAAAACCCCACAGTACCCCTGAAATGCATAGAAAACTGCTTTTTTTTGGCCAAAACGCTAGAAAGGTCAAAGGTCAAAAGGTCAAAGGTCAAAAGGTCAAAGGTCAAAGGTCAAATCGCTAGAAAGGTCAAAAAATCTAAACGGCAAAGGTCAAAACGCTAGAAAGGTCAAAGGTCAAAAGGTCAAAGGTCAAATCGCTAGAAAGGTCAAAAAAATTGGGGGTTCAAAAAACCCCACAGTACCCCTGAAATGCATAGAAAACTGTTTTTTTTTGGCACAGCCAATAAAAAAATTGGGGGTTCAAAAAACCCCACAGTACCCCTGAAATGCATAGAAAACTGCTTTTTTTGGCACAGCCAATAAAAAAATTGGGGGTTCAAAAAACCCCACAGTACCCCTGAAATGCATAGAAAACTGCTTTTTTTTGGCACAGCCAATAAAAAAATTGGGGGTTCAAAAAACCCCACAGTACCCCTGAAATGCATGGAAAACTGCTTTTTTTTGGCACAGCCAATACAAAAATTGGGGGTTCAAAAAACCCCACAGTACCCCTGAAATGCATAGAAAACTGCTTTTTTTTGGCACAGCCAATACAAAAATTGGGGGTTCAAAAAACCCCACAGTACCCCTGAAATGCATAGAAAACTGCTTTTTTTTGGCACAGCCAATAAAAAAATTGGGGGTTCAAAAAACCCCACAGTACCCCTGAAATGCATAGAAAACTGCTTTTTTTTGGCACAGCCAATACAAAAATTGGGGGTTCAAAAAACCCCACAGTACCCCTGAAATGCATAGAAAACTGCTTTTTTTTGGCACAGCCAATAAAAAAATTGGGGGTTCAAAAAACCCCACAGTACCCCTGAAATGCATAGAAAACTGCTTTTTTTTTGGCACAGCCAATAAAAAAATTGGGGGTTAAAAAAACCCCACAGTACCCCTGAAATGCATAGAAAACTGCTTAAAATTGGGGGTTCAAAAAACCCCACAGTACCCCTGAAATGCATAGAAAACTGCTTTTTTTTGGCACAGCCAATAAAAAAATTGGGGGTTCAAAAAACCCCACAGTACCCCTGAAATGCATAGAAAACTGCTTTTTTTTGGCACAGCCAATAAAAAAATTGGGGGTTCAAAAAACCCCACAGTACCCCTGAAATGCATAGAAAACTGCTTTTTTTTGGCACAGCCAATAAAAAAATTGGGGGTTCAAAAAACCCCACAGTACCCCTGAAATGCATAGAAAACTGCTTTTTTTTGGCACAGCCAATAAAAAAATTGGGGGTTCAAAAAAAGGTCAAAGGTCAAAAGGTCAAAGGTCAAAAGGTCAAAGGTCAAAAGGTCAAAGGTCAAATCGCTAGAAAGGTCAAAAAAATTGGGGGTTCAAAAAAACCCCACAGTACCCCTGAAATGCATAGAAAATTGCTTTTTTTTGGCACAGCCAATAAAAAAATTGGGGGTTCAAAAAACCCCACAGTACCCCTGAAATGCATAGAAAACTGCTTTTTTTTGGCACAGCCAATACAAAAATTGGGGGTTCAAAAAACCCCACAGTACCCCTGAAATGCATAGAAAACTGCTTTTTTTTGGCACAGCCAATAAAAAAATTGGGGATTCAAAAAACCCCACAGTACCCCTGAAATGCATAGAAAACTGCTTTTTTTTGGCACAGCCAATAAAAAAATTGGGGGTTCAAAAAACCCCACAGTACCCCTGAAATGCATAGAAAACTGCTTTTTTTTGGCACAGCCAATAAAAAAATTGGGGGTTCAAAAAACCCCACAGTACCCCTGAAATGCATAGAAAACTGCTTTTTTTTGGCACAGCTAATACAAAAATTGGGGGTTCAAAAAACCCCACAGTACCCCTGAAATGCATAGAAAACTGCTTTTTTTTGGCACAGCCAATAAAAAAATTGGGGGTTCAAAAAACCCCACAGTACCCCTGAAATGCATAGAAAACTGCTATTTTTTGGCACAGCCAATAAAAAAATTGGGGGTTCAAAAAACCCCACAGTACCCCTGAAATGCATAGAAAACTGCTTTTTTTTGGCACAGCCAATAAAAGAATTGGGGGTTCAAAAAACCCCACAGTACCCCTGAAATGCATAGAAAACTGCTTTTTTTTGGCACAGCCAATAAAAAAATTGGGGGTTCAAAAAACCCCACAGTACCCCTGAAATGCATAGAAAACTGCTTTTTTTTGGCACAGCCAATAAAAAAATTGGGGGTTCAAAAAACCCCACAGTACCCCTGAAATGCATAGAAAACTGCTTTTTTTTGGCACAGCCAATAAAAAAATTGGGGGTTCAAAAAACCCCACAGTACCCCTGAAATGCATAGAAAACTGCTTTTTTTTGGCACAGCCAATACAAAAATTGGGGGTTCAAAAAACCCCACAGTACCCCTGAAATGCATAGAAAACTGCTTTTTTTTGGCACAGCCAATAAAAAAATTGGGGGTTCAAAAAACCCCACAGTACCCCTGAAATGCATAGAAAACTGCTATTTTTTGGCACAGCCAATAAAAAAATTGGGGGTTCAAAAAACCCCACAGTACCCCTGAAATGCATAGAAAACTGCTTTTTTTTGGCACAGCCAATAAAAGAATTGGGGGTTCAAAAAACCCCACAGTACCCCTGAAATGCATAGAAAACTGCTTTTTTTTGGCACAGCCAATAAAAAAATTGGGGGTTCAAAAAACCCCACAGTACCCCTGAAATGCATAGAAAACTGCTTTTTTTTGGCACAGCCAATAAAAAAATTGGGGGTTCAAAAAACCCCACAGTACACCTGAAATGCATAGAAAACTGCTTTTTTTTGGCACAGCCAATAAAAAAATTGGGGGTTCAAAAAAAGGTCAAAGGTCAAAAGGTCAAAGGTCAAAAGGTCAAAGGTCAAAAGGTCAAAGGTCAAATCGCTAGAAAGGTCAAAAAAATTGGGGGTTCAAAAAAACCCCACAGTACCCCTGAAATGCATAGAAAACTGCTTTTTTTTGGCACAGCCAATAAAAAAATTGGGGGTTCAAAAAACCCCACAGTACCCCTGAAATGCATAGAAAACTGCTTTTTTTTGGCACAGCCAATAAAAAAATTGGGGGTTCAAAAAACCCCACAGTACCCCTGAAATGCATAGAAAACTGCTTTTTTTTGGCACAGCCAATAAAAAAATTGGGGGTTAAAAAAAACCCACAGTACCCCTGAAATGCATAGAAAACTGCTTTTTTTTGGCACAGCCAATAAAAAAATTGGGGGTTCAAAAAACCCCACAGTACCCCTGAAATGCATAGAAAACTGCTTTTTTTTTGGCCAAAACGCTAGAAAGGTCAAAGGTCAAAAGGTCAAAGGTCAAAAGGTCAAGGGTCAAAAGGTCAAAGGTCAAATCGCTAGAAAGGTCAAACAAATTGGGGGTACAAAAAAACCCCACAGTACCCCTGAAATGCATAGAAAACTGCTTTTTTTTGGCACACCCAATACAAAAATTGGGGGTTAAAAAAACCCCACAGTACCCCTGAAATGCATAGAAAACTGCTTTTTTTTGGCACAGCCAATAAAAAAATTGGGGGTTCAAAAAACCCCACAGTACCCCTGAAATGCATAGAAAACTGCTTTTTTTTTGCACAGCCAATAAAAAAATTGGGGGTTAAAAAAAACCCACAGTACCCCTGAAATGCATAGAAAACTGCTTAAAATTGGGGGTTCAAAAAACCCCACAGTACCCCTGAAATGCATAGAAAACTGTTTTTTTTTGGCACAGCCAATAAAAAAATTGGGGGTTCAAAAAACCCCACAGTACCCCTGAAATGCATAGAAAACTGCTTTTTTTTGGCCAAAACGCTAGAAAGGTCAAAGGTCAAAAGGTCAAAGGTCAAAAGGTCAAAGGTCAAATCGCTAGAAAGGTCAAAAAAATTGGGGGTTCAAAAAACCCCACAGTACCCCTGAAATGCATAGAAAACTGCTTTTTTTTGGCACAGCCAATAAAAAAATTGGGTGTTCAAAAAACCCCACAGTACCCCTGAAATGCATAGAAAACTGCTTTTTTTTGGCACAGCCAATAAAAAAATTGGGGGTTCAAAAAACCCCACAGTACCCCTGAAATGAATAGAAAACTGCTTTTTTTTGGCACAGCCAATAAAAAAATTGGGTGTTCAAAAAACCCCACAGTACCCCTGAAATGCATAGAAAACTGCTTTTTTTTGGCACAGCCAATAAAAAAATTGGGGGTTCAAAAAACCCCACAGTACCCCTGAAATGCATAGAAAACTGCTTTTTTTTTGCACAGCCAATAAAAAAATTGGGGGTTCAAAAAACCCCACAGTACCCCTGAAATGCATAGAAAACTGCTTTTTTTTTGGCATAGCCAATAAAAAAATTGGGGGTTAAAAAAAACCCACAGTACCCCTGAAATGCATAGAAAACTGCTTTTTTCTGGCACAGCCAATAAAAAAACTGGGGGTTCAAAAAACCCCACAGTACCCCTGAAATGCATAGAAAACTGCTTATTTTTTGGCACAGCCAATAAAAAAATTGGGGGTTCAAAAAACCCCACAGTACCCCTGAAATGCATAGAAAACTGCTTAAAATTGGGGGTTCAAAAAACCCCACAGTACCCCTGAAATGCATAGAAAACTGCTTTTTTTTTGGCACAGCCAATAAAAAAATTGGGGGTTCAGAAAACCCCACAGTACCCCTGAAATGCATAGAAAACTGCTTTTTTTTGGCACAGCCAATAAAAAAATTGGGGGTTAAAAAAACCCCACAGTACCCCTGAAATGCATAGAAAATTGCTTTTTTTTGGCACAGCCAATAAAAAAATTGGGGGTTCAAAAAACCCCACAGTACCCCTGAAATGCATAGAAAACTGCTTTTTTTTTTGGCACAGCCAATACAAAAATTGAGGGTTCAAAAAACCCCACAGTACCCCTGAAATGCATAGAAAACTGCTTTTTTTTGGCCAAAACGCTAGAAAGGTCAAAGGTCAAAAGGTCAAAAGGTCAAAGGTCAAATCGCTAGAAAGGTCAAAAAAATTGGGGGTTCAAAAAACCCCACAGTACCCCTGAAATGCATAGAAAACTGCTTTTTTTGGCACAGCCAATAAAAAAATTGGGGGTTCAAAAAACCCCACAGTACCCCTGAAATGCATAGAAAACTGCTTTTTTTTGGCACAGCCAATAAAAAAATTGGGGGTTCAAAAAAACCCACAGTACCCCTGAAATGCATAGAAAACTGCTTTTTTTTGGCACAGCCAATAAAAAAATTGGGGGTTCAAAAAACCCCACAGTACCCCTGAAATGCATAGAAAACTGCTTTTTTTTGGCACAGCCAATAAAAAAATTGGGGGTTCAAAAAACCCCACAGTACCCCTGAAATGCATAGAAAACTGCTTTTTTTTGGGCACAGCCAATAAAAAAATTGGGGGTTCAAAAAAAGGTCAAAGGTCAAAAGGTCAAAGGTCAAAAGGTCAAAGGTCAAAAGGTCAAAGGTCAAATCGCTAGAAAGGTCAAAAAAATTGGGGGTTCAAAAAAACCCCACAGTACCCCTGAAATGCATAGAAAACTGTTTTTTTTTTGGCACAGCCAATAAAAAAATTGGGGGTTCAAAAAACCCCACAGTACCCCTGAAATGCATAGAAAACTGCTTTTTTTTTGGCACAGCCAATACAAAAATTGGGGGTTCAAAAAACCCCACAGTACCCCTGAAATGCATAGAAAACTGCTTTTTTTTGGCACAGCCAATAAAAAAATTGGGGGTTCAAAAAACCCCACAGTACCCCTGAAATGCATAGAAAACTGCTTTTTTTTGGCACAGCCAATAAAAAAATTGGGGGTTCAAAAAACCCCACAGTACCCCTGAAATGCATAGAAAACTGCTTTTTTTTGGCACAGCCAATACAAAAATTGGGGGTTCAAAAAACCCCACAGTACCCCTGAAATGCATAGAAAACTGCTTTTTTTTGGCACAGCCAATAAAAAAATTGGGGGTTCAAAAAACCCCACAGTACCCCTGAAATGCATAGAAAACTGCTTTTTTTTGGCACAGCCAATAAAAAAATTGGGGGTTCAAAAAACCCCACAGTACCCCTGAAATGCATAGAAAACTGCTTTTTTTTGGCACAGCCAATAAAAAAATTGGGGGTTCAAAAAACCCCACAGTACCCCTGAAATGCATAGAAAACTGCTTTTTTTTGGCACAGCCAATAAAAAAATTGGGGGTTAAAAAAACCCCACAGTACCCCTGAAATGCATAGAAAACTGCTTTTTTTTGGCACAGCCAATAAAAAAATTGGGGGTTCAAAAAACCCCACAGTACCCCTGAAATGCATAGAAAACTGCTTTTTTTTGGCCAAAACGCTAGAAAGGTCAAAGGTCAAAAGGTCAAAGGTCAAAAGGTCAAAGGTCAAAAGGTCAAAGGTCAAATCGCTAGAAAGGTCAAACAAATTGGGGGTACAAAAAAACCCCACAGTACCCCTGAAATGCATAGAAAACTGCTTTTTTTTGGCACAGCCAATAAAAAAATTGGGGGTTCAAAAAACCCCACAGTACCCCTGAAATGCATAGAAAACTGCTTTTTTTTTGGCCAAAACGCTAGAAAGGTCAAAGGTCAAAAGGTCAAAGGTCAAAAGGTCAAAGGTCAAAGGTCAAATCGCTAGAAAGGTTAAAAATCAAAACGTCAAAGGTCAAAACGCTAGAAAGGTCAAAGGTCAAAAGGTCAAAGGTCAAATCGCTAGAAAGGTCAAAAAATTGGTTAAAAAAACCCCACAGTACCCCTGAAATGCATAGAAAACTGCTTTTTTTTGGCACAGCCAATAAAGAAATTGGGGGTTCAAAAAAACCCACAGTACCCCTGAAATGCATAGAAAACTGCTTTTTTTTGGCACAGCCAATAAAAAAATTGGGGGTTCAAAAAACCCCACAGTACCCCTGAAATGCATAGAAAACTGCTTTTTTTTGGCACAGCCAATAAAAAAATTGGGGGTTCAAAAAACCCCACAGTACCCCTGAAATGCATAGAAAACTGCTTTTTTTTGGCACAGCCAATACAAAAATTGGGGGTTCAAAAAACCCCACAGTACCCCTGAAATGCATAGAAAACTGCTTTTTTTTGGCACAGCCAATACAAAAATTGGGGGTTCAAAAAACCCCACAGTACCCCTGAAATGCATAGAAAACTGCTTTTTTTTGGCACAGCCAATAAAAAAACTTGGGGGTTCAAAAAACCCCACAGTACCCCTGAAATGCATAGAAAACTGCTTTTTTTTGGCACAGCCAATAAAAAAATTGGGGGTTCAAAAAACCCCACAGCACCCCTGAAATGCATAGAAAACTGCTTTTTTTTTTTGGCACAGCCAATAAAAAAATTGGGGGTTCAAAAAACCCCACAGTACCCCTGAAATGCATAGAAAACTGCTTTTTTTTGGCACAGCCAATAAAAAAATTGGGGGTTCAAAAAACCCCACAGTACCCCTGAAATGCATAGAAAACTGCTTTTTTTTGGCACAGCCAATAAAAAAATTGGGGGTTCAAAAAACCCCACAGTACCCCTGAAATGCATGGAAAACTGCTTTTTTTTGGCACAGCCAATACAAAAATTGGGGGTTCAAAAAACCCCACAGTACCCCTGAAATGCATAGAAAACTGCTTTTTTTTGGCACAGCCAATAAAAAAAATTGGGGGTTCAAAAAAACCCACAGTACCCCTGAAATGCATAGAAAACTGCTTTTTTTTTGCACAGCCAATAAAAAAATTGGGGGTTCAAAAATTCCCACAGTACCCCTGAAATGCATAGAAAACTGCTTTTTTTTGGCACAGCCAATAAAAAAATTGGGGGTTCAAAAAACCCCACAGTACCCCTGAAATGCATAGAAAACTGCTTTTTTTTGGCACAGCCAATACAAAAATTGGGGGTTCAAAAAACCCCACAGTACCCCTGAAATGCATAGAAAACTGCTTTTTTTTTGGCACAGCCAATACAAAAATTGGGGGTTCAAAAAACCCCACAGTACCCCTGAAATGCATAGAAAACTGCTTTTTTTTGGCACAGCCAATAAAAAAATTGGGGGTTCAAAAAACCCCACAGTACCCCTGAAATGCATAGAAAACTGCTTTTTTTTGGCACAGCCAATACAAAAATTGGGGGTTCAAAAAACCCCACAGT
Organism: Electrona antarctica; assembly: GCF_951216825.1. Classification (NCBI taxonomy): domain Eukaryota; kingdom Metazoa; phylum Chordata; class Actinopteri; order Myctophiformes; family Myctophidae; genus Electrona; species Electrona antarctica. Next base: position 27,416,285 of record NC_136794.1, read on the forward strand.
ACCCCTGAAATGCATAGAAAACTGCTTTTTTTTGGCACAGCCAATACAAAAATTGGGGGTTCAAAAAACCCCACAGTACCCCTGAAATGCATAGAAAACTGCTTTTTTTTTGGCACAGCCAATAAAAAAATTGGGGGTTAAAAAAACCCCACAGTACCCCTGAAATGCATAGAAAACTGCTTAAAATTGGGGGTTCAAAAAACCCCACAGTACCCCTGAAATGCATAGAAAACTGCTTTTTTTTGGCACAGCCAATAAAAAAATTGGGGGTTCAAAAAACCCCACAGTACCCCTGAAATGCATAGAAAACTGCTTTTTTTTGGCACAGCCAATACAAAAATTGGGGGTTCAAAAAACCCCACAGTACCCCTGAAATGCATAGAAAACTGCTTTTTTTTGGCACAGCCAATAAAAAAATTGGGGGTTCAAAAAACCCCACAGTACCCCTGAAATGCATAGAAAACTGCTTTTTTTTGGCACAGCCAATACAAAAATTGGGGGTTCAAAAAACCCCACAGTACCCCTGAAATGCATAGAAAACTGCTTTTTTTTGGCACAGCCAATAAAAAAATTGGGGGTTAAAAAAACCCCACAGTACCCCTGAAATGCATAGAAAACTGCTTTTTTTGGCCAAAACGCTAGAAAGGTCAAAAGGTCAAAGGTCAAAAGGTCAAAGGTCAAAAGGTCAAAGGTCAAATCGCTAGAAAGGTTAAAAATCAAAACGTCAAAGGTCAAAACGCTAGAAAGGTCAAAGGTCAAAAGGTCAAAGGTCAAATCGCTAGAAAGGTCAAAAAATTGGTTAAAAAAACCCCACAGTACCCCTGAAATGCATAGAAAACTGCTTTTTTTTGGCACAGCCAATAAAAAAATTGGGGGTTCAAAAAAACCCACAGTACCCCTGAAATGCATAGAAAACTGCTTTTTTTTGGCACAGCCAATAAAAAAATTGGGGGTTCAAAAAACCCCACAGTACCCCTGAAATGCATAGAAAACTGCTTTTTTTTGGCACAGCCAATAAAAAAATTGGGGGTTCAAAAAACCCCACAGTACCCCTGAAATGCATAGAAAACTGCTTTTTTTTGGCACAGCCAATAAAAAAATTGGGGGTTCAAAAAACCCCACAGTACCCCTGAAATGCATAGAAAACAGCTTTTTTTTGGCACAGCCAATAAAAAAATTGGGGGTTCAAAAAACCCCACAGTACCCCTGAAATGCATAGAAAACTGCTTTTTTTTGGCACAGCCAATAAAAAAATTGGGGGTTCAAAAAACCCCACAGTACCCCTGAAATGCATAGAAAACTGCTTTTTTTTGGCACAGCCAATAAAAAAATTGGGGGTTCAAAAAACCCCACAGTACCCCTGAAATGCATAGAAAACTGCTTTTTTTTGGCACAGCCAATACAAAAATTGGGGGTTCAAAAAACCCCACAGTACCCCTGAAATGCATAGAAAACTGCTTTTTTTTGGCACAGCCAATAAAAAAATTGGGGGTTCAAAAAACCCCACAGTACCCCTGAAATGCATAGAAAACTGCTTTTTTTTGGCACAGCCAATAAAAAAATTGGGGGTTCAAAAAACCCCACAGTACCCCTGAAATGCATAGAAAACTGCTTTTTTTTGGCACAGCCAATACAAAAATTGGGGGTTCAAAAAACCCCACAGTACCCCTGAAATGCATAGAAAACTGCTTTTTTTTGGCACAGCCAATACAAAAATTGGGGGTTCAAAAAACCCCACAGTACCCCTGAAATGCATAGAAAACTGCTTAAAATTGGGGGTTCAAAAAACCCCACAGTACCCCTGAAATGCATAGAAAACTGCTTTTTTTTGGCACAGCCAATAAAAAAATTGGGGGTTCAAAAAACCCCACAGTACCCCTGAAATGCATAGAAAACTGCTTTTTTTTGGCACAGCCAATAAAAAAATTGGGGGTTAAAAAAACCCCACAGTACCCCTGAAATGCATAGAAAACTGCTTTTTTTGGCCAAAACGCTAGAAAGGTCAAAAGGTCAAAGGTCAAAAGGTCAAAGGTCAAAAGGTCAAAGGTCAAATCGCTAGAAAGGTTAAAAATCAAAACGTCAAAGGTCAAAACGCTAGAAAGGTCAAAGGTCAAAAGGTCAAAGGTCAAATCGCTAGAAAGGTCAAAAAATTGGTTAAAAAAACCCCCCAGTACCCCTGAAATGCATAGAAAACTGCTTTTTTTTGGCACAGCCAATAAAAAAATTGGGGGTTCAAAAAACCCCACAGTACCCCTGAAATGCATAGAAAACTGCTTTTTTTTGGCACAGCCAATAAAAAAATTGGGGGTTCAAAAAACCCCACAGTACCCCTGAAATGCATAGAAAACAGCTTTTTTTTGGCACAGCCAATAAAAAAATTGGGGGTTCAAAAAACCCCACAGTACCCCTGAAATGCATAGAAAACTGCTTTTTTTTGGCACAGCCAATAAAAAAATTGGGGGTTCAAAAAACCCCACAGTACCCCTGAAATGCATAGAAAACTGCTTTTTTTTGGCACAGCCAATAAAAAAATTGGGGGTTAAAAAAACCCCACAGTACCCCTGAAATGCATAGAAAACTGCTTTTTTTTGGCACAGCCAATAAAAAAATTGGGGGTTCAAAAAACCCCACAGTACCCCTGAAATGCATAGAAAACTGCTTTTTTTTGGCCAAAACGCTAGAAAGGTCAAAGGTCAAAAGGTCAAAGGTCAAAAGGTCAAAGGTCAAAAGGTCAAAGGTCAAATCGCTAGAAAGGTCAAACAAATTGGGGGTACAAAAAAACCCCACAGTACCCCTGAAATGCATAGAAAACTGCTTTTTTTTGGCATAGCCAATAAAAAAATTGGGGGTTCAAAAAACCCCACAGTACCCCTGAAATGCATAGAAAACTGCTTTTTTTTGGCCAAAACGCTAGAAAGGTCAAAGGTCAAAAGGTCAAAGGTCAAAAGGTCAAAGGTCAAAAGGTCAAAGGTCAAATCGCTAGAAAGGTCAAAAAAATTGGGGGTTCAAAAAAACCCCACAGTACCCCTGAAATGCATAGAAAACTGCTTTTTTTTGGCACAGCCAATACAAAAATTGGGGGTTCAAAAAACCCCACAGTACCCCTGAAATGCATAGAAAACTGCTTTTTTTTGGCACAGCCAATAAAAAAATTGGGGGTTCAAAAAACCCCACAGTACCCCTGAAATGCATAGAAAACTGCTTTTTTTTTGCACAGCCAATAAAAAAATTGGGGGTTAAAAAAAAACCACAGTACCCCTGAAATGCATAGAAAACTGCTTAAAATTGGGGGTTCAAAAAACCCCACAGTACCCCTGAAATGCATAGAAAACTGTTTTTTTTTGGCACAGCCAATAAAAAAATTGGGGGTTCAAAAAACCCCACAGTACCCCTGAAATGCATAGAAAACTGCTTTTTTTTGGCCAAAACGCTAGAAAGGTCTAAGGTCAAAAGGTCAAAGGTCAAAAGGTCAAAGGTCAAATCGCTAGAAAGGTCAAAAAAATTGGGGGTTCAAAAAACCCCACAGTACCCCTGAAATGCATAGAAAACTGCTTTTTTTTGGCACAGCCAATAAAAAAATTGGGTGTTCAAAAAAACCCACAGTACCCCTGAAATGCATAGAAAACTGCTTTTTTTTGGCACAGCCATTAAAAAAATTGGGGGTTCAAAAAACCCCACAGTACCCCTGAAATGCATAGAAAACTGCTTTTTTTTGGCACAGCCAATAAAAAAATTGGGGGTTCAAAAAACCCCACAGTACCCCTGAAATGCATAGAAAACTGCTTTTTTTTGGCACAGCCAATAAAAAAATTGGGGGTTCAAAAAACCCCACAGTACCCCTGAAATGCATAGAAAACTGCTTTTTTTTGGCACAGCCAATAAAAAAATTGGGGGTTAAAAAAAGGTCAAAGGTCAAAAGGTCAAAGGTCAAAAGGTCAAAGGTCAAAAGGTCAAAGGTCAAATCGCTAGAAAGGTCAAAAAAATTGGGGGTTCAAAAAAACCCCACAGTACCCCTGAAATGCATAGAAAACTGCTTTTTTTTGGCACAGCCAATAAAAAAATTGGGGGTTAAAAAAACCCCACAGTACCCCTGAAATGCATAGAAAACTGATTTTTTTTTGGCACAGCCAATACAAAAATTGGGGGTTCAAAAAACCCCACAGTACCCCTGAAATGCATAGAAAACTGCTTTTTTTTGGCACAGCCAATAAAAAAATTGGGGGTTCAAAAAACCCCACAGTACCCCTGAAATGCATAGAAAACTGCTTTTTTTTGGCCAAAACGCTAGAAAGGTCAAAGGTCAAAAGGTCAAAGGTCAAAAGGTCAAAGGTCAAAGGTCAAATCGCTAGAAAGGTCAAAAAATCTAAACGGCAAAGGTCAAAACGCTAGAAAGGTCAAAGGTCAAAAGGTCAAAGGTCAAATCGCTAGAAAGGTCAAAAAAATTGGGGGTTCAAAAAACCCCACAGTACCCCTGAAATGCATAGAAAACTGTTTTTTTTTGGCACAGCCAATAAAAAAATTGGGGGTTCAAAAAACCCCACAGTACCCCTGAAATGCATAGAAAACTGCTTTTTTTGGCACAGCCAATAAAAAAATTGGGGGTTCAAAAAACCCCACAGTACCCCTGAAATGCATAGAAAACTGCTTTTTTTTGGCACAGCCAATAAAAAAATTGGGGGTTCAAAAAACCCCACAGTACCCCTGAAATGCATAGAAAACTGCTTTTTTTTGGCACAGCCAATAAAAAAATTGGGGGTTCAAAAAACCCCACAGTACCCCTGAAATGCATAGAAAACTGCTTTTTTTGGCACAGCCAATAAAAAAATTGGGGGTTCAAAAAACCCCACAGTACCCCTGAAATGCATAGAAAACTGCTTTTTTTTGGCACAGCCAATAAAAAAATTGGGGGTTCAAAAAACCCCACAGTACCCCTGAAATGCATAGAAAACTGCTTTTTTTTGGCACAGCCAATAAAAAAATTGGGGGTTCAAAAAACCCCACAGTACCCCTGAAATGCATAGAAAACTGCTTTTTTTTGGCATAGCCAATAAAAAAATTGGGGGTTCAAAAAACCCCACAGTACCCCTGAAATGCATAGAAAACTGCTTTTTTTTTGGCCTAGCCAATAAAAAAATTGGGGGTTCAAAAAAAGGTCAAAGGTCAAAAGGTCAAAGGTCAAAAGGTCAAAGGTCAAAAGGTCAAAGGTCAAATCGCTATAAAGGTCAAAAAAATTGGGGGTTCAAAAAAACCCCACAGTACCCCTGAAATGCATAGAAAACTGCTTTTTTTTGGCACAGCCAATAAAAAAATTGGGGGTTAAAAAAACCCCACAGTACCCCTGAAATGCATAGAAAACTGCTTTTTTTTGGCACAGCCAATACAAAAATTGGGGGTTCAAAAAACCCCACAGTACCCCTGAAATGCATAGAAAACTGCTTTTTTTTGGCACAGCCAATACAAAAATTGGGGGTTCAAAAAACCCCACAGTACCCCTGAAATGCATAGAAAACTGCTTAAAATTGGGGGTTCAAAAAACCCCACAGTACCCCTGAAATGCATAGAAAACTGCTTTTTTTTGGCACAGCCAATACAAAAATTGGGGGTTCAAAAAACCCCACAGTACCCCTGAAATGCATAGAAAACTGCTTTTTTTTGGCACAGCCAATAAAAAAATTGGGGGTTCAAAAAACCCCACAGTACCCCTGAAATGCATAGAAAACTGCTTTTTTTTGGCACAGCCAATAATAAAATTGGGGGTTAAAAAAAACCCACAGTACCCCTGAAATGCATAGAAAACTGCTTTTTTTTTGGCCAAAACGCTAGAAAGGTCAAAGGTCAAAAGGTCAAAGGTCAAAAGGTCAAAGGTCAAAAGGTCAAAGGTCAAATCGCTAGAAAGGTTAAAAATCAAAACGTCAAAGGTCAAATCGCTAGAAAGGTCAAAAAATTGGTTAAAAAAACCCCACAGTACCCCTGAAATGCATAGAAAACTGCTTTTTTTTGGCACAGCCAATAAAAAAATTGGGGGTTCAAAAAACCCCACAGTACCCCTGAAATGCATAGAAAACTGCTTTTTTTTGGCACAGCCAATAAAAAAATTGGGGGTTCAAAAAACCCCACAGTACCCCTGAAATGCATAGAAAACTGCTTTTTTTTGGCACAGCCAATAAAAAAATTGGGGGTTCAAAAAACCCCACAGTACCCCTGAAATGCATAGAAAACTGCTTTTTTTTGGCACAGCCAATAAAAAAATTGGGGGTTCAAAAAACCCCACAGTACCCCTGAAATGCATAGAAAACTGCTTTTTTTTGGCACAGCCAATAAAAAAATTGGGGGTTCAAAAAACCCCACAGCACCCCTGAAATGCATAGAAAACTGCTTTTTTTTTTGGCACAGCCAATAAAAAAATTGGGGGTTTAAAAAACCCCACAGTACCCCTGAAATGCATAGAAAACTGCTTTTTTTTGGCACAGCCAATACAAAAATTGGGGGTTCAAAAAACCCCACAGTACCCCTGAAATGCATAGAAAACTGCTTTTTTTTTGGCACAGCCAATACAAAAATTGGGGGTTCAAAAAACCCCACAGTACCCCTGAAATGCATAGAAAACTGCTTTTTTTTGGCACAGCCAATAAAAAAATTGGGGGTTCAAAAAACCCCACAGTACCCCTGAAATGCATAGAAAACTGCTTTTTTTTGGCACAGCCAATACAAAAATTGGGGGTTCAAAAAACCCCACAGTACCCCTGAAATGCATAGAAAACTGCTTTTTTTTGGCACAGCCAATACAAAAATTGGGGGTTCAAAAAACCCCACAGTACCCCTGAAATGCATAGAAAACTGCTTTTTTTTGGCACAGCCAATAAAAAAATTGGGGGTTCAAAAAACCCCACAGTACCCCTGAAATGCATAGAAAACTGCTTTTTTTTGGCACAGCCAATACAAAAATTGGGGGTTCAAAAAACCCCACAGTACCCCTGAAATGCATAGAAAACTGCTTTTTTTTGGCACAGCCAATAAAAAAATTGGGGGTTCAAAAAACCCCACAGTACCCCTGAAATGCATAGAAAACTGCTTTTTTTTGGCACAGCCAATACAAAAATTGGGGGTTCAAAAAACCCCGCAGTACCCCTGAAATGCATAGAAAACTGCTTTTTTTTGGCACAGCCAATACAAAAATTGGGGGTTCAAAAAACCCCACAGTACCCCTGAAATGCATAGAAAACTGCTTAAAATTGGGGGTTCAAAAAACCCCACAGTACCCCTGAAATGCATAGAAAACTGCTTTTTTTTGGCACAGCCAATAAAAAAATTGGGGGTTCAAAAAACCCCACAGTACCCCTGAAATGCATAGAAAACTGCTTTTTTTTGGCACAGCCAATAAAAAAATTGGGGGTTAAAAAAACCCCACAGTACCCCTGAAATGCATAGAAAACTGCTTTTTTTGGCCAAAACGCTAGAAAGGTCAAAAGGTCAAAGGTCAAAAGGTCAAAGGTCAAAAGGTCAAAGGTCAAATCGCTAGAAAGGTTAAAAATCAAAACGTCAAAGGTCAAAACGCTAGAAAGGTCAAAGGTCAAAAGGTCAAAGGTCAAATCGCTAGAAAGGTCAAAAAATTGGTTAAAAAAACCCCACAGTACCCCTGAAATGCATAGAAAACTGCTTTTTTTTGGCACAGCCAATAAAAAAATTGGGGGTTCAAAAAAACCCACAGTACCCCTGAAATGCATAGAAAACTGCTTTTTTTTGGCACAGCCAATAAAAAAATTGGGGGTTCAAAAAACCCCACAGTACCCCTGAAATGCATAGAAAACTGCTTTTTTTTGGCACAGCCAATAAAAAAATTGGGGGTTCAAAAAACCCCACAGTACCCCTGAAATGCATAGAAAACTGCTTTTTTTTGGCACAGCCAATAAAAAAATTGGGGGTTCAAAAAACCCCACAGTACCCCTGAAATGCATAGAAAACTGCTTTTTTTTGGCACAGCCAATAAAAAAATTGGGGGTTCAAAAAACCCCACAGTACCCCTGAAATGCATAGAAAACTGCTTTTTTTTTTGGCACAGCCAATAAAAAAATTGGGGGTTTAAAAAACCCCACAGTACCCCTGAAATGCATAGAAAACTGCTTTTTTTTGGCACAGCCAATACAAAAATTGGGGGTTCAAAAAACCCCACAGTACCCCTGAAATGCATAGAAAACTGCTTTTTTTTTGGCACAGCCAATACAAAAATTGGGGGTTCAAAAAACCCCACAGTACCCCTGAAATGCATAGAAAACTGCTTTTTTTTGGCACAGCCAATAAAAAAATTGGGGGTTCAAAAAACCCCACAGTACCCCTGAAATGCATAGAAAACTGCTTTTTTTTGGCACAGCCAATACAAAAATTGGGGGTTCAAAAAACCCCACAGTACCCCTGAAATGCATAGAAAACTGCTTTTTTTTGGCACAGCCAATAAAAAAATTGGGGGTTCAAAAAACCCCACAGTACCCCTGAAATGCATAGAAAACTGCTTTTTTTTGGCACAGCCAATACAAAAATTGGGGGTTCAAAAAACCCCACAGTACCCCTGAAATGCATAGAAAACTGCTTTTTTTTGGCACAGCCAATACAAAAATTGGGGGTTCAAAAAACCCCACAGTACCCCTGAAATGCATAGAAAACTGCTTTTTTTTGGCACAGCCAATAAAAAAATTGGGGGTTCAAAAAACCCCACAGTACCCCTGAAATGCATAGAAAACTGCTTTTTTTTGGCACAGCCAATACAAAAATTGGGGGTTCAAAAAACCCCACAGTACCCCTGAAATGCATAGAAAACTGCTTTTTTTTGGCACAGCCAATAAAAAAATTGGGGGTTCAAAAAACCCCACAGTACCCCTGAAATGCATAGAAAACTGCTTTTTTTTGGCACAGCCAATACAAAAATTGGGGGTTCAAAAAACCCCGCAGTACCCCTGAAATGCATAGAAAACTGCTTTTTTTTGGCACAGCCAATACAAAAATTGGGGGTTCAAAAAACCCCACAGTACCCCTGAAATGCATAGAAAACTGCTTAAAATTGGGGGTTCAAAAAACCCCACAGTACCCCTGAAATGCATAGAAAACTGCTTTTTTTTGGCACAGCCAATAAAAAAATTGGGGGTTCAAAAAACCCCACAGTACCCCTGAAATGCATAGAAAACTGCTTTTTTTTGGCACAGCCAATAAAAAAATTGGGGGTTAAAAAAACCCCACAGTACCCCTGAAATGCATAGAAAACTGCTTTTTTTGGCCAAAACGCTAGAAAGGTCAAAAGGTCAAAGGTCAAAAGGTCAAAGGTCAAAAGGTCAAAGGTCAAATCGCTAGAAAGGTTAAAAATCAAAACGTCAAAGGTCAAAACGCTAGAAAGGTCAAAGGTCAAAAGGTCAAAGGTCAAATCGCTAGAAAGGTCAAAAAATTGGTTAAAAAAACCCCACAGTACCCCTGAAATGCATAGAAAACTGCTTTTTTTTGGCACAGCCAATAAAAAAATTGGGGGTTCAAAAAAACCCACAGTACCCCTGAAATGCATAGAAAACTGCTTTTTTTTGGCACAGCCAATAAAAAAATTGGGGGTTCAAAAAACCCCACAGTACCCCTGAAATGCATAGAAAACTGCTTTTTTTTGGCACAGCCAATAAAAAAATTGGGGGTTCAAAAAACCCCACAGTACCCCTGAAATGCATAGAAAACTGCTTTTTTTTGGCACAGCCAATAAAAAAATTGGGGGTTCAAAAAACCCCACAGTACCCCTGAAATGCATAGAAAACTGCTTTTTTTTGGCACAGCCAATAAAAAAATTGGGGGTTCAAAAAACCCCACAGTACCCCTGAAATGCATAGAAAACTGCTTTTTTTTGGCACAGCCAATAAAAAAATTGGGGGTTCAAAAAACCCCACAGTACCCCTGAAATGCATAGAAAACTGCTTTTTTTTGGCACAGCCAATAAAAAAATTGGGGGTTCAAAAAACCCCACAGTACCCCTGAAATGCATAGAAAACTGCTTTTTTTTGGCACAGCCAATAAAAAAATTGGGGGTTCAAAAAACCCCACAGTACCCCTGAAATGCATAGAAAACTGCTTTTTTTTGGCACAGCCAATAAAAAAATTGGGGGTTCAAAAAACCCCACAGTACCCCTGAAATGCATAGAAAACTGCTTTTTTTTGGCACAGCCAATAAAAAAATTGGGGGTTAAAAAAACCCCACAGTACCCCTGAAATGCATAGAAAACTGCTTTTTTTTGGCACAGCCAATAAAAAAATTGGGGGTTCAAAAAACCCCACAGTACCCCTGAAATGCATAGAAAACTGCTTTTTTTTTGGCCAAAACGCTAGAAAGGTCAAAGGTCAAAAGGTCAAAGGTCAAAAGGTCAAAGGTCAAAAGGTCAAAGGTCAAATCGCTAGAAAGGTCAAACAAATTGGGGGTACAAAAAAACCCCACAGTACCCCTGAAATGCATAGAAAACTGCTTTTTTTTGGCATAGCCAATAAAAAAATTGGGGGTTCAAAAAACCCCACAGTACCCCTGAAATGCATAGAAAACTGCTTTTTTTTGGCCAAAACGCTAGAAAGGTCAAAGGTCAAAAGGTCAAAGGTCAAAAGGTCAAAGGTCAAAAGGTCAAAGGTCAAATCGCTAGAAAGGTCAAAAAAATTGGGGGTTCAAAAAAACCCCACAGTACCCCTGAAATGCATAGAAAACTGCTTTTTTTTGGCACAGCCAATACAAAAATTGGGGGTTCAAAAAACCCCACAGTACCCCTGAAATGCATAGAAAACTGCTTTTTTTTGGCACAGCCAATAAAAAAATTGGGGGTTCAAAAAACCCCACAGTACCCCTGAAATGCATAGAAAACTGCTTTTTTTTTGCACAGCCAATAAAAAAATTGGGGGTTAAAAAAAACCCACAGTACCCCTGAAATGCATAGAAAACTGCTTAAAATTGGGGGTTCAAAAAACCCCACAGTACCCCTGAAATGCATAGAAAACTGTTTTTTTTTGGCACAGCCAATAAAAAAATTGGGGGTTCAAAAAACCCCACAGTACCCCTGAAATGCATAGAAAACTGCTTTTTTTTGGCCAAAACGCTAGAAAGGTCTAAGGTCAAAAGGTCAAAGGTCAAAAGGTCAAAGGTCAAATCGCTAGAAAGGTCAAAAAAATTGGGGGTTCAAAAAACCCCACAGTACCCCTGAAATGCATAGAAAACTGCTTTTTTTTGGCACAGCCAATAAAAAAATTGGGGGTTAAAAAAACCCCACAGTACCCCTGAAATGCATAGAAAACTGATTTTTTTTGGCACAGCCAATACAAAAATTGGGGGTTCAAAAAACCCCACAGTACCCCTGAAATGCATAGAAAACTGCTTTTTTTTGGCACAGCCAATAAAAAAATTGGGGGTTCAAAAAACCCCACAGTACCCCTGAAATGCATAGAAAACTGCTTTTTTTTGGCCAAAACGCTAGAAAGGTCAAAGGTCAAAAGGTCAAAGGTCAAAAGGTCAAAGGTCAAAGGTCAAATCGCTAGAAAGGTCAAAAAATCTAAACGGCAAAGGTCAAAACGCTAGAAAGGTCAAAGGTCAAAAGGTCAAAGGTCAAATCGCTAGAAAGGTCAAAAAAATTGGGGGTTCAAAAAACCCCACAGTACCCCTGAAATGCATAGAAAACTGCTTTTTTTTGGCACAGCCAATAAAAAAATTGGGGGTTCAAAAAACCCCACAGTACCCCTGAAATGCATAGAAAACTGCTTTTTTTTGGCCAAAACGCTAGAAAGGTCAAAGGTCAAAAGGTCAAAGGTCAAAAGGTCAAAGGTCAAAGGTCAAATCGCTAGAAAGGTCAAAAAATCTAAACGGCAAAGGTCAAAACGCTAGAAAGGTCAAAGGTCAAAAGGTCAAAGGTCAAATCGCTAGAAAGGTCAAAAAATTGGGGGTTCAAAAAACCCCACAGTACCCCTGAAATGCATAGAAAACTGTTTTTTTTTGGCACAGCCAATAAAAAAATTGGGGGTTCAAAAAACCCCACAGTACCCCTGAAATGCATAGAAAACTGCTTTTTTTGGCACAGCCAATAAAAAAATTGGGGGTTCAAAAAACCCCACAGTACCCCTGAAATGCATAGAAAACTGCTTTTTTTTGGCACAGCCAATAAAAAAATTGGGGGTTCAAAAAACCCCACAGTACCCCTGAAATGCATAGAAAACTGCTTTTTTTTGGCACAGCCAATAAAAAAATTGGGGGTTCAAAAAACCCCACAGTACCCCTGAAATGCATAGAAAACTGCTTTTTTTTGGCATAGCCAATAAAAAAATTGGGGGTTCAAAAAACCCCACAGTACCCCTGAAATGCATAGAAAACTGCTTTTTTTTTGGCCTAGCCAATAAAAAAATTGGGGGTTCAAAAAAAGGTCAAAGGTCAAAAGGTCAAAGGTCAAAAGGTCAAAGGTCAAATCGCTAGAAAGGTCAAAAAAAATGGGGGTTCAAAAAAACCCCACAGTACCCCTGAAATGCATAGAAAACTGCTTTTTTTTGGCACAGCCAATAAAAAAATTGGGGGTTAAAAAAACCCCACAGTACCCCTGAAATGCATAGAAAACTGCTTTTTTTTGGCACAGCCAATACAAAAATTGGGGGTTCAAAAAACCCCACAGTACCCCTGAAATGCATAGAAAACTGCTTTTTTTGGCACAGCCAATAAAAAAATTGGGGGTTAAAAAAAACCCACAGTACCCCTGAAATGCATAGAAAACTGCTTAAAATTGGGGGTTCAAAAAACCCCACAGTACCCCTGAAATGCATAGAAAACTGCTTTTTTTTGGCACAGCCAATACAAAAATTGGGGGTTCAAAAAACCCCACAGTACCCCTGAAATGCATAGAAAACTGCTTTTTTTTGGCACAGCCAATACAAAAATTGGGGGTTCAAAAAACCCCACAGTACCCCTGAAATGCATAGAAAACTGCTTAAAATTGGGGGTTCAAAAAACCCCACAGTACCCCTGAAATGCATAGAAAACTGCTTTTTTTTGGCACAGCCAATACAAAAATTGGGGGTTCAAAAAACCCCACAGTACCCCTGAAATGCATAGAAAACTGCTTTTTTTTGGCACAGCCAATAAAAAAATTGGGGGTTCAAAAAACCCCACAGTACCCCTGAAATGCATAGAAAACTGCTTTTTTTTGGCACAGCCAATAAAAAAATTGGGGGTTAAAAAAAACCCACAGTACCCCTGAAATGCATAGAAAACTGCTTTTTTTTGGCCAAAACGCTAGAAAGGTCAAAGGTCAAAAGGTCAAAGGTCAAAAGGTCAAAGGTCAAAAGGTCAAAGGTCAAATCGCTAGAAAGGTTAAAAATCAAAACGTCAAAGGTCAAATCGCTAGAAAGGTCAAAAAATTGGTTAAAAAAACCCCACAGTACCCCTGAAATGCATAGAAAACTGCTTTTTTTTGGCACAGCCAATAAAAAAATTGGGGGTTAAAAAAACCCCACAGTACCCCTGAAATGCATAGAAAACTGCTTTTTTTTGGCACAGCCAATAAAAAAATTGGGGGTTCAAAAAACCCCACAGTACCCCTGAAATGCATAGAAAACTGCTTTTTTTTGGCACAGCCAATACAAAAATTGGGGGTTCAAAAAACCCCACAGTACCCCTGAAATGCATAGAAAACTGCTTTTTTTTTGGCACAGCCAATAAAAAAAATTGGGGGTTCAAAAAAACCCACAGTACCCCTGAAATGCATAGAAAACTGCTTTTTTTTGGCACAGCCAATAAAAAAATTGGGGGTTCAAAAAACCCCACAGTACCCCTGAAATGCATAGAAAACTGCTTTATTTTGGCACAGCCAATAAAAAAATTGGGGGTTCAAAAAACCCCACAGTACCCCTGAAATGCATAGAAAACTGCTTTTTTTTGGCACAGCCAATAAAAAAATTGGGGGTTCAAAAAACCCCACAGTACCCCTGAAATGCATAGAAAACTGCTTTTTTTTTTGGCACAGCCAATACAAAAATTGGGGGTTCAAAAAACCCCACAGTACCCCTGAAATGCATAGAAAACTGCTTTTTTTTGGCACAGCCAATAAAAAAATTGGGGGTTCAAAAAACCCCACAGTACCCCTGAAATGCATAGAAAACTGCTTTTTTTTGGCACAGCCAATACAAAAATTGGGGGTTCAAAAAACCCCACAGTACCCCTGAAATGCATAGAAAACTGCTTTTTTTTGGCACAGCCAATAAAAAAATTGGGGGTTCAAAAAACCCCACAGTACCCCTGAAATGCATAGAAAACTGCTTTTTTTTTGGCACAGCCAATAAAAAAATTGGGGGTTAAAAAAACCCCACAGTACCCCTGAAATGCATAGAAAACTGCTTAAAATTGGGGGTTCAAAAAACCCCACAGTACCCCTGAAATGCATAGAAAACTGCTTTTTTTTGGCACAGCCAATAAAAAAATTGGGGGTTCAAAAAACCCCACAGTACCCCTGAAATGCATAGAAAACTGCTTTTTTTTGGCACAGCCAATAAAAAAATTGGGGGTTCAAAAAACCCCACAGTACCCCTGAAATGCATAGAAAACTGCTTTTTTTTGGCACAGCCAATAAAAAAATTGGGGGTTCAAAAAACCCCACAGTACCCCTGAAATGCATAGAAAACTGCTTTTTTTTGGCACAGCCAATAAAAAAATTGGGGGTTCAAAAAATGGTCAAAGGTCAAAAGGTCAAAGGTCAAAAGGTCAAAGGTCAAAAGGTCAAAGGTCAAATCGCTAGAAAGGTCAAAAAAATTGGGGGTTCAAAAAAACCCCACAGTACCCCTGAAATGCATAGAAAACTGCTTTTTTTTGGCACAGCCAATAAAAAAATTGGGGGTTCAAAAAACCCCACAGTACCCCTGAAATGCATAGAAAACTGCTTTTTTTTGGCACAGCCAATACAAAAATTGGGGGTTCAAAAAACCCCACAGTACCCCTGAAATGCATAGAAAACTGCTTTTTTTTGGCACAGCCAATAAAAAAATTGGGGATTCAAAAAACCCCACAGTACCCCTGAAATGCATAGAAAACTGCTTTTTTTTGGCACAGCCAATAAAAAAATTGGGGGTTCAAAAAACCCCACAGTACCCCTGAAATGCATAGAAAACTGCTTTTTTTTGGCACAGCCAATACAAAAATTGGGGGTTCAAAAAACCCCACAGTACCCCTGAAATGCATAGAAAACTGCTTTTTTTTGGCACAGCCAATACAAAAATTGGGGGTTCAAAAAACCCCACAGTACCCCTGAAATGCATAGAAAACTGCTTTTTTTTGGCACAGCCAATAAAAGAATTGGGGGTTCAAAAAACCCCACAGTACCCCTGAAATGCATAGAAAACTGCTTTTTTTTGGCACAGCCAATAAAAAAATTGGGGGTTCAAAAAACCCCACAGTACCCCTGAAATGCATAGAAAACTGCTTTTTTTTGGCACAGCCAATAAAAAAATTGGGGGTTCAAAAAACCCCACAGTACCCCTGAAATGCATAGAAAACTGCTTTTTTTTGGCACAGCCAATACAAAAATTGGGGGTTCAAAAAACCCCACAGTACCCCTGAAATGCATAGAAAACTGCTTTTTTTTGGCACAGCCAATAAAAAAATTGGGGGTTCAAAAAACCCCACAGTACCCCTGAAATGCATAGAAAACTGCTTTTTTTTGGCACAGCCAATACAAAAATTGGGGGTTCAAAAAACCCCACAGTACCCCTGAAATGCATAGAAAACTGCTTTTTTTTGGCACAGCCAATAAAAAAATTGGGGGTTCAAAAAACCCCACAGTACCCCTGAAATGCATAGAAAACTGCTTTTTTTTTGGCACAGCCAATAAAAAAATTGGGGGTTAAAAAAACCCCACAGTACCCCTGAAATGCATAGAAAACTGCTTAAAATTGGGGGTTCAAAAAACCCCACAGTACCCCTGAAATGCATAGAAAACTGCTTTTTTTTGGCACAGCCAATAAAAAAATTGGGGGTTCAAAAAACCCCACAGTACCCCTGAAATGCATAGAAAACTGCTTTTTTTTGGCACAGCCAATACAAAAATTGGGGGTTCAAAAAACCCCACAGTACCCCTGAAATGCATAGAAAACTGCTTTTTTTTTGGCACAGCCAATAAAAAAATTGGGGGTTCAAAAAACCCCACAGTACCCCTGAAATGCATAGAAAACTGCTTTTTTTTGGCACAGCCAATACAAAAATTGGGGGTTCAAAAAACCCCACAGTACCCCTGAAATGCATAGAAAACTGCTTTTTTTTGGCACAGCCAATACAAAAATTGGGGGTTCAAAAAACCCCACAGTACCCCTGAAATGCATAGAAAACTGCTTAAAATTGGGGGTTCAAAAAACCCCACAGTACCCCTGAAATGCATAGAAAACTGCTTTTTTTTGGCACAGCCAATAAAAAAATTGGGGGTTCAAAAAACCCCACAGTACCCCTGAAATGCATAGAAAACTGCTTTTTTTTGGCACAGCCAATAAAAAAATTGGGGGTTAAAAAAACCCCACAGTACCCCTGAAATGCATAGAAAACTGCTTTTTTTGGCCAAAACGCTAGAAAGGTCAAAAGGTCAAAGGTCAAAAGGTCAAAGGTCAAAAGGTCAAAGGTCAAATCGCTAGAAAGGTTAAAAATCAAAACGTCAAAGGTCAAAACGCTAGAAAGGTCAAAGGTCAAAAGGTCAAAGGTCAAATCGCTAGAAAGGTCAAAAAATTGGTTAAAAAAACCCCACAGTACCCCTGAAATGCATAGAAAACTGCTTTTTTTTGGCACAGCCAATAAAAAAATTGGGGGTTCAAAAAAACCCACAGTACCCCTGAAATGCATAGAAAACTGCTTTTTTTTGGCACAGCCAATAAAAAAATTGGGGGTTCAAAAAACCCCACAGTACCCCTGAAATGCATAGAAAACTGCTTTTTTTTGGCACAGCCAATAAAAAAATTGGGGGTTCAAAAAACCCCACAGTACCCCTGAAATGCATAGAAAACTGCTTTTTTTTGGCACAGCCAATAAAAAAATTGGGGGTTCAAAAAACCCCACAGTACCCCTGAAATGCATAGAAAACTGCTTTTTTTTGGCACAGCCAATAAAAAAATTGGGGGTTCAAAAAACCCCACAGTACCCCTGAAATGCATAGAAAACTGCTTTTTTTTGGCACAGCCAATAAAAAAATTGGGGGTTCAAAAAACCCCACAGTACCCCTGAAATGCATAGAAAACTGCTTTTTTTTGGCACAGCCAATAAAAAAATTGGGGGTTCAAAAAACCCCACAGTACCCCTGAAATGCATAGAAAACTGCTTTTTTTTGGCACAGCCAATAAAAAAATTGGGGGTTAAAAAAACCCCACAGTACCCCTGAAATGCATAGAAAACTGCTTTTTTTTGGCACAGCCAATACAAAAATTGGGGGTTCAAAAAACCCCACAGTACCCCTGAAATGCATAGAAAACTGTTTTTTTTTGGCCAAAACGCTAGAAAGGTCAAAGGTCAAAAGGTCAAAGGTCAAAAGGTCAAAGGTCAAAAGGTCAAAGGTCAAATCGCTAGAAAGGTCAAACAAATTGGGGGTACAAAAAAACCCCACAGTACCCCTGAAATGCATAGAAAACTGCTTTTTTTTGGCATAGCCAATAAAAAAATTGGGGGTTCAAAAAACCCCACAGTACCCCTGAAATGCATAGAAAACTGCTTTTTTTTGGCCAAAACGCTAGAAAGGTCAAAGGTCAAAAGGTCAAAGGTCAAAAGGTCAAAGGTCAAAAGGTCAAAGGTCAAATCGCTAGAAAGGTCAAACAAATTGGGGGTTCAAAAAAACCCCACAGTACCCCTGAAATGCATAGAAAACTGCTTTTTTTTGGCACAGCCAATACAAAAATTGGGGGTTCAAAAAACCCCACAGTACCCCTGAAATGCATAGAAAACTGCTTTTTTTTGGCACAGCCAATAAAAAAATTGGGGGTTCAAAAAACCCCACAGTACCCCTGAAATGCATAGAAAACTGCTTTTTTTTTGCACAGCCAATAAAAAAATTGGGGGTTAAAAAAAAACCACAGTACCCCTGAAATGCATAGAAAACTGCTTAAAATTGGGGGTTCAAAAAACCCCACAGTACCCCTGAAATGCATAGAAAACTGTTTTTTTTTGGCACAGCCAATAAAAAAATTGGGGGTTCAAAAAACCCCACAGTACCCCTGAAATGCATAGAAAACTGCTTTTTTTTGGCCAAAACGCTAGAAAGGTCTAAGGTCAAAAGGTCAAAGGTCAAAAGGTCAAAGGTCAAATCGCTAGAAAGGTCAAAAAAATTGGGGGTTCAAAAAACCCCACAGTACCCCTGAAATGCATAGAAAACTGCTTTTTTTTGGCACAGCCAATAAAAAAATTGGGTGTTCAAAAAAACCCACAGTACCCCTGAAATGCATAGAAAACAGCTTTTTTTTGGCACAGCCAATAAAAAAATTGGGGGTTCAAAAAACCCCACAGTACCCCTGAAATGCATAGAAAACTGCTTTTTTTTGGCACAGCCAATAAAAAAATTGGGGGTTCAAAAAACCCCACAGTACCCCTGAAATGCATAGAAAACTGCTTTTTTTTGGCACAGCCAATAAAAAAATTGGGGGTTCAAAAAACCCCACAGTACCCCTGAAATGCATAGAAAACTGCTTTTTTTTGGCACAGCCAATAAAAAAATTGGGGGTTAAAAAAAGGTCAAAGGTCAAAAGGTCAAAGGTCAAAAGGTCAAAGGTCAAAAGGTCAAAGGTCAAATCGCTAGAAAGGTCAAAAAAATTGGGGGTTCAAAAAAACCCCACAGTACCCCTGAAATGCATAGAAAACTGGCAAAGGTCTAAACGGCAAAGGTCAAAACGCTAGAAAGGTCAAAGGTCAAAAGGTCAAAGGTCAAATCGCTAGAAAGGTCAAAAAAATTGGGGGTTCAAAAAACCCCACAGTACCCCTGAAATGCATAGAAAACTGCTTTTTTTTGGCACAGCCAATAAAAAAATTGGGGGTTCAAAAAACCCCACAGTACCCCTGAAATGCATAGAAAACTGCTTTTTTTTGGCCAAAACGCTAGAAAGGTCAAAGGTCAAAAGGTCAAAGGTCAAAAGGTCAAAGGTCAAAGGTCAAATCGCTAGAAAGGTCAAAAAATCTAAACGGCAAAGGTCAAAACGCTAGAAAGGTCAAAGGTCAAAAGGTCAAAGGTCAAATCGCTAGAAAGGTCAAAAAAATTGGGGGTTCAAAAAACCCCACAGTACCCCTGAAATGCATAGAAAACTGTTTTTTTTTGGCACAGCCAATAAAAAAATTGGGGGTTCAAAAAACCCCACAGTACCCCTGAAATGCATAGAAAACTGCTTTTTTTGGCACAGCCAATAAAAAAATTGGGGGTTCAAAAAACCCCACAGTACCCCTGAAATGCATAGAAAACTGCTTTTTTTTGGCACAGCCAATAAAAAAATTGGGGGTTCAAAAAACCCCACAGTACCCCTGAAATGCATAGAAAACTGCTTTTTTTTGGCACAGCCAATAAAAAAATTGGGGGTTCAAAAAACCCCACAGTACCCCTGAAATGCATAGAAAACTGCTTTTTTTTGGCATAGCCAATAAAAAAATTGGGGGTTCAAAAAACCCCACAGTACCCCTGAAATGCATAGAAAACTGCTTTTTTTTTGGCCTAGCCAATAAAAAAATTGGGGGTTCAAAAAAAGGTCAAAGGTCAAAAGGTCAAAGGTCAAAAGGTCAAAGGTCAAAAGGTCAAAGGTCAAATCGCTAGAAAGGTCAAAAAAAATGGGGGTTCAAAAAAACCCCACAGTACCCCTGAAATGCATAGAAAACTGCTTTTTTTTGGCACAGCCAATAAAAAAATTGGGGGTTAAAAAAACCCCACAGTACCCCTGAAATGCATAGAAAACTGCTTTTTTTTGGCACAGCCAATACAAAAATTGGGGGTTCAAAAAACCCCACAGTACCCCTGAAATGCATAGAAAACTGCTTTTTTTTGGCACAGCCAATAAAAAAATTGGGGGTTAAAAAAAACCCACAGTACCCCTGAAATGCATAGAAAACTGCTTAAAATTGGGGGTTCAAAAAACCCCACAGTACCCCTGAAATGCATAGAAAACTGCTTTTTTTTGGCACAGCCAATACAAAAATTGGGGGTTCAAAAAACCCCACAGTACCCCTGAAATGCATAGAAAACTGCTTTTTTTTGGCACAGCCAATACAAAAATTGGGGGTTCAAAAAACCCCACAGTACCCCTGAAATGCATAGAAAACTGCTTAAAATTGGGGGTTCAAAAAACCCCACAGTACCCCTGAAATGCATAGAAAACTGCTTTTTTTTGGCACAGCCAATACAAAAATTGGGGGTTCAAAAAACCCCACAGTACCCCTGAAATGCATAGAAAACTGCTTTTTTTTGGCACAGCCAATAAAAAAATTGGGGGTTCAAAAAACCCCACAGTACCCCTGAAATGCATAGAAAACTGCTTTTTTTTGGCACAGCCAATAAAAAAATTGGGGGTTAAAAAAAACCCACAGTACCCCTGAAATGCATAGAAAACTGCTTTTTTTTGGCCAAAACGCTAGAAAGGTCAAAGGTCAAAAGGTCAAAGGTCAAAAGGTCAAAGGTCAAAAGGTCAAAGGTCAAATCGCTAGAAAGGTTAAAAATCAAAACGTCAAAGGTCAAATCGCTAGAAAGGTCAAAAAATTGGTTAAAAAAACCCCACAGTACCCCTGAAATGCATAGAAAACTGCTTTTTTTTGGCACAGCCAATAAAAAAATTGGGGGTTCAAAAAACCCCACAGTACCCCTGAAATGCATAGAAAACTGCTTTTTTTTGGCAATAAAAAAATTGGGGGTTCAAAAAACCCCACAGTACCCCTGAAATGCATAGAAAACTGCTTTTTTTTGGCACAGCCAATACAAAAATTGGGGGTTAAAAAAACCCCACAGTACCCCTGAAATGCATAGAAAACTGCTTTTTTTTGGCACAGCCAATACAAAAATTGGGGGTTCAAAAAACCCCACAGTACCCCTGAAATGCATAGAAAACTGCTTTTTTTTGGCACAGCCAATAAAAAAATTGGGGGTTAAAAAAAACCCACAGTACCCCTGAAATGCATAGAAAACTGCTTAAAATTGGGGGTTCAAAAAACCCCACAGTACCCCTGAAATGCATAGAAAACTGCTTTTTTTTGGCACAGCCAATACAAAAATTGGGGGTTCAAAAAACCCCACAGTACCCCTGAAATGCATAGAAAACTGCTTTTTTTTGGCACAGCCAATACAAAAATTGGGGGTTCAAAAAACCCCACAGTACCCCTGAAATGCATAGAAAACTGCTTAAAATTGGGGGTTCAAAAAACCCCACAGTACCCCTGAAATGCATAGAAAACTGCTTTTTTTTGGCACAGCCAATACAAAAATTGGGGGTTCAAAAAACCCCACAGTACCCCTGAAATGCATAGAAAACTGCTTTTTTTTGGCACAGCCAATAAAAAAATTGGGGGTTCAAAAAACCCCACAGTACCCCTGAAATGCATAGAAAACTGCTTTTTTTTGGCACAGCCAATAAAAAAATTGGGGGTTAAAAAAAACCCACAGTACCCCTGAAATGCATAGAAAACTGCTTTTTTTTGGCCAAAACGCTAGAAAGGTCAAAGGTCAAAAGGTCAAAGGTCAAAAGGTCAAAGGTCAAAAGGTCAAAGGTCAAATCGCTAGAAAGGTTAAAAATCAAAACGTCAAAGGTCAAATCGCTAGAAAGGTCAAAAAATTGGTTAAAAAAACCCCACAGTACCCCTGAAATGCATAGAAAACTGCTTTTTTTTGGCAATAAAAAAATTGGGGGTTCAAAAAACCCCACAGTACCCCTGAAATGCATAGAAAACTGCTTTTTTTTGGCACAGCCAATACAAAAATTGGGGGTTCAAAAAACCCCACAGTACCCCTGAAATGCATAGAAAACTGCTTTTTTTTGGCACAGCCAATACAAAAATTGGGGGTTCAAAAAACCCCACAGTACCCCTGAAATGCATAGAAAACTGCTTTTTTTTGGCACAGCCAATACAAAAATTGGGGGTTCAAAAAACCCCACAGTACCCCTGAAATGCATAGAAAACTGCTTTTTTTTGGCACAGCCAATAAAAAAACTTGGGGGTTCAAAAAACCCCACAGTACCCCTGAAATGCATAGAAAACTGCTTTTTTTTGGCACAGCCAATAAAAAAATTGGGGGTTCAAAAAACCCCACAGCACCCCTGAAATGCATAGAAAACTGCTTTTTTTTTTTGGCACAGCCAATAAAAAAATTGGGGGTTCAAAAAACCCCACAGTACCCCTGAAATGCATAGAAAACTGCTTTTTTTTGGCACAGCCAATAAAAAAATTGGGGGTTCAAAAAACCCCACAGTACCCCTGAAATGCATAGAAAACTGCTTTTTTTTGGCACAGCCAATAAAAAAATTGGGGGTTCAAAAAACCCCACAGTACCCCTGAAATGCATGGAAAACTGCTTTTTTTTGGCACAGCCAATACAAAAATTGGGGGTTCAAAAAACCCCACAGTACCCCTGAAATGCATAGAAAACTGCTTTTTTTTGGCACAGCCAATAAAAAAAATTGGGGGTTCAAAAAAACCCACAGTACCCCTGAAATGCATAGAAAACTGCTTTTTTTTTGCACAGCCAATAAAAAAATTGGGGGTTCAAAAATTCCCACAGTACCCCTGAAATGCATAGAAAACTGCTTTTTTTTGGCACAGCCAATAAAAAAATTGGGGGTTCAAAAAACCCCACAGTACCCCTGAAATGCATAGAAAACTGCTTTTTTTTGGCACAGCCAATACAAAAATTGGGGGTTCAAAAAACCCCACAGTACCCCTGAAATGCATAGAAAACTGCTTTTTTTTTGGCACAGCCAATACAAAAATTGGGGGTTCAAAAAACCCCACAGTACCCCTGAAATGCATAGAAAACTGCTTTTTTTTGGCACAGCCAATAAAAAAATTGGGGGTTCAAAAAACCCCACAGTACCCCTGAAATGCATAGAAAACTGCTTTTTTTTGGCACAGCCAATACAAAAATTGGGGGTTCAAAAAACCCCACAGTACCCCTGAAATGCATAGAAAACTGCTTTTTTTTGGCACAGCCAATAAAAAAATTGGGGGTTCAAAAAACCCCACAGTACCCCTGAAATGCATAGAAAACTGCTTTTTTTTTGGCACAGCCAATAAAAAAATTGGGGGTTAAAAAAACCCCACAGTACCCCTGAAATGCATAGAAAACTGCTTAAAATTGGGGGTTCAAAAAACCCCACAGTACCCCTGAAATGCATAGAAAACTGCTTTTTTTTGGCACAGCCAATAAAAAAATTGGGGGTTCAAAAAACCCCACAGTACCCCTGAAATGCATAGAAAACTGCTTTTTTTTGGCACAGCCAATACAAAAATTGGGGGTTCAAAAAACCCCACAGTACCCCTGAAATGCATAGAAAACTGCTTTTTTTTGGCACAGCCAATAAAAAAATTGGGGGTTCAAAAAACCCCACAGTACCCCTGAAATGCATAGAAAACTGCTTTTTTTTGGCACAGCCAATACAAAAATTGGGGGTTCAAAAAACCCCACAGTACCCCTGAAATGCATAGAAAACTGCTTTTTTTTGGCACAGCCAATAAAAAAATTGGGGGTTAAAAAAACCCCACAGTACCCCTGAAATGCATAGAAAACTGCTTTTTTTGGCCAAAACGCTAGAAAGGTCAAAAGGTCAAAGGTCAAAAGGTCAAAGGTCAAAAGGTCAAAGGTCAAATCGCTAGAAAGGTTAAAAATCAAAACGTCAAAGGTCAAAACGCTAGAAAGGTCAAAGGTCAAAAGGTCAAAGGTCAAATCGCTAGAAAGGTCAAAAAATTGGTTAAAAAAACCCCACAGTACCCCTGAAATGCATAGAAAACTGCTTTTTTTTGGCACAGCCAATAAAAAAATTGGGGGTTCAAAAAAACCCACAGTACCCCTGAAATGCATAGAAAACTGCTTTTTTTTGGCACAGCCAATAAAAAAATTGGGGGTTCAAAAAACCCCACAGTACCCCTGAAATGCATAGAAAACTGCTTTTTTTTGGCACAGCCAATAAAAAAATTGGGGGTTCAAAAAACCCCACAGTACCCCTGAAATGCATAGAAAACTGCTTTTTTTTGGCACAGCCAATAAAAAAATTGGGGGTTCAAAAAACCCCACAGTACCCCTGAAATGCATAGAAAACAGCTTTTTTTTGGCACAGCCAATAAAAAAATTGGGGGTTCAAAAAACCCCACAGTACCCCTGAAATGCATAGAAAACTGCTTTTTTTTGGCACAGCCAATAAAAAAATTGGGGGTTCAAAAAACCCCACAGTACCCCTGAAATGCATAGAAAACTGCTTTTTTTTGGCACAGCCAATAAAAAAATTGGGGGTTCAAAAAACCCCACAGTACCCCTGAAATGCATAGAAAACTGCTTTTTTTTGGCACAGCCAATACAAAAATTGGGGGTTCAAAAAACCCCACAGTACCCCTGAAATGCATAGAAAACTGCTTTTTTTTGGCACAGCCAATAAAAAAATTGGGGGTTCAAAAAACCCCACAGTACCCCTGAAATGCATAGAAAACTGCTTTTTTTTGGCACAGCCAATAAAAAAATTGGGGGTTCAAAAAACCCCACAGTACCCCTGAAATGCATAGAAAACTGCTTTTTTTTGGCACAGCCAATACAAAAATTGGGGGTTCAAAAAACCCCACAGTACCCCTGAAATGCATAGAAAACTGCTTTTTTTTGGCACAGCCAATACAAAAATTGGGGGTTCAAAAAACCCCACAGTACCCCTGAAATGCATAGAAAACTGCTTAAAATTGGGGGTTCAAAAAACCCCACAGTACCCCTGAAATGCATAGAAAACTGCTTTTTTTTGGCACAGCCAATAAAAAAATTGGGGGTTCAAAAAACCCCACAGTACCCCTGAAATGCATAGAAAACTGCTTTTTTTTGGCACAGCCAATAAAAAAATTGGGGGTTAAAAAAACCCCACAGTACCCCTGAAATGCATAGAAAACTGCTTTTTTTGGCCAAAACGCTAGAAAGGTCAAAAGGTCAAAGGTCAAAAGGTCAAAGGTCAAAAGGTCAAAGGTCAAATCGCTAGAAAGGTTAAAAATCAAAACGTCAAAGGTCAAAACGCTAGAAAGGTCAAAGGTCAAAAGGTCAAAGGTCAAATCGCTAGAAAGGTCAAAAAATTGGTTAAAAAAACCCCCCAGTACCCCTGAAATGCATAGAAAACTGCTTTTTTTTGGCACAGCCAATAAAAAAATTGGGGGTTCAAAAAACCCCACAGTACCCCTGAAATGCATAGAAAACTGCTTTTTTTTGGCACAGCCAATAAAAAAATTGGGGGTTCAAAAAACCCCACAGTACCCCTGAAATGCATAGAAAACAGCTTTTTTTTGGCACAGCCAATAAAAAAATTGGGGGTTCAAAAAACCCCACAGTACCCCTGAAATGCATAGAAAACTGCTTTTTTTTGGCACAGCCAATAAAAAAATTGGGGGTTCAAAAAACCCCACAGTACCCCTGAAATGCATAGAAAACTGCTTTTTTTTGGCACAGCCAATAAAAAAATTGGGGGTTAAAAAAACCCCACAGTACCCCTGAAATGCATAGAAAACTGCTTTTTTTTGGCACAGCCAATAAAAAAATTGGGGGTTCAAAAAACCCCACAGTACCCCTGAAATGCATAGAAAACTGCTTTTTTTTGGCCAAAACGCTAGAAAGGTCAAAGGTCAAAAGGTCAAAGGTCAAAAGGTCAAAGGTCAAAAGGTCAAAGGTCAAATCGCTAGAAAGGTCAAACAAATTGGGGGTACAAAAAAACCCCACAGTACCCCTGAAATGCATAGAAAACTGCTTTTTTTTGGCATAGCCAATAAAAAAATTGGGGGTTCAAAAAACCCCACAGTACCCCTGAAATGCATAGAAAACTGCTTTTTTTTGGCCAAAACGCTAGAAAGGTCAAAGGTCAAAAGGTCAAAGGTCAAAAGGTCAAAGGTCAAAAGGTCAAAGGTCAAATCGCTAGAAAGGTCAAAAAAATTGGGGGTTCAAAAAAACCCCACAGTACCCCTGAAATGCATAGAAAACTGCTTTTTTTTGGCACAGCCAATACAAAAATTGGGGGTTCAAAAAACCCCACAGTACCCCTGAAATGCATAGAAAACTGCTTTTTTTTGGCACAGCCAATAAAAAAATTGGGGGTTCAAAAAACCCCACAGTACCCCTGAAATGCATAGAAAACTGCTTTTTTTTTGCACAGCCAATAAAAAAATTGGGGGTTAAAAAAAAACCACAGTACCCCTGAAATGCATAGAAAACTGCTTAAAATTGGGGGTTCAAAAAACCCCACAGTACCCCTGAAATGCATAGAAAACTGTTTTTTTTTGGCACAGCCAATAAAAAAATTGGGGGTTCAAAAAACCCCACAGTACCCCTGAAATGCATAGAAAACTGCTTTTTTTTGGCCAAAACGCTAGAAAGGTCTAAGGTCAAAAGGTCAAAGGTCAAAAGGTCAAAGGTCAAATCGCTAGAAAGGTCAAAAAAATTGGGGGTTCAAAAAACCCCACAGTACCCCTGAAATGCATAGAAAACTGCTTTTTTTTGGCACAGCCAATAAAAAAATTGGGTGTTCAAAAAAACCCACAGTACCCCTGAAATGCATAGAAAACTGCTTTTTTTTGGCACAGCCATTAAAAAAATTGGGGGTTCAAAAAACCCCACAGTACCCCTGAAATGCATAGAAAACTGCTTTTTTTTGGCACAGCCAATAAAAAAATTGGGGGTTCAAAAAACCCCACAGTACCCCTGAAATGCATAGAAAACTGCTTTTTTTTGGCACAGCCAATAAAAAAATTGGGGGTTCAAAAAACCCCACAGTACCCCTGAAATGCATAGAAAACTGCTTTTTTTTGGCACAGCCAATAAAAAAATTGGGGGTTAAAAAAAGGTCAAAGGTCAAAAGGTCAAAGGTCAAAAGGTCAAAGGTCAAAAGGTCAAAGGTCAAATCGCTAGAAAGGTCAAAAAAATTGGGGGTTCAAAAAAACCCCACAGTACCCCTGAAATGCATAGAAAACTGCTTTTTTTTGGCACAGCCAATAAAAAAATTGGGGGTTAAAAAAACCCCACAGTACCCCTGAAATGCATAGAAAACTGATTTTTTTTGGCACAGCCAATACAAAAATTGGGGGTTCAAAAAACCCCACAGTACCCCTGAAATGCATAGAAAACTGCTTTTTTTTGGCACAGCCAATAAAAAAATTGGGGGTTCAAAAAACCCCACAGTACCCCTGAAATGCATAGAAAACTGCTTTTTTTTGGCCAAAACGCTAGAAAGGTCAAAGGTCAAAAGGTCAAAGGTCAAAAGGTCAAAGGTCAAAGGTCAAATCGCTAGAAAGGTCAAAAAATCTAAACGGCAAAGGTCAAAACGCTAGAAAGGTCAAAGGTCAAAAGGTCAAAGGTCAAATCGCTAGAAAGGTCAAAAAAATTGGGGGTTCAAAAAACCCCACAGTACCCCTGAAATGCATAGAAAACTGTTTTTTTTTGGCACAGCCAATAAAAAAATTGGGGGTTCAAAAAACCCCACAGTACCCCTGAAATGCATAGAAAACTGCTTTTTTTGGCACAGCCAATAAAAAAATTGGGGGTTCAAAAAACCCCACAGTACCCCTGAAATGCATAGAAAACTGCTTTTTTTTGGCACAGCCAATAAAAAAATTGGGGGTTCAAAAAACCCCACAGTACCCCTGAAATGCATAGAAAACTGCTTTTTTTTGGCACAGCCAATAAAAAAATTGGGGGTTCAAAAAACCCCACAGTACCCCTGAAATGCATAGAAAACTGCTTTTTTTGGCACAGCCAATAAAAAAATTGGGGGTTCAAAAAACCCCACAGTACCCCTGAAATGCATAGAAAACTGCTTTTTTTTGGCACAGCCAATAAAAAAATTGGGGGTTCAAAAAACCCCACAGTACCCCTGAAATGCATAGAAAACTGCTTTTTTTTGGCACAGCCAATAAAAAAATTGGGGGTTCAAAAAACCCCACAGTACCCCTGAAATGCATAGAAAACTGCTTTTTTTTGGCATAGCCAATAAAAAAATTGGGGGTTCAAAAAACCCCACAGTACCCCTGAAATGCATAGAAAACTGCTTTTTTTTTGGCCTAGCCAATAAAAAAATTGGGGGTTCAAAAAAAGGTCAAAGGTCAAAAGGTCAAAGGTCAAAAGGTCAAAGGTCAAAAGGTCAAAGGTCAAATCGCTATAAAGGTCAAAAAAATTGGGGGTTCAAAAAAACCCCACAGTACCCCTGAAATGCATAGAAAACTGCTTTTTTTTGGCACAGCCAATAAAAAAATTGGGGGTTAAAAAAACCCCACAGTACCCCTGAAATGCATAGAAAACTGCTTTTTTTTGGCACAGCCAATACAAAAATTGGGGGTTCAAAAAACCCCACAGTACCCCTGAAATGCATAGAAAACTGCTTTTTTTTGGCACAGCCAATACAAAAATTGGGGGTTCAAAAAACCCCACAGTACCCCTGAAATGCATAGAAAACTGCTTAAAATTGGGGGTTCAAAAAACCCCACAGTACCCCTGAAATGCATAGAAAACTGCTTTTTTTTGGCACAGCCAATACAAAAATTGGGGGTTCAAAAAACCCCACAGTACCCCTGAAATGCATAGAAAACTGCTTTTTTTTGGCACAGCCAATAAAAAAATTGGGGGTTCAAAAAACCCCACAGTACCCCTGAAATGCATAGAAAACTGCTTTTTTTTGGCACAGCCAATAATAAAATTGGGGGTTAAAAAAAACCCACAGTACCCCTGAAATGCATAGAAAACTGCTTTTTTTTGGCCAAAACGCTAGAAAGGTCAAAGGTCAAAAGGTCAAAGGTCAAAAGGTCAAAGGTCAAAAGGTCAAAGGTCAAATCGCTAGAAAGGTTAAAAATCAAAACGTCAAAGGTCAAATCGCTAGAAAGGTCAAAAAATTGGTTAAAAAAACCCCACAGTACCCCTGAAATGCATAGAAAACTGCTTTTTTTTGGCACAGCCAATAAAAAAATTGGGGGTTCAAAAAACCCCACAGTACCCCTGAAATGCATAGAAAACTGCTTTTTTTTGGCACAGCCAATAAAAAAATTGGGGGTTCAAAAAACCCCACAGTACCCCTGAAATGCATAGAAAACTGCTTTTTTTTGGCACAGCCAATAAAAAAATTGGGGGTTCAAAAAACCCCACAGTACCCCTGAAATGCATAGAAAACTGCTTTTTTTTGGCACAGCCAATAAAAAAATTGGGGGTTCAAAAAACCCCACAGTACCCCTGAAATGCATAGAAAACTGCTTTTTTTTGGCACAGCCAATAAAAAAATTGGGGGTTCAAAAAACCCCACAGCACCCCTGAAATGCATAGAAAACTGCTTTTTTTTTTGGCACAGCCAATAAAAAAATTGGGGGTTTAAAAAACCCCACAGTACCCCTGAAATGCATAGAAAACTGCTTTTTTTTGGCACAGCCAATACAAAAATTGGGGGTTCAAAAAACCCCACAGTACCCCTGAAATGCATAGAAAACTGCTTTTTTTTTGGCACAGCCAATACAAAAATTGGGGGTTCAAAAAACCCCACAGTACCCCTGAAATGCATAGAAAACTGCTTTTTTTTGGCACAGCCAATAAAAAAATTGGGGGTTCAAAAAACCCCACAGTACCCCTGAAATGCATAGAAAACTGCTTTTTTTTGGCACAGCCAATACAAAAATTGGGGGTTCAAAAAACCCCACAGTACCCCTGAAATGCATAGAAAACTGCTTTTTTTTGGCACAGCCAATAAAAAAATTGGGGGTTCAAAAAACCCCACAGTACCCCTGAAATGCATAGAAAACTGCTTTTTTTTGGCACAGCCAATACAAAAATTGGGGGTTCAAAAAACCCCACAGTACCCCTGAAATGCATAGAAAACTGCTTTTTTTTGGCACAGCCAATAAAAAAATTGGGGGTTCAAAAAACCCCACAGTACCCCTGAAATGCATAGAAAACTGCTTTTTTTTGGCACAGCCAATACAAAAATTGGGGGTTCAAAAAACCCCGCAGTACCCCTGAAATGCATAGAAAACTGCTTTTTTTTGGCACAGCCAATACAAAAATTGGGGGTTCAAAAAACCCCACAGTACCCCTGAAATGCATAGAAAACTGCTTAAAATTGGGGGTTCAAAAAACCCCACAGTACCCCTGAAATGCATAGAAAACTGCTTTTTTTTGGCACAGCCAATAAAAAAATTGGGGGTTCAAAAAACCCCACAGTACCCCTGAAATGCATAGAAAACTGCTTTTTTTTGGCACAGCCAATAAAAAAATTGGGGGTTAAAAAAACCCCACAGTACCCCTGAAATGCATAGAAAACTGCTTTTTTTGGCCAAAACGCTAGAAAGGTCAAAAGGTCAAAGGTCAAAAGGTCAAAGGTCAAAAGGTCAAAGGTCAAATCGCTAGAAAGGTTAAAAATCAAAACGTCAAAGGTCAAAACGCTAGAAAGGTCAAAGGTCAAAAGGTCAAAGGTCAAATCGCTAGAAAGGTCAAAAAATTGGTTAAAAAAACCCCACAGTACCCCTGAAATGCATAGAAAACTGCTTTTTTTTGGCACAGCCAATAAAAAAATTGGGGGTTCAAAAAAACCCACAGTACCCCTGAAATGCATAGAAAACTGCTTTTTTTTGGCACAGCCAATAAAAAAATTGGGGGTTCAAAAAACCCCACAGTACCCCTGAAATGCATAGAAAACTGCTTTTTTTTGGCACAGCCAATAAAAAAATTGGGGGTTCAAAAAACCCCACAGTACCCCTGAAATGCATAGAAAACTGCTTTTTTTTGGCACAGCCAATAAAAAAATTGGGGGTTCAAAAAACCCCACAGTACCCCTGAAATGCATAGAAAACTGCTTTTTTTTGGCACAGCCAATAAAAAAATTGGGGGTTCAAAAAACCCCACAGTACCCCTGAAATGCATAGAAAACTGCTTTTTTTTTTGGCACAGCCAATAAAAAAATTGGGGGTTTAAAAAACCCCACAGTACCCCTGAAATGCATAGAAAACTGCTTTTTTTTGGCACAGCCAATACAAAAATTGGGGGTTCAAAAAACCCCACAGTACCCCTGAAATGCATAGAAAACTGCTTTTTTTTTGGCACAGCCAATACAAAAATTGGGGGTTCAAAAAACCCCACAGTACCCCTGAAATGCATAGAAAACTGCTTTTTTTTGGCACAGCCAATAAAAAAATTGGGGGTTCAAAAAACCCCACAGTACCCCTGAAATGCATAGAAAACTGCTTTTTTTTGGCACAGCCAATACAAAAATTGGGGGTTCAAAAAACCCCACAGTACCCCTGAAATGCATAGAAAACTGCTTTTTTTTGGCACAGCCAATAAAAAAATTGGGGGTTCAAAAAACCCCACAGTACCCCTGAAATGCATAGAAAACTGCTTTTTTTTGGCACAGCCAATACAAAAATTGGGGGTTCAAAAAACCCCACAGTACCCCTGAAATGCATAGAAAACTGCTTTTTTTTGGCACAGCCAATACAAAAATTGGGGGTTCAAAAAACCCCACAGTACCCCTGAAATGCATAGAAAACTGCTTTTTTTTGGCACAGCCAATAAAAAAATTGGGGGTTCAAAAAACCCCACAGTACCCCTGAAATGCATAGAAAACTGCTTTTTTTTGGCACAGCCAATACAAAAATTGGGGGTTCAAAAAACCCCACAGTACCCCTGAAATGCATAGAAAACTGCTTTTTTTTGGCACAGCCAATAAAAAAATTGGGGGTTCAAAAAACCCCACAGTACCCCTGAAATGCATAGAAAACTGCTTTTTTTTGGCACAGCCAATACAAAAATTGGGGGTTCAAAAAACCCCGCAGTACCCCTGAAATGCATAGAAAACTGCTTTTTTTTGGCACAGCCAATACAAAAATTGGGGGTTCAAAAAACCCCACAGTACCCCTGAAATGCATAGAAAACTGCTTAAAATTGGGGGTTCAAAAAACCCCACAGTACCCCTGAAATGCATAGAAAACTGCTTTTTTTTGGCACAGCCAATAAAAAAATTGGGGGTTCAAAAAACCCCACAGTACCCCTGAAATGCATAGAAAACTGCTTTTTTTTGGCACAGCCAATAAAAAAATTGGGGGTTAAAAAAACCCCACAGTACCCCTGAAATGCATAGAAAACTGCTTTTTTTGGCCAAAACGCTAGAAAGGTCAAAAGGTCAAAGGTCAAAAGGTCAAAGGTCAAAAGGTCAAAGGTCAAATCGCTAGAAAGGTTAAAAATCAAAACGTCAAAGGTCAAAACGCTAGAAAGGTCAAAGGTCAAAAGGTCAAAGGTCAAATCGCTAGAAAGGTCAAAAAATTGGTTAAAAAAACCCCACAGTACCCCTGAAATGCATAGAAAACTGCTTTTTTTTGGCACAGCCAATAAAAAAATTGGGGGTTCAAAAAAACCCACAGTACCCCTGAAATGCATAGAAAACTGCTTTTTTTTGGCACAGCCAATAAAAAAATTGGGGGTTCAAAAAACCCCACAGTACCCCTGAAATGCATAGAAAACTGCTTTTTTTTGGCACAGCCAATAAAAAAATTGGGGGTTCAAAAAACCCCACAGTACCCCTGAAATGCATAGAAAACTGCTTTTTTTTGGCACAGCCAATAAAAAAATTGGGGGTTCAAAAAACCCCACAGTACCCCTGAAATGCATAGAAAACTGCTTTTTTTTGGCACAGCCAATAAAAAAATTGGGGGTTCAAAAAACCCCACAGTACCCCTGAAATGCATAGAAAACTGCTTTTTTTTGGCACAGCCAATAAAAAAATTGGGGGTTCAAAAAACCCCACAGTACCCCTGAAATGCATAGAAAACTGCTTTTTTTTGGCACAGCCAATAAAAAAATTGGGGGTTCAAAAAACCCCACAGTACCCCTGAAATGCATAGAAAACTGCTTTTTTTTGGCACAGCCAATAAAAAAATTGGGGGTTCAAAAAACCCCACAGTACCCCTGAAATGCATAGAAAACTGCTTTTTTTTGGCACAGCCAATAAAAAAATTGGGGGTTCAAAAAACCCCACAGTACCCCTGAAATGCATAGAAAACTGCTTTTTTTTGGCACAGCCAATAAAAAAATTGGGGGTTAAAAAAACCCCACAGTACCCCTGAAATGCATAGAAAACTGCTTTTTTTTGGCACAGCCAATAAAAAAATTGGGGGTTCAAAAAACCCCACAGTACCCCTGAAATGCATAGAAAACTGCTTTTTTTTGGCCAAAACGCTAGAAAGGTCAAAGGTCAAAAGGTCAAAGGTCAAAAGGTCAAAGGTCAAAAGGTCAAAGGTCAAATCGCTAGAAAGGTCAAACAAATTGGGGGTACAAAAAAACCCCACAGTACCCCTGAAATGCATAGAAAACTGCTTTTTTTTGGCATAGCCAATAAAAAAATTGGGGGTTCAAAAAACCCCACAGTACCCCTGAAATGCATAGAAAACTGCTTTTTTTTGGCCAAAACGCTAGAAAGGTCAAAGGTCAAAAGGTCAAAGGTCAAAAGGTCAAAGGTCAAAAGGTCAAAGGTCAAATCGCTAGAAAGGTCAAAAAAATTGGGGGTTCAAAAAAACCCCACAGTACCCCTGAAATGCATAGAAAACTGCTTTTTTTTGGCACAGCCAATACAAAAATTGGGGGTTCAAAAAACCCCACAGTACCCCTGAAATGCATAGAAAACTGCTTTTTTTTGGCACAGCCAATAAAAAAATTGGGGGTTCAAAAAACCCCACAGTACCCCTGAAATGCATAGAAAACTGCTTTTTTTTTGCACAGCCAATAAAAAAATTGGGGGTTAAAAAAAACCCACAGTACCCCTGAAATGCATAGAAAACTGCTTAAAATTGGGGGTTCAAAAAACCCCACAGTACCCCTGAAATGCATAGAAAACTGTTTTTTTTTGGCACAGCCAATAAAAAAATTGGGGGTTCAAAAAACCCCACAGTACCCCTGAAATGCATAGAAAACTGCTTTTTTTTGGCCAAAACGCTAGAAAGGTCTAAGGTCAAAAGGTCAAAGGTCAAAAGGTCAAAGGTCAAATCGCTAGAAAGGTCAAAAAAATTGGGGGTTCAAAAAACCCCACAGTACCCCTGAAATGCATAGAAAACTGCTTTTTTTTGGCACAGCCAATAAAAAAATTGGGGGTTAAAAAAACCCCACAGTACCCCTGAAATGCATAGAAAACTGATTTTTTTTGGCACAGCCAATACAAAAATTGGGGGTTCAAAAAACCCCACAGTACCCCTGAAATGCATAGAAAACTGCTTTTTTTTGGCACAGCCAATAAAAAAATTGGGGGTTCAAAAAACCCCACAGTACCCCTGAAATGCATAGAAAACTGCTTTTTTTTGGCCAAAACGCTAGAAAGGTCAAAGGTCAAAAGGTCAAAGGTCAAAAGGTCAAAGGTCAAAGGTCAAATCGCTAGAAAGGTCAAAAAATCTAAACGGCAAAGGTCAAAACGCTAGAAAGGTCAAAGGTCAAAAGGTCAAAGGTCAAATCGCTAGAAAGGTCAAAAAAATTGGGGGTTCAAAAAACCCCACAGTACCCCTGAAATGCATAGAAAACTGCTTTTTTTTGGCACAGCCAATAAAAAAATTGGGGGTTCAAAAAACCCCACAGTACCCCTGAAATGCATAGAAAACTGCTTTTTTTTGGCCAAAACGCTAGAAAGGTCAAAGGTCAAAAGGTCAAAGGTCAAAAGGTCAAAGGTCAAAGGTCAAATCGCTAGAAAGGTCAAAAAATCTAAACGGCAAAGGTCAAAACGCTAGAAAGGTCAAAGGTCAAAAGGTCAAAGGTCAAATCGCTAGAAAGGTCAAAAAATTGGGGGTTCAAAAAACCCCACAGTACCCCTGAAATGCATAGAAAACTGTTTTTTTTTGGCACAGCCAATAAAAAAATTGGGGGTTCAAAAAACCCCACAGTACCCCTGAAATGCATAGAAAACTGCTTTTTTTGGCACAGCCAATAAAAAAATTGGGGGTTCAAAAAACCCCACAGTACCCCTGAAATGCATAGAAAACTGCTTTTTTTTGGCACAGCCAATAAAAAAATTGGGGGTTCAAAAAACCCCACAGTACCCCTGAAATGCATAGAAAACTGCTTTTTTTTGGCACAGCCAATAAAAAAATTGGGGGTTCAAAAAACCCCACAGTACCCCTGAAATGCATAGAAAACTGCTTTTTTTTGGCATAGCCAATAAAAAAATTGGGGGTTCAAAAAACCCCACAGTACCCCTGAAATGCATAGAAAACTGCTTTTTTTTTGGCCTAGCCAATAAAAAAATTGGGGGTTCAAAAAAAGGTCAAAGGTCAAAAGGTCAAAGGTCAAAAGGTCAAAGGTCAAATCGCTAGAAAGGTCAAAAAAAATGGGGGTTCAAAAAAACCCCACAGTACCCCTGAAATGCATAGAAAACTGCTTTTTTTTGGCACAGCCAATAAAAAAATTGGGGGTTAAAAAAACCCCACAGTACCCCTGAAATGCATAGAAAACTGCTTTTTTTTGGCACAGCCAATACAAAAATTGGGGGTTCAAAAAACCCCACAGTACCCCTGAAATGCATAGAAAACTGATTTTTTTGGCACAGCCAATAAAAAAATTGGGGGTTAAAAAAAACCCACAGTACCCCTGAAATGCATAGAAAACTGCTTAAAATTGGGGGTTCAAAAAACCCCACAGTACCCCTGAAATGCATAGAAAACTGCTTTTTTTTGGCACAGCCAATACAAAAATTGGGGGTTCAAAAAACCCCACAGTACCCCTGAAATGCATAGAAAACTGCTTTTTTTTGGCACAGCCAATACAAAAATTGGGGGTTCAAAAAACCCCACAGTACCCCTGAAATGCATAGAAAACTGCTTAAAATTGGGGGTTCAAAAAACCCCACAGTACCCCTGAAATGCATAGAAAACTGCTTTTTTTTGGCACAGCCAATACAAAAATTGGGGGTTCAAAAAACCCCACAGTACCCCTGAAATGCATAGAAAACTGCTTTTTTTTGGCACAGCCAATAAAAAAATTGGGGGTTCAAAAAACCCCACAGTACCCCTGAAATGCATAGAAAACTGCTTTTTTTTGGCACAGCCAATAAAAAAATTGGGGGTTAAAAAAAACCCACAGTACCCCTGAAATGCATAGAAAACTGCTTTTTTTTGGCCAAAACGCTAGAAAGGTCAAAGGTCAAAAGGTCAAAGGTCAAAAGGTCAAAGGTCAAAAGGTCAAAGGTCAAATCGCTAGAAAGGTTAAAAATCAAAACGTCAAAGGTCAAATCGCTAGAAAGGTCAAAAAATTGGTTAAAAAAACCCCACAGTACCCCTGAAATGCATAGAAAACTGCTTTTTTTTGGCACAGCCAATAAAAAAATTGGGGGTTAAAAAAACCCCACAGTACCCCTGAAATGCATAGAAAACTGCTTTTTTTTGGCACAGCCAATAAAAAAATTGGGGGTTCAAAAAACCCCACAGTACCCCTGAAATGCATAGAAAACTGCTTTTTTTTGGCACAGCCAATACAAAAATTGGGGGTTCAAAAAACCCCACAGTACCCCTGAAATGCATAGAAAACTGCTTTTTTTTTGGCACAGCCAATAAAAAAAATTGGGGGTTCAAAAAAACCCACAGTACCCCTGAAATGCATAGAAAACTGCTTTTTTTTGGCACAGCCAATAAAAAAATTGGGGGTTCAAAAAACCCCACAGTACCCCTGAAATGCATAGAAAACTGCTTTATTTTGGCACAGCCAATAAAAAAATTGGGGGTTCAAAAAACCCCACAGTACCCCTGAAATGCATAGAAAACTGCTTTTTTTTGGCACAGCCAATAAAAAAATTGGGGGTTCAAAAAACCCCACAGTACCCCTGAAATGCATAGAAAACTGCTTTTTTTTTTGGCACAGCCAATACAAAAATTGGGGGTTCAAAAAACCCCACAGTACCCCTGAAATGCATAGAAAACTGCTTTTTTTTGGCACAGCCAATAAAAAAATTGGGGGTTCAAAAAACCCCACAGTACCCCTGAAATGCATAGAAAACTGCTTTTTTTTGGCACAGCCAATACAAAAATTGGGGGTTCAAAAAACCCCACAGTACCCCTGAAATGCATAGAAAACTGCTTTTTTTTGGCACAGCCAATAAAAAAATTGGGGGTTCAAAAAACCCCACAGTACCCCTGAAATGCATAGAAAACTGCTTTTTTTTTGGCACAGCCAATAAAAAAATTGGGGGTTAAAAAAACCCCACAGTACCCCTGAAATGCATAGAAAACTGCTTAAAATTGGGGGTTCAAAAAACCCCACAGTACCCCTGAAATGCATAGAAAACTGCTTTTTTTTGGCACAGCCAATAAAAAAATTGGGGGTTCAAAAAACCCCACAGTACCCCTGAAATGCATAGAAAACTGCTTTTTTTTGGCACAGCCAATAAAAAAATTGGGGGTTCAAAAAACCCCACAGTACCCCTGAAATGCATAGAAAACTGCTTTTTTTTGGCACAGCCAATAAAAAAATTGGGGGTTCAAAAAACCCCACAGTACCCCTGAAATGCATAGAAAACTGCTTTTTTTTGGCACAGCCAATAAAAAAATTGGGGGTTCAAAAAAAGGTCAAAGGTCAAAAGGTCAAAGGTCAAAAGGTCAAAGGTCAAAAGGTCAAAGGTCAAATCGCTAGAAAGGTCAAAAAAATTGGGGGTTCAAAAAAACCCCACAGTACCCCTGAAATGCATAGAAAACTGCTTTTTTTTGGCACAGCCAATAAAAAAATTGGGGGTTCAAAAAACCCCACAGTACCCCTGAAATGCATAGAAAACTGCTTTTTTTTGGCACAGCCAATACAAAAATTGGGGGTTCAAAAAACCCCACAGTACCCCTGAAATGCATAGAAAACTGCTTTTTTTTGGCACAGCCAATAAAAAAATTGGGGATTCAAAAAACCCCACAGTACCCCTGAAATGCATAGAAAACTGCTTTTTTTTGGCACAGCCAATAAAAAAATTGGGGGTTCAAAAAACCCCACAGTACCCCTGAAATGCATAGAAAACTGCTTTTTTTTGGCACAGCCAATACAAAAATTGGGGGTTCAAAAAACCCCACAGTACCCCTGAAATGCATAGAAAACTGCTTTTTTTTGGCACAGCCAATACAAAAATTGGGGGTTCAAAAAACCCCACAGTACCCCTGAAATGCATAGAAAACTGCTTTTTTTTGGCACAGCCAATAAAAGAATTGGGGGTTCAAAAAACCCCACAGTACCCCTGAAATGCATAGAAAACTGCTTTTTTTTGGCACAGCCAATAAAAAAATTGGGGGTTCAAAAAACCCCACAGTACCCCTGAAATGCATAGAAAACTGCTTTTTTTTGGCACAGCCAATAAAAAAATTGGGGGTTCAAAAAACCCCACAGTACCCCTGAAATGCATAGAAAACTGCTTTTTTTTGGCACAGCCAATACAAAAATTGGGGGTTCAAAAAACCCCACAGTACCCCTGAAATGCATAGAAAACTGCTTTTTTTTGGCACAGCCAATAAAAAAATTGGGGGTTCAAAAAACCCCACAGTACCCCTGAAATGCATAGAAAACTGCTTTTTTTTGGCACAGCCAATACAAAAATTGGGGGTTCAAAAAACCCCACAGTACCCCTGAAATGCATAGAAAACTGCTTTTTTTTGGCACAGCCAATAAAAAAATTGGGGGTTCAAAAAACCCCACAGTACCCCTGAAATGCATAGAAAACTGCTTTTTTTTTGGCACAGCCAATAAAAAAATTGGGGGTTAAAAAAACCCCACAGTACCCCTGAAATGCATAGAAAACTGCTTAAAATTGGGGGTTCAAAAAACCCCACAGTACCCCTGAAATGCATAGAAAACTGCTTTTTTTTGGCACAGCCAATAAAAAAATTGGGGGTTCAAAAAACCCCACAGTACCCCTGAAATGCATAGAAAACTGCTTTTTTTTGGCACAGCCAATACAAAAATTGGGGGTTCAAAAAACCCCACAGTACCCCTGAAATGCATAGAAAACTGCTTTTTTTTTGGCACAGCCAATAAAAAAATTGGGGGTTCAAAAAACCCCACAGTACCCCTGAAATGCATAGAAAACTGCTTTTTTTTGGCACAGCCAATACAAAAATTGGGGGTTCAAAAAACCCCACAGTACCCCTGAAATGCATAGAAAACTGCTTTTTTTTGGCACAGCCAATACAAAAATTGGGGGTTCAAAAAACCCCACAGTACCCCTGAAATGCATAGAAAACTGCTTAAAATTGGGGGTTCAAAAAACCCCACAGTACCCCTGAAATGCATAGAAAACTGCTTTTTTTTGGCACAGCCAATAAAAAAATTGGGGGTTCAAAAAACCCCACAGTACCCCTGAAATGCATAGAAAACTGCTTTTTTTTGGCACAGCCAATAAAAAAATTGGGGGTTAAAAAAACCCCACAGTACCCCTGAAATGCATAGAAAACTGCTTTTTTTGGCCAAAACGCTAGAAAGGTCAAAAGGTCAAAGGTCAAAAGGTCAAAGGTCAAAAGGTCAAAGGTCAAATCGCTAGAAAGGTTAAAAATCAAAACGTCAAAGGTCAAAACGCTAGAAAGGTCAAAGGTCAAAAGGTCAAAGGTCAAATCGCTAGAAAGGTCAAAAAATTGGTTAAAAAAACCCCACAGTACCCCTGAAATGCATAGAAAACTGCTTTTTTTTGGCACAGCCAATAAAAAAATTGGGGGTTCAAAAAAACCCACAGTACCCCTGAAATGCATAGAAAACTGCTTTTTTTTGGCACAGCCAATAAAAAAATTGGGGGTTCAAAAAACCCCACAGTACCCCTGAAATGCATAGAAAACTGCTTTTTTTTGGCACAGCCAATAAAAAAATTGGGGGTTCAAAAAACCCCACAGTACCCCTGAAATGCATAGAAAACTGCTTTTTTTTGGCACAGCCAATAAAAAAATTGGGGGTTCAAAAAACCCCACAGTACCCCTGAAATGCATAGAAAACTGCTTTTTTTTGGCACAGCCAATAAAAAAATTGGGGGTTCAAAAAACCCCACAGTACCCCTGAAATGCATAGAAAACTGCTTTTTTTTGGCACAGCCAATAAAAAAATTGGGGGTTCAAAAAACCCCACAGTACCCCTGAAATGCATAGAAAACTGCTTTTTTTTGGCACAGCCAATAAAAAAATTGGGGGTTCAAAAAACCCCACAGTACCCCTGAAATGCATAGAAAACTGCTTTTTTTTGGCACAGCCAATAAAAAAATTGGGGGTTAAAAAAACCCCACAGTACCCCTGAAATGCATAGAAAACTGCTTTTTTTTGGCACAGCCAATACAAAAATTGGGGGTTCAAAAAACCCCACAGTACCCCTGAAATGCATAGAAAACTGTTTTTTTTTGGCCAAAACGCTAGAAAGGTCAAAGGTCAAAAGGTCAAAGGTCAAAAGGTCAAAGGTCAAAAGGTCAAAGGTCAAATCGCTAGAAAGGTCAAACAAATTGGGGGTACAAAAAAACCCCACAGTACCCCTGAAATGCATAGAAAACTGCTTTTTTTTGGCATAGCCAATAAAAAAATTGGGGGTTCAAAAAACCCCACAGTACCCCTGAAATGCATAGAAAACTGCTTTTTTTTGGCCAAAACGCTAGAAAGGTCAAAGGTCAAAAGGTCAAAGGTCAAAAGGTCAAAGGTCAAAAGGTCAAAGGTCAAATCGCTAGAAAGGTCAAAAAAATTGGGGGTTCAAAAAAACCCCACAGTACCCCTGAAATGCATAGAAAACTGCTTTTTTTTGGCACAGCCAATACAAAAATTGGGGGTTCAAAAAACCCCACAGTACCCCTGAAATGCATAGAAAACTGCTTTTTTTTGGCACAGCCAATAAAAAAATTGGGGGTTCAAAAAACCCCACAGTACCCCTGAAATGCATAGAAAACTGCTTTTTTTTTGCACAGCCAATAAAAAAATTGGGGGTTAAAAAAAAACCACAGTACCCCTGAAATGCATAGAAAACTGCTTAAAATTGGGGGTTCAAAAAACCCCACAGTACCCCTGAAATGCATAGAAGACTGTTTTTTTTTGGCACAGCCAATAAAAAAATTGGGGGTTCAAAAAACCCCACAGTACCCCTGAAATGCATAGAAAACTGCTTTTTTTTGGCCAAAACGCTAGAAAGGTCTAAGGTCAAAAGGTCAAAGGTCAAAAGGTCAAAGGTCAAATCGCTAGAAAGGTCAAAAAAATTGGGGGTTCAAAAAACCCCACAGTACCCCTGAAATGCATAGAAAACTGCTTTTTTTTGGCACAGCCAATAAAAAAATTGGGTGTTCAAAAAAACCCACAGTACCCCTGAAATGCATAGAAAACAGCTTTTTTTTGGCACAGCCAATAAAAAAATTGGGGGTTCAAAAAACCCCACAGTACCCCTGAAATGCATAGAAAACTGCTTTTTTTTGGCACAGCCAATAAAAAAATTGGGGGTTCAAAAAACCCCACAGTACCCCTGAAATGCATAGAAAACTGCTTTTTTTTGGCACAGCCAATAAAAAAATTGGGGGTTCAAAAAACCCCACAGTACCCCTGAAATGCATAGAAAACTGCTTTTTTTTGGCACAGCCAATAAAAAAATTGGGGGTTAAAAAAAGGTCAAAGGTCAAAAGGTCAAAGGTCAAAAGGTCAAAGGTCAAAAGGTCAAAGGTCAAATCGCTAGAAAGGTCAAAAAAATTGGGGGTTCAAAAAAACCCCACAGTACCCCTGAAATGCATAGAAAACTGGCAAAGGTCTAAACGGCAAAGGTCAAAACGCTAGAAAGGTCAAAGGTCAAAAGGTCAAAGGTCAAATCGCTAGAAAGGTCAAAAAAATTGGGGGTTCAAAAAACCCCACAGTACCCCTGAAATGCATAGAAAACTGCTTTTTTTTGGCACAGCCAATAAAAAAATTGGGGGTTCAAAAAACCCCACAGTACCCCTGAAATGCATAGAAAACTGCTTTTTTTTGGCCAAAACGCTAGAAAGGTCAAAGGTCAAAAGGTCAAAGGTCAAAAGGTCAAAGGTCAAAGGTCAAATCGCTAGAAAGGTCAAAAAATCTAAACGGCAAAGGTCAAAACGCTAGAAAGGTCAAAGGTCAAAAGGTCAAAGGTCAAATCGCTAGAAAGGTCAAAAAAATTGGGGGTTCAAAAAACCCCACAGTACCCCTGAAATGCATAGAAAACTGTTTTTTTTTGGCACAGCCAATAAAAAAATTGGGGGTTCAAAAAACCCCACAGTACCCCTGAAATGCATAGAAAACTGCTTTTTTTGGCACAGCCAATAAAAAAATTGGGGGTTCAAAAAACCCCACAGTACCCCTGAAATGCATAGAAAACTGCTTTTTTTTGGCACAGCCAATAAAAAAATTGGGGGTTCAAAAAACCCCACAGTACCCCTGAAATGCATAGAAAACTGCTTTTTTTTGGCACAGCCAATAAAAAAATTGGGGGTTCAAAAAACCCCACAGTACCCCTGAAATGCATAGAAAACTGCTTTTTTTTGGCATAGCCAATAAAAAAATTGGGGGTTCAAAAAACCCCACAGTACCCCTGAAATGCATAGAAAACTGCTTTTTTTTTGGCCTAGCCAATAAAAAAATTGGGGGTTCAAAAAAAGGTCAAAGGTCAAAAGGTCAAAGGTCAAAAGGTCAAAGGTCAAAAGGTCAAAGGTCAAATCGCTAGAAAGGTCAAAAAAAATGGGGGTTCAAAAAAACCCCACAGTACCCCTGAAATGCATAGAAAACTGCTTTTTTTTGGCACAGCCAATAAAAAAATTGGGGGTTAAAAAAACCCCACAGTACCCCTGAAATGCATAGAAAACTGCTTTTTTTTGGCACAGCCAATACAAAAATTGGGGGTTCAAAAAACCCCACAGTACCCCTGAAATGCATAGAAAACTGCTTTTTTTTGGCACAGCCAATAAAAAAATTGGGGGTTAAAAAAAACCCACAGTACCCCTGAAATGCATAGAAAACTGCTTAAAATTGGGGGTTCAAAAAACCCCACAGTACCCCTGAAATGCATAGAAAACTGCTTTTTTTTGGCACAGCCAATACAAAAATTGGGGGTTCAAAAAACCCCACAGTACCCCTGAAATGCATAGAAAACTGCTTTTTTTTGGCACAGCCAATACAAAAATTGGGGGTTCAAAAAACCCCACAGTACCCCTGAAATGCATAGAAAACTGCTTAAAATTGGGGGTTCAAAAAACCCCACAGTACCCCTGAAATGCATAGAAAACTGCTTTTTTTTGGCACAGCCAATACAAAAATTGGGGGTTCAAAAAACCCCACAGTACCCCTGAAATGCATAGAAAACTGCTTTTTTTTGGCACAGCCAATAAAA
The DNA here is from genome assembly GCF_951216825.1 of Electrona antarctica. Classification (NCBI taxonomy): domain Eukaryota; kingdom Metazoa; phylum Chordata; class Actinopteri; order Myctophiformes; family Myctophidae; genus Electrona; species Electrona antarctica. The sequence goes on from NC_136794.1 coordinate 27,459,769, forward strand.
AAATTGGGGGTTCAAAAAACCCCACAGTACCCCTGAAATGCATAGAAAACTGCTTTTTTTTGGCACAGCCAATAAAAAAATTGGGGGTTAAAAAAAACCCACAGTACCCCTGAAATGCATAGAAAACTGCTTTTTTTTGGCCAAAACGCTAGAAAGGTCAAAGGTCAAAAGGTCAAAGGTCAAAAGGTCAAAGGTCAAAAGGTCAAAGGTCAAATCGCTAGAAAGGTTAAAAATCAAAACGTCAAAGGTCAAATCGCTAGAAAGGTCAAAAAATTGGTTAAAAAAACCCCACAGTACCCCTGAAATGCATAGAAAACTGCTTTTTTTTGGCACAGCCAATAAAAAAATTGGGGGTTCAAAAAACCCCACAGTACCCCTGAAATGCATAGAAAACTGCTTTTTTTTGGCAATAAAAAAATTGGGGGTTCAAAAAACCCCACAGTACCCCTGAAATGCATAGAAAACTGCTTTTTTTTGGCACAGCCAATACAAAAATTGGGGGTTAAAAAAACCCCACAGTACCCCTGAAATGCATAGAAAACTGCTTTTTTTTGGCACAGCCAATACAAAAATTGGGGGTTCAAAAAACCCCACAGTACCCCTGAAATGCATAGAAAACTGCTTTTTTTTGGCACAGCCAATAAAAAAATTGGGGGTTAAAAAAAACCCACAGTACCCCTGAAATGCATAGAAAACTGCTTAAAATTGGGGGTTCAAAAAACCCCACAGTACCCCTGAAATGCATAGAAAACTGCTTTTTTTTGGCACAGCCAATACAAAAATTGGGGGTTCAAAAAACCCCACAGTACCCCTGAAATGCATAGAAAACTGCTTTTTTTTGGCACAGCCAATACAAAAATTGGGGGTTCAAAAAACCCCACAGTACCCCTGAAATGCATAGAAAACTGCTTAAAATTGGGGGTTCAAAAAACCCCACAGTACCCCTGAAATGCATAGAAAACTGCTTTTTTTTGGCACAGCCAATACAAAAATTGGGGGTTCAAAAAACCCCACAGTACCCCTGAAATGCATAGAAAACTGCTTTTTTTTGGCACAGCCAATAAAAAAATTGGGGGTTCAAAAAACCCCACAGTACCCCTGAAATGCATAGAAAACTGCTTTTTTTTGGCACAGCCAATAAAAAAATTGGGGGTTAAAAAAAACCCACAGTACCCCTGAAATGCATAGAAAACTGCTTTTTTTTGGCCAAAACGCTAGAAAGGTCAAAGGTCAAAAGGTCAAAGGTCAAAAGGTCAAAGGTCAAAAGGTCAAAGGTCAAATCGCTAGAAAGGTTAAAAATCAAAACGTCAAAGGTCAAATCGCTAGAAAGGTCAAAAAATTGGTTAAAAAAACCCCACAGTACCCCTGAAATGCATAGAAAACTGCTTTTTTTTGGCAATAAAAAAATTGGGGGTTCAAAAAACCCCACAGTACCCCTGAAATGCATAGAAAACTGCTTTTTTTTGGCACAGCCAATACAAAAATTGGGGGTTCAAAAAACCCCACAGTACCCCTGAAATGCATAGAAAACTGCTTTTTTTTGGCACAGCCAATAAAAAAATTGGGGGTTCAAAAAACCCCACAGTACCCCTGAAATGCATAGAAAACTGCTTTTTTTTGGCACAGCCAATAAAAAAATTGGGGGTTCAAAAAACCCCACAGCACCCCTGAAATGCATAGAAAACTGCTTTTTTTTTTTGGCACAGCCAATAAAAAAATTGGGGGTTCAAAAAACCCCACAGTACCCCTGAAATGCATAGAAAACTGCTTTTTTTTGGCACAGCCAATAAAAAAATTGGGGGTTCAAAAAACCCCACAGTACCCCTGAAATGCATAGAAAACTGCTTTTTTTTGGCACAGCCAATAAAAAAATTGGGGGTTCAAAAAACCCCACAGTACCCCTGAAATGCATGGAAAACTGCTTTTTTTTGGCACAGCCAATACAAAAATTGGGGGTTCAAAAAACCCCACAGTACCCCTGAAATGCATAGAAAACTGCTTTTTTTTGGCACAGCCAATAAAAAAAATTGGGGGTTCAAAAAAACCCACAGTACCCCTGAAATGCATAGAAAACTGCTTTTTTTTGGCACAGCCAATAAAAAAATTGGGGGTTCAAAAAACCCCACAGTACCCCTGAAATGCATAGAAAACTGCTTTTTTTTGGCACAGCCAATAAAAAAATTGGGGGTTCAAAAAACCCCACAGTACCCCTGAAATGCATAGAAAACTGCTTTTTTTTGGCACAGCCAATAAAAAAATTGGGGGTTCAAAAAACCCCACAGTACCCCTGAAATGCATAGAAAACTGCTTTTTTTTTGGCACAGCCAATACAAAAATTGGGGGTTCAAAAAACCCCACAGTACCCCTGAAATGCATAGAAAACTGCTTTTTTTTGGCACAGCCAATAAAAAAATTGGGGGTTCAAAAAACCCCACAGTACCCCTGAAATGCATAGAAAACTGCTTTTTTTTGGCACAGCCAATACAAAAATTGGGGGTTCAAAAAACCCCACAGTACCCCTGAAATGCATAGAAAACTGCTTTTTTTTGGCACAGCCAATAAAAAAATTGGGGGTTCAAAAAACCCCACAGTACCCCTGAAATGCATAGAAAACTGCTTTTTTTTTGGCACAGCCAATAAAAAAATTGGGGGTTAAAAAAACCCCACAGTACCCCTGAAATGCATAGAAAACTGCTTAAAATTGGGGGTTCAAAAAACCCCACAGTACCCCTGAAATGCATAGAAAACTGCTTTTTTTTGGCACAGCCAATAAAAAAATTGGGGGTTCAAAAAACCCCACAGTACCCCTGAAATGCATAGAAAACTGCTTTTTTTTGGCACAGCCAATAAAAAAATTGGGGGTTCAAAAAACCCCACAGTACCCCTGAAATGCATAGAAAACTGCTTTTTTTTGGCACAGCCAATAAAAAAATTGGGGGTTCAAAAAACCCCACAGTACCCCTGAAATGCATAGAAAACTGCTTTTTTTTGGCACAGCCAATACAAAAATTGGGGGTTCAAAAAAAGGTCAAAGGTCAAAAGGTCAAAGGTCAAAAGGTCAAAGGTCAAAAGGTCAAAGGTCAAATCGCTAGAAAGGTCAAAAAAATTGGGGGTTCAAAAAAACCCCACAGTACCCCTGAAATGCATAGAAAACTGCTTTTTTTTGGCACAGCCAATAAAAAAATTGGGGGTTCAAAAAACCCCACAGTACCCCTGAAATGCATAGAAAACTGCTTTTTTTTGGCACAGCCAATAAAAAAATTGGGGGTTCAAAAAACCCCACAGTACCCCTGAAATGCATAGAAAACTGCTTTTTTTTGGCACAGCCAATAAAAAAATTGGGGGTTCAAAAAACCCCACAGTACCCCTGAAATGCATAGAAAACTGCTTTTTTTTGGCACAGCCAATACAAAAATTGGGGGTTCAAAAAACCCCACAGTACCCCTGAAATGCATAGAAAACTGCTTTTTTTTGGCACAGCCAATAAAAAAATTGGGGGTTCAAAAAACCCCACAGTACCCCTGAAATGCATAGAAAACTGCTATTTTTTGGCACAGCCAATAAAAAAATTGGGGGTTCAAAAAACCCCACAGTACCCCTGAAATGCATAGAAAACTGCTTTTTTTTGGCACAGCCAATAAAAGAATTGGGGGTTCAAAAAACCCCACAGTACCCCTGAAATGCATAGAAAACTGCTTTTTTTTGGCACAGCCAATAAAAAAATTGGGGGTTCAAAAAACCCCACAGTACCCCTGAAATGCATAGAAAACTGCTTTTTTTTGGCACAGCCAATAAAAAAATTGGGGGTTCAAAAAAAGGTCAAAGGTCAAAAGGTCAAAGGTCAAAAGGTCAAAGGTCAAAAGGTCAAAGGTCAAATCGCTAGAAAGGTCAAAAAAATTGGGGGTTCAAAAAAACCCCACAGTACCCCTGAAATGCATAGAAAACTGCTTTTTTTTGGCACAGCCAATAAAAAAATTGGGGGTTCAAAAAACCCCACAGTACCCCTGAAATGCATAGAAAACTGCTTTTTTTGGCACAGCCAATAAAAAAATTGGTGGTTCAAAAAACCCCACAGTACCCCTGAAATGCATAGAAAACTGCTTTTTTTTGGCACAGCCAATAAAAAAATTGGGGGTTAAAAAAAACCCACAGTACCCCTGAAATGCATAGAAAACTGCTTTTTTTTGGCACAGCCAATAAAAAAATTGGGGGTTCAAAAAACCCCACAGTACCCCTGAAATGCATAGAAAACTGCTTTTTTTTTGCACAGCCAATAAAAAAATTGGGGGTTAAAAAAAACCCACAGTACCCCTGAAATGCATAGAAAACTGCTTAAAATTGGGGGTTCAAAAAACCCCACAGTACCCCTGAAATGCATAGAAAACTGTTTTTTTTTGGCACAGCCAATAAAAAAATTGGGGGTTCAAAAAACCCCACAGTACCCCTGAAATGCATAGAAAACTGCTTAAAATTGGGGGTTCAAAAAACCCCACAGTACCCCTGAAATGCATAGAAAACTGCTTTTTTTTGGCACAGCCAATAAAAAAATTGGGGGTTCAAAAAACCCCACAGTACCCCTGAAATGCATAGAAAACTGCTTTTTTTTGGCACAGCCAATAAAAAAATTGGGGGTTAAAAAAAAACCACAGTACCCCTGAAATGCATAGAAAACTGCTTTTTTTGGCCAAAACGCTAGAAAGGTCAAAAGGTCAAAGGTCAAAAGGTCAAAGGTCAAAAGGTCAAAGGTCAAATCGCTAGAAAGGTTAAAAATCAAAACGTCAAAGGTCAAAACGCTAGAAAGGTCAAAGGTCAAAAGGTCAAAGGTCAAATCGCTAGAAAGGTCAAAAAATTGGTTAAAAAAACCCCACAGTACCCCTGAAATGCATAGAAAACTGCTTTTTTTTGGCACAGCCAATAAAAAAATTGGGGGTTCAAAAAAACCCACAGTACCCCTGAAATGCATAGAAAACTGCTTTTTTTTGGCACAGCCAATAAAAAAATTGGGGGTTCAAAAAACCCCACAGTACCCCTGAAATGCATAGAAAACTGCTTTTTTTTGGCACAGCCAATAAAAAAATTGGGGGTTCAAAAAACCCCACAGTACCCCTGAAATGCATAGAAAACTGCTTTTTTTTGGCACAGCCAATAAAAAAATTGGGGGTTCAAAAAACCCCACAGTACCCCTGAAATGCATAGAAAACTGCTTTTTTTTGGCACAGCCAATAAAAAAATTGGGGGTTCAAAAAACCCCACAGTACCCCTGAAATGCATAGAAAACTGCTTTTTTTTGGCACAGCCAATAAAAAAATTGGGGGTTCAAAAAACCCCACAGTACCCCTGAAATGCATAGAAAACTGCTTTTTTTTGGGGTTCAAAAAACCCCACAGTACCCCTGAAATGCATAGAAAACTGCTTTTTTTTGGCACAGCCAATAAAAAAATTGGGGGTTAAAAAAACCCCACAGTACCCCTGAAATGCATAGAAAACTGCTTTTTTTTGGCCAAAACGCTAGAAAGGTCAAAGGTCAAAAGGTCAAAGGTCAAAAGGTCAAAGGTCAAAAGGTCAAAGGTCAAATCGCTAGAAAGGTTAAAAATCAAAACGTCAAAGGTCAAATCGCTAGAAAGGTCAAAAAATTGGTTAAAAAACCCCACAGTACCCCTGAAATGCATAGAAAACTGCTTTTTTTTGGCACAGCCAATAAAAAAATTGGGGGTTCAAAAAACCCCACAGTACCCCTGAAATGCATAGAAAACTGCTTTTTTTTGGCAATAAAAAAATTGGGGGTTCAAAAAACCCCACAGCACCCCTGAAATGCATAGAAAACTGCTTTTTTTTGGCACAGCCAATAAAAAAATTGGGGGTTCAAAAAAAGGTCAAAGGTCAAAAGGTCAAAGGTCAAAAGGTCAAAGGTCAAAAGGTCAAAGGTCAAATCGCTAGAAAGGTCAAAAAAATTGGGGGTTCAAAAAAACCCCACAGTACCCCTGAAATGCATAGAAAACTGCTTTTTTTTGGCACAGCCAATAAAAAAATTGGGGGTTCAAAAAACCCCACAGTACCCCTGAAATGCATAGAAAACTGCTTTTTTTTGGCACAGCCAATACAAAAATTGGGGGTTCAAAAAACCCCACAGTACCCCTGAAATGCATAGAAAACTGCTTTTTTTTGGCACAGCCAATACAAAAATTGGGGGTTCAAAAAACCCCACAGTACCCCTGAAATGCATAGAAAACAGCTTTTTTTTGGCACAGCCAATAAAAAAATTGGGGGTTCAAAAAAAGGTCAAAGGTCAAAAGGTCAAAGGTCAAAAGGTCAAAGGTCAAAAGGTCAAAGGTCAAATCGCTAGAAAGGTCAAAAAAATTGGGGGTTCAAAAAAACCCCACAGTACCCCTGAAATGCATAGAAAACTGCTTTTTTTTGGCACAGCCAATACAAAAATTGGGGGTTCAAAAAACCCCACAGTACCCCTGAAATGCATAGAAAACTGCTTTTTTTTGGCACAGCCAATAAAAAAATTGGGGGTTCAAAAAACCCCACAGTACCCCTGAAATGCATAGAAAACTGCTTTTTTTTGGCACAGCCAATACAAAAATTGGGGGTTCAAAAAACACCACAGTACCCCTGAAATGCATAGAAAACTGCTTTTTTTTGGCACAGCCAATAAAAAAATTGGGGGTTCAAAAAACCCCACAGTACCCCTGAAATGCATAGAAAACTGCTATTTTTTGGCACAGCCAATAAAAAAATTGGGGGTTCAAAAAACCCCACAGTACCCCTGAAATGCATAGAAAACTGCTTTTTTTTGGCACAGCCAATAAAAGAATTGGGGGTTCAAAAAACCCCACAGTACCCCTGAAATGCATAGAAAACTGCTTTTTTTTGGCACAGCCAATAAAAAAATTGGGGGTTCAAAAAACCCCACAGTACCCCTGAAATGCATAGAAAACTGCTTTTTTTTGGCACAGCCAATAAAAAAATTGGGGGTTCAAAAAACCCCACAGTACCCCTGAAATGCATAGAAAACTGCTTTTTTTTGGCACAGCCAATAAAAAAATTGGGGGTTCAAAAAAAGGTCAAAGGTCAAAAGGTCAAAGGTCAAAAGGTCAAAGGTCAAAAGGTCAAAGGTCAAATCGCTAGAAAGGTCAAAAAAATTGGGGGTTCAAAAAAACCCCACAGTACCCCTGAAATGCATAGAAAACTGCTTTTTTTTGGCACAGCCAATAAAAAAATTGGGGGTTCAAAAAACCCCACAGTACCCCTGAAATGCATAGAAAACTGCTTTTTTTTGGCACAGCCAATAAAAAAATTGGGGGTTCAAAAAACCCCACAGTACCCCTGAAATGCATAGAAAACTGCTTTTTTTTGGCACAGCCAATAAAAAAATTGGGGGTTAAAAAAAACCCACAGTACCCCTGAAATGCATAGAAAACTGCTTTTTTTTGGCACAGCCAATAAAAAAATTGGGGGTTCAAAAAACCCCACAGTACCCCTGAAATGCATAGAAAACTGCTTTTTTGGCCAAAACGCTAGAAAGGTCAAAGGTCAAAAGGTCAAAGGTCAAAAGGTCAAGGGTCAAAAGGTCAAAGGTCAAATCGCTAGAAAGGTCAAACAAATTGGGGGTACAAAAAAACCCCACAGTACCCCTGAAATGCATAGAAAACTGCTTTTTTTTGGCACAGCCAATACAAAAATTGGGGGTTAAAAAAAACCCACAGTACCCCTGAAATGCATAGAAAACTGCTTTTTTTTGGCACAGCCAATAAAAAAATTGGGGGTTCAAAAAACCCCACAGTACCCCTGAAATGCATAGAAAACTGCTTTTTTTTTGCACAGCCAATAAAAAAATTGGGGGTTAAAAAAAACCCACAGTACCCCTGAAATGCATAGAAAACTGCTTAAAATTGGGGGTTCAAAAAACCCCACAGTACCCCTGAAATGCATAGAAAACTGTTTTTTTTTGGCACAGCCAATAAAAAAATTGGGGGTTCAAAAAACCCCACAGTACCCCTGAAATGCATAGAAAACTGCTTAAAATTGGGGGTTCAAAAAACCCCACAGTACCCCTGAAATGCATAGAAAACTGCTTTTTTTTGGCACAGCCAATAAAAAAATTGGGGGTTCAAAAAACCCCACAGTACCCCTGAAATGCATAGAAAACTGCTTTTTTTTGGCACAGCCAATAAAAAAATTGGGGGTTAAAAAAAAACCACAGTACCCCTGAAATGCATAGAAAACTGCTTTTTTTGGCCAAAACGCTAGAAAGGTCAAAAGGTCAAAGGTCAAAAGGTCAAAGGTCAAAAGGTCAAAGGTCAAATCGCTAGAAAGGTTAAAAATCAAAACGTCAAAGGTCAAAACGCTAGAAAGGTCAAAGGTCAAAAGGTCAAAGGTCAAATCGCTAGAAAGGTCAAAAAATTGGTTAAAAAAACCCCACAGTACCCCTGAAATGCATAGAAAACTGCTTTTTTTTGGCACAGGCAATAAAAAAATTGGGGGTTCAAAAAAACCCACAGTACCCCTGAAATGCATAGAAAACTGCTTTTTTTTGGCACAGCCAATAAAAAAATTGGGGGTTCAAAAAACCCCACAGTACCCCTGAAATGCATAGAAAACTGCTTTTTTTTGGCACAGCCAATAAAAAAATTGGGGGTTCAAAAAACCCCACAGTACCCCTGAAATGCATAGAAAACTGCTTTTTTTTGGCACAGCCAATAAAAAAATTGGGGGTTCAAAAAACCCCACAGTACCCCTGAAATGCATAGAAAACTGCTTTTTTTTGGCACAGCCAATAAAAAAATTGGGGGTTCAAAAAACCCCACAGTACCCCTGAAATGCATAGAAAACTGCTTTTTTTTGGGGTTCAAAAAACCCCACAGTACCCCTGAAATGCATAGAAAACTGCTTTTTTTTGGCACAGCCAATAAAAAAATTGGGGGTTAAAAAAACCCCACAGTACCCCTGAAATGCATAGAAAACTGCTTTTTTTTGGCACAGCCAATAAAAAAATTGGGGGTTCAAAAAACCCCACAGTACCCCTGAAATGCATAGAAAACTGCTTTTTTTTGGCCAAAACGCTAGAAAGGTCAAAGGTCAAAAGGTCAAAGGTCAAAAGGTCAAAGGTCAAAAGGTCAAAGGTCAAATCGCTAGAAAGGTCAAACAAATTGGGGGTACAAAAAAACCCCACAGTACCCCTGAAATGCATAGAAAACTGCTTTTTTTTGGCATAGCCAATAAAAAAATTGGGGGTTCAAAAAACCCCACAGTACCCCTGAAATGCATAGAAAACTGCTTTTTTTTGGCCAAAACGCTAGAAAGGTCAAAGGTCAAAAGGTCAAAGGTCAAAAGGTCAAAGGTCAAAAGGTCAAAGGTCAAATCGCTAGAAAGGTCAAAAAAATTGGGGGTTCAAAAAAACCCCACAGTACCCCTGAAATGCATAGAAAACTGCTTTTTTTTTGCACAGCCAATACAAAAATTGGGGGTTCAAAAAACCCCACAGTACCCCTGAAATGCATAGAAAACTGCTTTTTTTTGGCACAGCCAATAAAAAAATTGGGGGTTCAAAAAACCCCACAGTACCCCTGAAATGCATAGAAAACAGCTTTTTTTTTGCACAGCCAATAAAAAAATTGGGGGTTAAAAAAAACCCACAGTACCCCTGAAATGCATAGAAAACTGCTTAAAATTGGGGGTTCAAAAAACCCCACAGTACCCCTGAAATGCATAGAAAACTGCTTTTTTTTTGGCCAAAACGCTAGAAAGGTCTAAGGTCAAAAGGTCAAAGGTCAAAAGGTCAAAGGTCAAATCGCTAGAAAGGTCAAAAAAATTGGGGGTTCAAAAAACCCCACAGTACCCCTGAAATGCATAGAGAACTGCTTTTTCTTGGCACAGCCAATAAAAAAATTGGGTGTTCAAAAAAACCCACAGTACCCCTGAAATGCATAGAAAACTGCTTTTTTTTGGCACAGCCAATAAAAAAATTGGGGGTTCAAAAAACCCCACAGTACCCCTGAAATGCATAGAAAACTGCTTTTTTTTGGCACAGCCAATACAAAAATTGGGGGTTCAAAAAACCCCACAGTACCCCTGAAATGCATAGAAAACTGCTTAAAATTGGGGGTTCAAAAAACCCCACAGTACCCCTGAAATGCATAGAAAACTGCTTTTTTTTGGCACAGCCAATAAAAAAATTGGGGGTTCAAAAAACCCCACAGTACCCCTGAAATGCATAGAAAACTGCTTTTTTTTTGGCACAGCCAATAAAAAAATTGGGGGTTAAAAAAGGTCAACGGTCAAAAGGTCAAAGGTCAAAAGGTCAAAGGTCAAAAGGTCAAAGGTCAAATCGCTAGAAAGGTCAAAAAAATTGGGGGTTCAAAAAAACCCCACAGTACCCCTGAAATGCATAGAAAACTGCTTTTTTTTGGCACAGCCAATAAAAAAATTGGGGGTTAAAAAAACCCCACAGTACCCCTGAAATGCATAGAAAACTGCTTTTTTTTGGCACAGCCAATAAAAAAATTGGGGGTTCAAAAAAACCCACAGTACCCCTGAAATGCATAGAAAACTGCTTTTTTTTGGCACAGCCAATAAAAAAATTGGGGGTTCAAAAAACCCCACAGTACCCCTGAAATGCATAGAAAACTGCTTTTTTTTGGCACAGCCAATAAAAAAATTGGGGGTTCAAAAAACCCCACAGTACCCCTGAAATGCATAGAAAACTGCTTTTTTTTGGCACAGCCAATAAAAAAATTGGGGGTTCAAAAAACCCCACAGTACCCCTGAAATGCATAGAAAACTGCTTTTTTTTGGCACAGCCAATAAAAAAATTGGGGGTTCAAAAAACCCCACAGTACCCCTGAAATGCATAGAAAACTGCTTTTTTTTGGCACAGCCAATAAAAAAATTGGGGGTTCAAAAAACCCCACAGTACCCCTGAAATGCATAGAAAACTGCTTTTTTTTGGGGTTCAAAAAACCCCACAGTACCCCTGAAATGCATAGAAAACTGCTTTTTTTTGGCACAGCCAATAAAAAAATTGGGGGTTAAAAAAACCCCACAGTACCCCTGAAATGCATAGAAAACTGCTTTTTTTTGGCACAGCCAATAAAAAAATTGGGGGTTCAAAAAACCCCACAGTACCCCTGAAATGCATAGAAAACTGCTTTTTTTTGGCCAAAACGCTAGAAAGGTCAAAGGTCAAAAGGTCAAAGGTCAAAAGGTCAAAGGTCAAAAGGTCAAAGGTCAAATCGCTAGAAAGGTCAAACAAATTGGGGGTACAAAAAAACCCCACAGTACCCCTGAAATGCATAGAAAACTGCTTTTTTTTGGCATAGCCAATAAAAAAATTGGGGGTTCAAAAAACCCCACAGTACCCCTGAAATGCATAGAAAACTGCTTTTTTTTGGCCAAAACGCTAGAAAGGTCAAAGGTCAAAAGGTCAAAGGTCAAAAGGTCAAAGGTCAAAAGGTCAAAGGTCAAATCGCTAGAAAGGTCAAAAAAATTGGGGGTTCAAAAAAACCCCACAGTACCCCTGAAATGCATAGAAAACTGCTTTTTTTTTGCACAGCCAATACAAAAATTGGGGGTTCAAAAAACCCCACAGTACCCCTGAAATGCATAGAAAACTGCTTTTTTTTGGCACAGCCAATAAAAAAATTGGGGGTTCAAAAAACCCCACAGTACCCCTGAAATGCATAGAAAACAGCTTTTTTTTTGCACAGCCAATAAAAAAATTGGGGGTTAAAAAAAACCCACAGTACCCCTGAAATGCATAGAAAACTGCTTAAAATTGGGGGTTCAAAAAACCCCACAGTACCCCTGAAATGCATAGAAAACTGCTTTTTTTTTTTGCCAAAACGCTAGAAAGGTCTAAGGTCAAAAGGTCAAAGGTCAAAAGGTCAAAGGTCAAATCGCTAGAAAGGTCAAAAAAATTGGGGGTTCAAAAAACCCCACAGTACCCCTGAAATGCATAGAGAACTGCTTTTTTTTGGCACAGCCAATAAAAAAATTGGGTGTTCAAAAAAACCCACAGTACCCCTGAAATGCATAGAAAACTGCTTTTTTTTGGCACAGCCAATAAAAAAATTGGGGGTTCAAAAAACCCCACAGTACCCCTGAAATGCATAGAAAACTGCTTTTTTTTGGCACAGCCAATACAAAAATTGGGGGTTCAAAAAACCCCACAGTACCCCTGAAATGCATAGAAAACTGCTTAAAATTGGGGGTTCAAAAAACCCCACAGTACCCCTGAAATGCATAGAAAACTGCTTTTTTTTGGCACAGCCAATAAAAAAATTGGGGGTTCAAAAAACCCCACAGTACCCCTGAAATGCATAGAAAACTGCTTTTTTTTTGGCACAGCCAATAAAAAAATTGGGGGTTAAAAAAGGTCAAAGGTCAAAAGGTCAAAGGTCAAAAGGTCAAAGGTCAAAAGGTCAAAGGTCAAATCGCTAGAAAGGTCAAAAAAATTGGGGGTTCAAAAAAACCCCACAGTACCCCTGAAATGCATAGAAAACTGCTTTTTTTTGGCACAGCCAATAAAAAAATTGGGGGTTCAAAAAACCCCACAGTACCCCTGAAATGCATAGAAAACTGCTTTTTTTTGGCACAGCCAATAAAAAAATTGGGGGTTCAAAAAACCCCACAGTACCCCTGAAATGCATAGAAAACTGCTTTTTTTTGGCCAAAACGCTAGAAAGGTCAAAGGTCAAAAGGTCAAAGGTCAAAAGGTCAAAGGTCAAAGGTCAAATCGCTAGAAAGGTCAAAAAATCTAAACGGCAAAGGTCAAAACGCTAGAAAGGTCAAAGGTCAAAAGGTCAAAGGTCAAATCGCTAGAAAGGTCAAAAAAATTGGGGGTTCAAAAAACCCCACAGTACCCCTGAAATGCATAGAAAACTGCTTTTTTTTGGCACAGCCAATAAAAAAATTGGGTGTTCAAAAAAACCCACAGTACCCCTGAAATGCATAGAAAACTGCTTTTTTTTGGCACAGCCAATAAAAAAATTGGGGGTTCAAAAAACCCCACAGTACCCCTGAAATGCATAGAAAACTGCTTTTTTTTGGCACAGCCAATACAAAAATTGGGGGTTCAAAAAACCCCACAGTACCCCTGAAATGCATAGAAAACTGCTTAAAATTGGGGGTTCAAAAAACCCCACAGTACCCCTGAAATGCATAGAAAACTGCTTTTTTTTGGCACAGCCAATAAAAAAATTGGGGGTTCAAAAAACCCCACAGTACCCCTGAAATGCATAGAAAACTGCTTTTTTTTGGCACAGCCAATAAAAAAATTGGGGGTTAAAAAAAGGTCAAAGGTCAAAAGGTCAAAGGTCAAAAGGTCAAAGGTCAAAAGGTCAAAGGTCAAATCGCTAGAAAGGTCAAAAAAATTGGGGGTTCAAAAAAACCCCACAGTACCCCTGAAATGCATAGAAAACTGCTTTTTTTTGGCACAGCCAATAAAAAAATTGGGGGTTCAAAAAACCCCACAGTACCCCTGAAATGCATAGAAAACTGCTTTTTTTTGGCCAAAACGCTAGAAAGGTCAAAGGTCAAAAGGTCAAAGGTCAAAGGTCAAATCGCTAGAAAGGTCAAAAAATCTAAACGGCAAAGGTCAAAACGCTAGAAAGGTCAAAGGTCAAAAGGTCAAAGGTCAAATCGCTAGAAAGGTCAAAAAAATTGGGGGTTCAAAAAACCCCACAGTACCCCTGAAATGCATAGAAAACTGCTTTTTTGGCCAAAACGCTAGAAAGGTCAAAGGTCAAAAGGTCAAAGGTCAAAAGGTCAAGGGTCAAAAGGTCAAAGGTCAAATCGCTAGAAAGGTCAAACAAATTGGGGGTACAAAAAAACCCCACAGTACCCCTGAAATGCATAGAAAACTGCTTTTTTTTGGCACAGCCAATACAAAAATTGGGGGTTAAAAAAAACCCACAGTACCCCTGAAATGCATAGAAAACTGCTTTTTTTTGGCACAGCCAATAAAAAAATTGGGGGTTCAAAAAACCCCACAGTACCCCTGAAATGCATAGAAAACTGCTTTTTTTTTGCACAGCCAATAAAAAAATTGGGGGTTAAAAAAAACCCACAGTACCCCTGAAATGCATAGAAAACTGCTTAAAATTGGGGGTTCAAAAAACCCCACAGTACCCCTGAAATGCATAGAAAACTGTTTTTTTTTGGCACAGCCAATAAAAAAATTGGGGGTTCAAAAAACCCCACAGTACCCCTGAAATGCATAGAAAACTGCTTAAAATTGGGGGTTCAAAAAACCCCACAGTACCCCTGAAATGCATAGAAAACTGCTTTTTTTTGGCACAGCCAATAAAAAAATTGGGGGTTCAAAAAACCCCACAGTACCCCTGAAATGCATAGAAAACTGCTTTTTTTTGGCACAGCCAATAAAAAAATTGGGGGTTAAAAAAAAACCACAGTACCCCTGAAATGCATAGAAAACTGCTTTTTTTGGCCAAAACGCTAGAAAGGTCAAAAGGTCAAAGGTCAAAAGGTCAAAGGTCAAAAGGTCAAAGGTCAAATCGCTAGAAAGGTTAAAAATCAAAACGTCAAAGGTCAAAACGCTAGAAAGGTCAAAGGTCAAAAGGTCAAAGGTCAAATCGCTAGAAAGGTCAAAAAATTGGTTAAAAAAACCCCACAGTACCCCTGAAATGCATTAGAAAACTGCTTTTTTTTGGCACAGCCAATAAAAAAATTGGGGGTTCAAAAAAAACCACAGTACCCCTGAAATGCATAGAAAACTGCTTTTTTTTGGCACAGCCAATAAAAAAATTGGGGGTTCAAAAAACCCCACAGTACCCCTGAAATGCATAGAAAACTGCTTTTTTTTGGCACAGCCAATAAAAAAATTGGGGGTTCAAAAAACCCCACAGTACCCCTGAAATGCATAGAAAACTGCTTTTTTTTGGCACAGCCAATAAAAAAATTGGGGGTTCAAAAAACCCCACAGTACCCCTGAAATGCATAGAAAACTGCTTTTTTTTGGCACAGCCAATAAAAAAATTGGGGGTTCAAAAAACCCCACAGTACCCCTGAAATGCATAGAAAACTGCTTTTTTTTGGCACAGCCAATAAAAAAATTGGGGGTTCAAAAAACCCCACAGTACCCCTGAAATGCATAGAAAACTGCTTTTTTTTGGGGTTCAAAAAACCCCACAGTACCCCTGAAATGCATAGAAAACTGCTTTTTTTTGGCACAGCCAATAAAAAAATTGGGGGTTAAAAAAACCCCACAGTACCCCTGAAATGCATAGAAAACTGCTTTTTTTTGGCACAGCCAATAAAAAAATTGGGGGTTCAAAAAACCCCACAGTACCCCTGAAATGCATAGAAAACTGCTTTTTTTTGGCCAAAACGCTAGAAAGGTCAAAGGTCAAAAGGTCAAAGGTCAAAAGGTCAAAGGTCAAATCGCTAGAAAGGTCAAACAAATTGGGGGTACAAAAAAACCCCACAGTACCCCTGAAATGCATAGAAAACTGCTTTTTTTTGGCATAGCCAATAAAAAAATTGGGGGTTCAAAAAACCCCACAGTACCCCTGAAATGCATAGAAAACTGCTTTTTTTTGGCCAAAACGCTAGAAAGGTCAAAGGTCAAAAGGTCAAAGGTCAAAAGGTCAAAGGTCAAATCGCTAGAAAGGTCAAAAAAATTGGGGGTTCAAAAAACCCCACAGTACCCCTGAAATGCATAGAAAACTGCTTTTTTTTGGCACAGCCAATAAAAAAATTGGGTGTTCAAAAAAACCCACAGTACCCCTGAAATGCATAGAAAACTGCTTTTTTTTGGCACAGCCAATAAAAAAATTGGGGGTTCAAAAAACCCCACAGTACCCCTGAAATGCATAGAAAACTGCTTTTTTTTGGCACAGCCAATACAAAAATTGGGGGTTCAAAAAACCCCACAGTACCCCTGAAATGCATAGAAAACTGCTTAAAATTGGGGGTTCAAAAAACCCCACAGTACCCCTGAAATGCATAGAAAACTGCTTTTTTTTGGCACAGCCAATAAAAAAATTGGGGGTTCAAAAAACCCCACAGTACCCCTGAAATGCATAGAAAACTGCTTTTTTTAGGCACAGCCAATAAAAAAATTGGGGGTTAAAAAAGGTCAAAGGTCAAAAGGTCAAAGGTCAAAAGGTCAAAGGTCAAAAGGTCAAAGGTCAAATCGCTAGAAAGGTCAAAAAAATTGGGGGTTCAAAAAAACCCCACAGTACCCCTGAAATGCATAGAAAACTGCTTTTTTTTGGCACAGCCAATAAAAAAATTGGGGGTTAAAAAAACCCCACAGTACCCCTGAAATGCATAGAAAACTGATTTTTTTTGGCACAGCCAATACAAAAATTGGGGGTTCAAAAAACCCCACAGTACCCCTGAAATGCATAGAAAACTGCTTTTTTTTGGCACAGCCAATAAAAAAATTGGGGGTTCAAAAAACCCCACAGTACCCCTGAAATGCATAGAAAACTGCTTTTTTTTGGCCAAAACGCTAGAAAGGTCAAAGGTCAAAAGGTCAAAGGTCAAAAGGTCAAAGGTCAAAGGTCAAATCGCTAGAAAGGTCAAAAAATCTAAACGGCAAAGGTCAAAACGCTAGAAAGGTCAAAGGTCAAAAGGTCAAAGGTCAAATCGCTAGAAAGGTCAAAAAAATTGGGGGTTCAAAAAACCCCACAGTACCCCTGAAATGCATAGAAAACTGCTTTTTTTTGGCACAGCCAATAAAAAAATTGGGTGTTCAAAAAAAACCACAGTACCCCTGAAATGCATAGAAAACTGCTTTTTTTTGGCACAGCCAATAAAAAAATTGGGGGTTCAAAAAACCCCACAGTACCCCTGAAATGCATAGAAAACTGCTTTTTTTTGGCACAGCCAATACAAAAATTGGGGGTTCAAAAAACCCCACAGTACCCCTGAAATGCATAGAAAACTGCTTAAAATTGGGGGTTCAAAAAACCCCACAGTACCCCTGAAATGCATAGAAAACTGCTTTTTTTTGGCACAGCCAATAAAAAAATTGGGGGTTCAAAAAACCCCACAGTACCCCTGAAATGCATAGAAAACTGCTTTTTTTTGGCACAGCCAATAAAAAAATTGGGGGTTAAAAAAAGGTCAAAGGTCAAAAGGTCAAAGGTCAAAAGGTCAAAGGTCAAAAGGTCAAAGGTCAAATCGCTAGAAAGGTCAAAAAAATTGGGGGTTCAAAAAAACCCCACAGTACCCCTGAAATGCATAGAAAACTGCTTTTTTTTGGCACAGCCAATACAAAAATTGGGGGTTAAAAAAACCCCACAGTACCCCTGAAATGCATAGAAAACTGCTTTTTTTTGGCACAGCCAATAAAAAAATTGGGGGTTCAAAAAACCCCACAGTACCCCTGAAATGCATAGAAAACAGCTTTTTTTTGGCCAAAACGCTAGAAAGGTCAAAGGTCAAAAGGTCAAAGGTCAAAAGGTCAAAGGTCAAAGGTCAAATCGCTAGAAAGGTCAAAAAATCTAAACGGCAAAGGTCAAAACGCTAGAAAGGTCAAAGGTCAAAAGGTCAAAGGTCAAATCGCTAGAAAGGTCAAAAAAATTGGGGGTTCAAAAAACCCCACAGTACCCCTGAAATGCATAGAAAACTGTTTTTTTTTTGCACAGCCAATAAAAAAATTGGGGGTTCAAAAAACCCCACAGTACCCCTGAAATGCATAGAAAACTGCTTTTTTTGGCACAGCCAATAAAAAAATTGGGGGTTCAAAAAACCCCACAGTACCCCTGAAATGCATAGAAAACTGCTTTTTTTGGCACAGCCAATAAAAAAATTGGGGGTTCAAAAAACCCCACAGTACCCCTGAAATGCATAGAAAACTGCTTTTTTTTGGCACAGCCAATAAAAAAATTGGGGGTTCAAAAAACCCCACAGTACCCCTGAAATGCATAGAAAACTGCTTTTTTTTGGCACAGCCAATAAAAAAATTGGGGGTTCAAAAAACCCCACAGTACCCCTGAAATGCATAGAAAACTGCTTTTTTTTGCATAGCCAATAAAAAAATTGGGGGTTCAAAAAACCCCACAGTACCCCTGAAATGCATAGAAAACTGCTTTTTTTTTGGCCTAGCCAATAAAAAAATTGGGGGTTCAAAAAAAGGTCAAAGGTCAAAAGGTCAAAGGTCAAAAGGTCAAAGGTCAAAAGGTCAAAGGTCAAATCGCTAGAAAGGTCAAAAAAATTGGGGGTTCAAAAAAAACCCACAGTACCCCTGAAATGCATAGAAAACTGCTTTTTTTTGGCACAGCCAATAAAAAAATTGGGGGTTCAAAAAACCCCACAGTACCCCTGAAATGCATAGAAAACTGCTTTTTTTTGGCACAGCCAATAAAAAAATTGGGGGTTCAAAAAACCCCACAGCACCCCTGAAATGCATAGAAAACTGCTTTTTTTTTTTGGCACAGCCAATAAAAAAATTGGGGGTTCAAAAAAACCCACAGTACCCCTGAAATGCATAGAAAACTGCTTTTTTTTGGCACAGCCAATAAAAAAATTGGGGGTTCAAAAAACCCCACAGTACCCCTGAAATGCATGGAAAACTGCTTTTTTTTGGCACAGCCAATACAAAAATTGGGGGTTCAAAAAACCCCACAGTACCCCTGAAATGCATAGAAAACTGCTTTTTTTTGGCACAGCCAATAAAAAAAATTGGGGGTTCAAAAAAACCCACAGTACCCCTGAAATGCATAGAAAACTGCTTTTTTTTGGCACAGCCAATAAAAAAATTGGGGGTTCAAAAAACCCCACAGTACCCCTGAAATGCATAGAAAACTGCTTTTTTTTGGCACAGCCAATAAAAAAATTGGGGGTTCAAAAAACCCCACAGTACCCCTGAAATGCATAGAAAACTGCTTTTTTTTGGCACAGCCAATAAAAAAATTGGGGGTTCAAAAAACCCCACAGTACCCCTGAAATGCATAGAAAACTGCTTTTTTTTTGGCACAGCCAATACAAAAATTGGGGGTTCAAAAAACCCCACAGTACCCCTGAAATGCATAGAAAACTGCTTTTTTTTGGCACAGCCAATAAAAAAATTGGGGGTTCAAAAAACCCCACAGTACCCCTGAAATGCATAGAAAACTGCTTTTTTTTGGCACAGCCAATACAAAAATTGGGGGTTTAAAAAACCCCACAGTACCCCTGAAATGCATAGAAAACTGCTTTTTTTTGGCACAGCCAATAAAAAAATTGGGGGTTCAAAAAACCCCACAGTACCCCTGAAATGCATAGAAAACTGCTTAAAATTGGGGGTTCAAAAAACCCCACAGTACCCCTGAAATGCATAGAAAACTGCTTTTTTTTGGCACAGCCAATAAAAAAATTGGGGGTTCAAAAAACCCCACAGTACCCCTGAAATGCATAGAAAACTGCTTTTTTTTGGCACAGCCAATAAAAAAATTGGGGGTTCAAAAAACCCCACAGTACCCCTGAAATGCATAGAAAACTGCTTTTTTTTGGCACAGCCAATAAAAAAATTGGGGGTTCAAAAAACCCCACAGTACCCCTGAAATGCATAGAAAACTGCTTTTTTTTGGCACAGCCAATAAAAAAATTGGGGGTTCAAAAAAAGGTCAAAGGTCAAAAGGTCAAAGGTCAAAAGGTCAAAGGTCAAAAGGTCAAAGGTCAAATCGCTAGAAAGGTCAAAAAAATTGGGGGTTCAAAAAAACCCCACAGTACCCCTGAAATGCATAGAAAACTGCTTTTTTTTGGCACAGCCAATAAAAAAATTGGGGGTTCAAAAAACCCCACAGTACCCCTGAAATGCATAGAAAACTGCTTTTTTTTGGCACAGCCAATACAAAAATTGGGGGTTCAAAAAACCCCACAGTACCCCTGAAATGCATAGAAAACTGCTTTTTTTTGGCACAGCCAATAAAAAAATTGGGGATTCAAAAAACCCCACAGTACCCCTGAAATGCATAGAAAACTGCTTTTTTTTGGCACAGCCAATAAAAAAATTGGGGGTTCAAAAAACCCCACAGTACCCCTGAAATGCATAGAAAACTGCTTTTTTTTGGCACAGCCCCACAGTACCCCTGAAATGCATAGAAAACTGCTTTTTTTTTGGCACAGCTAATACAAAAATTGGGGGTTCAAAAAACCCCACAGTACCCCTGAAATGCATAGAAAACTGCTTTTTTTTGGCACAGCCAATAAAAAAATTGGGGGTTCAAAAAACCCCACAGTACCCCTGAAATGCATAGAAAACTGCTATTTTTTGGCACAGCCAATAAAAGAATTGGGGGTTCAAAAAACCCCACAGTACCCCTGAAATGCATAGAAAACTGCTTTTTTTTGGCACAGCCAATAAAAAAATTGGGGGTTCAAAAAACCCCACAGTACCCCTGAAATGCATAGAAAACTGCTTTTTTTTGGCACAGCCAATACAAAAATTGGGGGTTCAAAAAACCCCACAGTACCCCTGAAATGCATAGAAAACTGCTTTTTTTTGGCACAGCCAATAAAAAAATTGGGGGTTCAAAAAACCCCACAGTACCCCTGAAATGCATAGAAAACTGCTATTTTTTGGCACAGCCAATAAAAAAATTGGGGGTTCAAAAAACCCCACAGTACCCCTGAAATGCATAGAAAACTGCTTTTTTTTGGCACAGCCAATAAAAGAATTGGGGGTTCAAAAAACCCCACAGTACCCCTGAAATGCATAGAAAACTGCTTTTTTTTGGCACAGCCAATAAAAAAATTGGGGGTTCAAAAAACCCCACAGTACCCCTGAAATGCATAGAAAACTGCTTTTTTTTGGCACAGCCAATAAAAAAATTGGGGGTTCAAAAAACCCCACAGTACCCCTGAAATGCATAGAAAACTGCTTTTTTTTTGGCCAAAACGCTAGAAAGGTCAAAGGTCAAAAGGTCAAAGGTCAAAAGGTCAAGGGTCAAAAGGTCAAAGGTCAAATCGCTAGAAAGGTCAAACAAATTGGGGGTACAAAAAAACCCCACAGTACCCCTGAAATGCATAGAAAACTGCTTTTTTTTGGCACAGCCAATACAAAAATTGGGGGTTAAAAAAACCCCACAGTACCCCTGAAATGCATAGAAAACTGTTTTTTTTTGGCACAGCCAATAAAAAAATTGGGGGTTCAAAAAACCCCACAGTACCCCTGAAATGCATAGAAAACTGCTTTTTTTTTGCACAGCCAATAAAAAAATTGGGGGTTAAAAAAAACCCACAGTACCCCTGAAATGCATAGAAAACTGCTTAAAATTGGGGGTTCAAAAAACCCCACAGTACCCCTGAAATGCATAGAAAACTGTTTTTTTTTGGCACAGCCAATAAAAAAATTGGGGGTTCAAAAAACCCCACAGTACCCCTGAAATGCATAGAAAACTGCTTTTTTTTGGCCAAAACGCTAGAAAGGTCAAAGGTCAAAAGGTCAAAGGTCAAAAGGTCAAAGGTCAAATCGCTAGAAAGGTCAAAAAAATTGGGGGTTCAAAAAACCCCACAGTACCCCTGAAATGCATAGAAAACTGCTTTTTTTTGGCACAGCCAATAAAAAAATTGGGTGTTCAAAAAACCCCACAGTACCCCTGAAATGCATAGAAAACTGCTTTTTTTTGGCACAGCCAATAAAAAAATTGGGGGTTCAAAAAACCCCACAGTACCCCTGAAATGCATAGAAAACTGCTTTTTTTTGGCACAGCCAATAAAAAAATTGGGTGTTCAAAAAACCCCACAGTACCCCTGAAATGCATAGAAAACTGCTTTTTTTTGGCACAGCCAATAAAAAAATTGGGGGTTCAAAAAACCCCACAGTACCCCTGAAATGCATAGAAAACTGATTTTTTTTGGCACAGCCAATACAAAAATTGGGGGTTCAAAAAACCCCACAGTACCCCTGAAATGCATAGAAAACTGCTTTTTTTTGGCACAGCCAATAAAAAAATTGGGGGTTAAAAAAAACCCACAGTACCCCTGAAATGCATAGAAAACTGCTTAAAATTGGGGGTTCAAAAAACCCCACAGTACCCCTGAAATGCATAGAAAACTGCTTTTTTTTTGGCACAGCCAATACAAAAATTGGGGGTTCAAAAAAACCCCACAGTACCCCTGAAATGCATAGAAAACTGCTTTTTTTTGGCACAGCCAATAAAAAAATTGGGGGTTCAAAAAACCCCACAGTACCCCTGAAATGCATAGAAAACTGCTTTTTTTTGGCACAGCCAATAAAAAAATTGGGGGTTCAAAAAACCCCACAGTACCCCTGAAATGCATAGAAAACTGCTTTTTTTTGGCACAGCCAATAAAAAAATTGGGGGTTAAAAAAACCCCACAGTACCCCTGAAATGCATAGAAAACTGCTTTTTTTTGGCACAGCCAATAAAAAAATTGGGGGTTCAAAAAACCCCACAGTACCCCTGAAATGCATAGAAAACTGCTTTTTTTTTGGCCAAAACGCTAGAAAGGTCAAAGGTCAAAAGGTCAAAGGTCAAAAGGTCAAGGGTCAAAAGGTCAAAGGTCAAATCGCTAGAAAGGTCAAACAAATTGGGGGTACAAAAAAACCCCACAGTACCCCTGAAATGCATAGAAAACTGCTTTTTTTTGGCACAGCCAATACAAAAATTGGGGGTTAAAAAAACCCCACAGTACCCCTGAAATGCATAGAAAACTGCTTTTTTTTGGCACAGCCAATAAAAAAATTGGGGGTTCAAAAAACCCCACAGTACCCCTGAAATGCATAGAAAACTGCTTTTTTTTTGCACAGCCAATAAAAAAATTGGGGGTTAAAAAAAACCCACAGTACCCCTGAAATGCATAGAAAACTGCTTAAAATTGGGGGTTCAAAAAACCCCACAGTACCCCTGAAATGCATAGAAAACTGTTTTTTTTTGGCACAGCCAATAAAAAAATTGGGGGTTCAAAAAACCCCACAGTACCCCTGAAATGCATAGAAAACTGCTTTTTTTTGGCCAAAACGCTAGAAAGGTCAAAGGTCAAAAGGTCAAAGGTCAAAAGGTCAAAGGTCAAATCGCTAGAAAGGTCAAAAAAATTGGGGGTTCAAAAAACCCCACAGTACCCCTGAAATGCATAGAAAACTGCTTATTTTTGGCACAGCCAATAAAAAAATTGGGTGTTCAAAAAACCCCACAGTACCCCTGAAATGCATAGAAAACTGCTTTTTTTTGGCACAGCCAATAAAAAAATTGGGGGTTCAAAAAACCCCACAGTACCCCTGAAATGCATAGAAAACTGCTTTTTTTTGGCACAGCCAATAAAAAAATTGGGTGTTCAAAAAACCCCACAGTACCCCTGAAATGCATAGAAAACTGCTTTTTTTTGGCACAGCCAATAAAAAAATTGGGGGTTCAAAAAACCCCACAGTACCCCTGAAATGCATAGAAAACTGCTTTTTTTTGGCACAGCCAATACAAAAATTGGGGGTTCAAAAAACCCCACAGTACCCCTGAAATGCATAGAAAACTGCTTTTTTTTGGCACAGCCAATAAAAAAATTGGGGGTTAAAAAAACCCCACAGTACCCCTGAAATGCATAGAAAACTGCTTAAAATTGGGGGTTCAAAAAACCCCACAGTACCCCTGAAATGCATAGAAAACTGCTTTTTTTTGGCACAGCCAATACAAAAATTGGGGGTTCAAAAAACCCCACAGTACCCCTGAAATGCATAGAAAACTGCTTTTTTTTGGCACAGCCAATAAAAAAATTGGGGGTTCAAAAAACCCCACAGTACCCCTGAAATGCATAGAAAACTGCTTTTTTTTTGGCACAGCCAATAAAAAAATTGGGGGTTAAAAAAAACCCACAGTACCCCTGAAATGCATAGAAAACTGCTTAAAATTGGGGGTTAAAAAAAGGTCAAAGGTCAAAAGGTCAAAGGTCAAAAGGTCAAAGGTCAAAAGGTCAAAGGTCAAATCGCTAGAAAGGTCAAAAAAATTGGGGGTTCAAAAAAACCCCACAGTACCCCTGAAATGCATAGAAAACTGCTTTTTTTTGGCACAGCCAATAAAAAAATTGGGGGTACAAAAAAACCCCACAGTACCCCTGAAATGCATAGAAAACTGATTTTTTTTGGCACAGCCAATACAAAAATTGGGGGTTAAAAAAACCCCACAGTACCCCTGAAATGCATAGAAAACTGCTTTTTTTTGGCACAGCCAATAAAAAAATTGGGGGTTCAAAAAACCCCACAGTACCCCTGAAATGCATAGAAAACTGCTTTTTTTTGGCCAAAACGCTAGAAAGGTCAAAGGTCAAAAGGTCAAAGGTCAAAAGGTCAAAGGTCAAAGGTCAAATCGCTAGAAAGGTCAAAAAATCTAAACGGCAAAGGTCAAAACGCTAGAAAGGTCAAAGGTCAAAAGGTCAAAGGTCAAATCGCTAGAAAGGTCAAAAAAATTGGGGGTTCAAAAAACCCCACAGTACCCCTGAAATGCATAGAAAACTGTTTTTTTTTTGCACAGCCAATAAAAAAATTGGGGGTTCAAAAAACCCCACAGTACCCCTGAAATGCATAGAAAACTGCTTTTTTTGGCACAGCCAATAAAAAAATTGGGGGTTCAAAAAACCCCACAGTACCCCTGAAATGCATAGAAAACTGCTTTTTTTGGCACAGCCAATAAAAAAATTGGGGGTTCAAAAAACCCCACAGTACCCCTGAAATGCATAGAAAACTGCTTTTTTTTGGCACAGCCAATAAAAAAATTGGGGGTTCAAAAAACCCCACAGTACCCCTGAAATGCATAGAAAACTGCTTTTTTTTGGCACAGCCAATAAAAAAATTGGGGGTTCAAAAAACCCCACAGTACCCCTGAAATGCATAGAAAACTGCTTTTTTTTGCATAGCCAATAAAAAAATTGGGGGTTCAAAAAACCCCACAGTACCCCTGAAATGCATAGAAAACTGCTTTTTTTTTGGCCTAGCCAATAAAAAAATTGGGGGTTCAAAAAAAGGTCAAAGGTCAAAAGGTCAAAGGTCAAAAGGTCAAAGGTCAAAAGGTCAAAGGTCAAATCGCTAGAAAGGTCAAAAAAATTGGGGGTTCAAAAAAAACCCACAGTACCCCTGAAATGCATAGAAAACTGCTTTTTTTTGGCACAGCCAATAAAAAAATTGGGGGTTCAAAAAACCCCACAGTACCCCTGAAATGCATAGAAAACTGCTTTTTTTTGGCACAGCCAATAAAAAAATTGGGGGTTCAAAAAACCCCACAGCACCCCTGAAATGCATAGAAAACTGCTTTTTTTTTTTGGCACAGCCAATAAAAAAATTGGGGGTTCAAAAAACCCCACAGTACCCCTGAAATGCATAGAAAACTGCTTTTTTTTGGCACAGCCAATAAAAAAATTGGGGGTTCAAAAAACCCCACAGTACCCCTGAAATGCATAGAAAACTGCTTTTTTTTGGCACAGCCAATAAAAAAATTGGGGGTTCAAAAAACCCCACAGTACCCCTGAAATGCATGGAAAACTGCTTTTTTTTGGCACAGCCAATACAAAAATTGGGGGTTCAAAAAACCCCACAGTACCCCTGAAATGCATAGAAAACTTCTTTTTTTTGGCACAGCCAATAAAAAAAATTGGGGGTTCAAAAAAACCCACAGTACCCCTGAAATGCATAGAAAACTGCTTTTTTTTGGCACAGCCAATAAAAAAATTGGGGGTTCAAAAAACCCCACAGTACCCCTGAAATGCATAGAAAACTGCTTTTTTTTGGCACAGCCAATAAAAAAATTGGGGGTTCAAAAAACCCCACAGTACCCCTGAAATGCATAGAAAACTGCTTTTTTTTGGCACAGCCAATAAAAAAATTGGGGGTTCAAAAAACCCCACAGTACCCCTGAAATGCATAGAAAACTGCTTTTTTTTTGGCACAGCCAATACAAAAATTGGGGGTTCAAAAAACCCCACAGTACCCCTGAAATGCATAGAAAACTGCTTTTTTTTGGCACAGCCAATAAAAAAATTGGGGGTTCAAAAAACCCCACAGTACCCCTGAAATGCATAGAAAACTGCTTTTTTTTGGCACAGCCAATACAAAAATTGGGGGTTTAAAAAACCCCACAGTACCCCTGAAATGCATAGAAAACTGCTTTTTTTTGGCACAGCCAATAAAAAAATTGGGGGTTCAAAAAACCCCACAGTACCCCTGAAATGCATAGAAAACTGCTTAAAATTGGGGGTTCAAAAAACCCCACAGTACCCCTGAAATGCATAGAAAACTGCTTTTTTTTGGCACAGCCAATAAAAAAATTGGGGGTTCAAAAAACCCCACAGTACCCCTGAAATGCATAGAAAACTGCTTTTTTTTGGCACAGCCAATAAAAAAATTGGGGGTTCAAAAAACCCCACAGTACCCCTGAAATGCATAGAAAACTGCTTTTTTTTGGCACAGCCAATAAAAAAATTGGGGGTTCAAAAAACCCCACAGTACCCCTGAAATGCATAGAAAACTGCTTTTTTTTGGCACAGCCAATAAAAAAATTGGGGGTTCAAAAAAAGGTCAAAGGTCAAAAGGTCAAAGGTCAAAAGGTCAAAGGTCAAATCGCTAGAAAGGTCAAAAAAATTGGGGGTTCAAAAAAACCCCACAGTACCCCTGAAATGCATAGAAAACTGCTTTTTTTTGGCACAGCCAATAAAAAAATTGGGGGTTCAAAAAACCCCACAGTACCCCTGAAATGCATAGAAAACTGCTTTTTTTTTGGCACAGCCAATACAAAAATTGGGGGTTCAAAAAACCCCACAGTACCCCTGAAATGCATAGAAAACTGCTTTTTTTTGGCACAGCCAATAAAAAAATTGGGGATTCAAAAAACCCCACAGTACCCCTGAAATGCATAGAAAACTGCTTTTTTTTGGCACAGCCAATAAAAAAATTGGGGGTTCAAAAAACCCCACAGTACCCCTGAAATGCATAGAAAACTGCTTTTTTTTGGCACAGCCCCACAGTACCCCTGAAATGCATAGAAAACTGCTTTTTTTTGGCACAGCTAATACAAAAATTGGGGGTTCAAAAAACCCCACAGTACCCCTGAAATGCATAGAAAACTGCTTTTTTTTGGCACAGCCAATAAAAAAATTGGGGGTTCAAAAAACCCCACAGTACCCCTGAAATGCATAGAAAACTGCTATTTTTTGGCACAGCCAATAAAAGAATTGGGGGTTCAAAAAACCCCACAGTACCCCTGAAATGCATAGAAAACTGCTTTTTTTTGGCACAGCCAATAAAAAAATTGGGGGTTCAAAAAACCCCACAGTACCCCTGAAATGCATAGAAAACTGCTTTTTTTGGCACAGCCAATAAAAAAATTGGGGGTTCAAAAAACCCCACAGTACCCCTGAAATGCATAGAAAACTGCTTTTTTTTGGCACAGCCAATAAAAAAATTGGGGGTTCAAAAAACCCCACAGTACCCCTGAAATGCATAGAAAACTGCTTTTTTTTGGCACAGCCAATACAAAAATTGGGGGTTCAAAAAACCCCACAGTACCCCTGAAATGCATAGAAAACTGCTTTTTTTTGGCACAGCCAATAAAAAAATTGGGGGTTCAAAAAACCCCACAGTACCCCTGAAATGCATAGAAAACTGCTATTTTTTGGCACAGCCAATAAAAAAATTGGGGGTTCAAAAAACCCCACAGTACCCCTGAAATGCATAGAAAACTGCTTTTTTTTGGCACAGCCAATAAAAGAATTGGGGGTTCAAAAAACCCCACAGTACCCCTGAAATGCATAGAAAACTGCTTTTTTTTGGCACAGCCAATAAAAAAATTGGGGGTTCAAAAAACCCCACAGTACCCCTGAAATGCATAGAAAACTGCTTTTTTTTGGCACAGCCAATAAAAAAATTGGGGGTTCAAAAAACCCCACAGTACCCCTGAAATGCATAGAAAACTGCTTTTTTTTGGCACAGCCAATAAAAAAATTGGGGGTTCAAAAAAAGGTCAAAGGTCAAAAGGTCAAAGGTCAAAAGGTCAAAGGTCAAAAGGTCAAAGGTCAAATCGCTAGAAAGGTCAAAAAAATTGGGGGTTCAAAAAAACCCCACAGTACCCCTGAAATGCATAGAAAACTGCTTTTTTTTGGCACAGCCAATAAAAAAATTGGGGGTTCAAAAAACCCCACAGTACCCCTGAAATGCATAGAAAACTGCTTTTTTTTGGCACAGCCAATAAAAAAATTGGGGGTTCAAAAAACCCCACAGTACCCCTGAAATGCATAGAAAACTGCTTTTTTTTGGCACAGCCAATAAAAAAATTGGGGGTTAAAAAAAACCCACAGTACCCCTGAAATGCATAGAAAACTGCTTTTTTTTGGCACAGCCAATAAAAAAATTGGGGGTTCAAAAAACCCCACAGTACCCCTGAAATGCATAGAAAACTGCTTTTTTTTTGGCCAAAACGCTAGAAAGGTCAAAGGTCAAAAGGTCAAAGGTCAAAAGGTCAAGGGTCAAAAGGTCAAAGGTCAAATCGCTAGAAAGGTCAAACAAATTGGGGGTACAAAAAAACCCCACAGTACCCCTGAAATGCATAGAAAACTGCTTTTTTTTGGCACAGCCAATACAAAAATTGGGGGTTAAAAAAACCCCACAGTACCCCTGAAATGCATAGAAAACTGTTTTTTTTTGGCACAGCCAATAAAAAAATTGGGGGTTCAAAAAACCCCACAGTACCCCTGAAATGCATAGAAAACTGCTTTTTTTTTGCACAGCCAATAAAAAAATTGGGGGTTAAAAAAAACCCACAGTACCCCTGAAATGCATAGAAAACTGCTTAAAATTGGGGGTTCAAAAAACCCCACAGTACCCCTGAAATGCATAGAAAACTGTTTTTTTTTGGCACAGCCAATAAAAAAATTGGGGGTTCAAAAAACCCCACAGTACCCCTGAAATGCATAGAAAACTGCTTTTTTTTGGCCAAAACGCTAGAAAGGTCAAAGGTCAAAAGGTCAAAGGTCAAAAGGTCAAAGGTCAAATCGCTAGAAAGGTCAAAAAAATTGGGGGTTCAAAAAACCCCACAGTACCCCTGAAATGCATAGAAAACTGCTTTTTTTTGGCACAGCCAATAAAAAAATTGGGTGTTCAAAAAACCCCACAGTACCCCTGAAATGCATAGAAAACTGCTTTTTTTTGGCACAGCCAATAAAAAAATTGGGGGTTCAAAAAACCCCACAGTACCCCTGAAATGCATAGAAAACTGCTTTTTTTTGGCACAGCCAATAAAAAAATTGGGTGTTCAAAAAACCCCACAGTACCCCTGAAATGCATAGAAAACTGCTTTTTTTTGGCACAGCCAATAAAAAAATTGGGGGTTCAAAAAACCCCACAGTACCCCTGAAAT
This sequence comes from Electrona antarctica, assembly GCF_951216825.1. Lineage (NCBI taxonomy): Eukaryota > Metazoa > Chordata > Actinopteri > Myctophiformes > Myctophidae > Electrona > Electrona antarctica. Next base: position 27,489,078 of record NC_136794.1, read on the forward strand.
GCATAGAAAACTGATTTTTTTTGGCACAGCCAATACAAAAATTGGGGGTTCAAAAAACCCCACAGTACCCCTGAAATGCATAGAAAACTGCTTTTTTTTGGCACAGCCAATAAAAAAATTGGGGGTTAAAAAAAACCCACAGTACCCCTGAAATGCATAGAAAACTGCTTAAAATTGGGGGTTCAAAAAACCCCACAGTACCCCTGAAATGCATAGAAAACTGCTTTTTTTTTGGCACAGCCAATACAAAAATTGGGGGTTCAAAAAAACCCCACAGTACCCCTGAAATGCATAGAAAACTGCTTTTTTTTGGCACAGCCAATAAAAAAATTGGGGGTTCAAAAAACCCCACAGTACCCCTGAAATGCATAGAAAACTGCTTTTTTTTGGCACAGCCAATAAAAAAATTGGGGGTTCAAAAAACCCCACAGTACCCCTGAAATGCATAGAAAACTGCTTTTTTTTGGCACAGCCAATAAAAAAATTGGGGGTTAAAAAAAACCCACAGTACCCCTGAAATGCATAGAAAACTGCTTTTTTTTGGCACAGCCAATAAAAAAATTGGGGGTTCAAAAAACCCCACAGTACCCCTGAAATGCATAGAAAACTGCTTTTTTTTTGGCCAAAACGCTAGAAAGGTCAAAGGTCAAAAGGTCAAAGGTCAAAAGGTCAAGGGTCAAAAGGTCAAAGGTCAAATCGCTAGAAAGGTCAAACAAATTGGGGGTACAAAAAAACCCCACAGTACCCCTGAAATGCATAGAAAACTGCTTTTTTTTGGCACAGCCAATACAAAAATTGGGGGTTAAAAAAACCCCACAGTACCCCTGAAATGCATAGAAAACTGCTTTTTTTTGGCACAGCCAATAAAAAAATTGGGGGTTCAAAAAACCCCACAGTACCCCTGAAATGCATAGAAAACTGCTTTTTTTTTGCACAGCCAATAAAAAAATTGGGGGTTAAAAAAAACCCACAGTACCCCTGAAATGCATAGAAAACTGCTTAAAATTGGGGGTTCAAAAAACCCCACAGTACCCCTGAAATGCATAGAAAACTGTTTTTTTTTGGCACAGCCAATAAAAAAATTGGGGGTTCAAAAAACCCCACAGTACCCCTGAAATGCATAGAAAACTGCTTTTTTTTGGCCAAAACGCTAGAAAGGTCAAAGGTCAAAAGGTCAAAGGTCAAAAGGTCAAAGGTCAAATCGCTAGAAAGGTCAAAAAAATTGGGGGTTCAAAAAACCCCACAGTACCCCTGAAATGCATAGAAAACTGCTTATTTTTGGCACAGCCAATAAAAAAATTGGGTGTTCAAAAAACCCCACAGTACCCCTGAAATGCATAGAAAACTGCTTTTTTTTGGCACAGCCAATAAAAAAATTGGGGGTTCAAAAAACCCCACAGTACCCCTGAAATGCATAGAAAACTGCTTTTTTTTGGCACAGCCAATAAAAAAATTGGGTGTTCAAAAAACCCCACAGTACCCCTGAAATGCATAGAAAACTGCTTTTTTTTGGCACAGCCAATAAAAAAATTGGGGGTTCAAAAAACCCCACAGTACCCCTGAAATGCATAGAAAACTGCTTTTTTTTGGCACAGCCAATACAAAAATTGGGGGTTCAAAAAACCCCACAGTACCCCTGAAATGCATAGAAAACTGCTTTTTTTTGGCACAGCCAATAAAAAAATTGGGGGTTAAAAAAAACCCACAGTACCCCTGAAATGCATAGAAAACTGCTTAAAATTGGGGGTTCAAAAAACCCCACAGTACCCCTGAAATGCATAGAAAACTGCTTTTTTTTGGCACAGCCAATACAAAAATTGGGGGTTCAAAAAACCCCACAGTACCCCTGAAATGCATAGAAAACTGCTTTTTTTTGGCACAGCCAATAAAAAAATTGGGGGTTCAAAAAACCCCACAGTACCCCTGAAATGCATAGAAAACTGCTTTTTTTTTGGCACAGCCAATAAAAAAATTGGGGGTTAAAAAAAACCCACAGTACCCCTGAAATGCATAGAAAACTGCTTAAAATTGGGGGTTCAAAAAACCCCACAGTACCCCTGAAATGCATAGAAAACTGCTTTTTTTTGGCACAGCCAATAAAAAAATTGGGGGTTCAAAAAACCCCACAGTACCCCTGAAATGCATAGAAAACTGCTTTTTTTTGGCACAGCCAATAAAAAAATTGGGGGTTCAAAAAACCCCACAGTACCCCTGAAATGCATGGAAAACTGCTTTTTTTTGGCACAGCCAATACAAAAATTGGGGGTTCAAAAAACCCCACAGTACCCCTGAAATGCATAGAAAACTGCTTTTTTTTGGCACAGCCAATAAAAAAAATTGGGGGTTCAAAAAAACCCACAGTACCCCTGAAATGCATAGAAAACTGCTTTTTTTTGGCACAGCCAATAAAAAAATTGGGGGTTCAAAAAACCCCACAGTACCCCTGAAATGCATAGAAAACTGCTTTTTTTTGGCACAGCCAATAAAAAAATTGGGGGTTCAAAAAACCCCACAGTACCCCTGAAATGCATAGAAAACTGCTTTTTTTTGGCACAGCCAATACAAAAATTGGGGGTTCAAAAAACCCCACAGTACCCCTGAAATGCATAGAAAACTGCTTTTTTTTGGCACAGCCAATAAAAAAATTGGGGGTTCAAAAAACCCCACAGTACCCCTGAAATGCATAGAAAACTGCTTTTTTTTTGGCACAGCCAATAAAAAAATTGGGGGTTCAAAAAACCCCACAGTACCCCTGAAATGCATAGAAAACTGCTTAAAATTGGGGGTTCAAAAAACCCCACAGTACCCCTGAAATGCATAGAAAACTGCTTTTTTTTGGCACAGCCAATAAAAAAATTGGGGGTTCAAAAAACCCCACAGTACCCCTGAAATGCATAGAAAACTGCTTTTTTTTGGCACAGCCAATAAAAAAATTGGGGGTTCAAAAAACCCCACAGTACCCCTGAAATGCATAGAAAACTGCTTTTTTTTGGCACAGCCAATAAAAAAATTGGGGGTTCAAAAAACCCCACAGTACCCCTGAAATGCATAGAAAACTGCTTTTTTTTGGCATAGCCAATAAAAAAATTGGGGGTTCAAAAAAAGGTCAAAGGTCAAAAGGTCAAAGGTCAAAAGGTCAAAGGTCAAAAGGTCAAAGGTCAAATCGCTAGAAAGGTCAAACAAATTGGGGGTTCAAAAAAACCCCACAGTACCCCTGAAATGCATAGAAAACTGCTTTTTTTTGGCACAGCCAATAAAAAAATTGGGGGTTCAAAAAACCCCACAGTACCCCTGAAATGCATAGAAAACTGCTTTTTTTTGGCACAGCCAATACAAAAATTGGGGGTTCAAAAAACCCCACAGTACCCCTGAAATGCATAGAAAACTGCTTTTTTTTGGCACAGCCAATAAAAAAATTGGGGATTCAAAAAACCCCACAGTACCCCTGAAATGCATAGAAAACTGCTTTTTTTTGGCACAGCCAATAAAAAAATTGGGGGTTCAAAAAACCCCACAGTACCCCTGAAATGCATAGAAAACTGCTTTTTTTTGGCACAGCCCCACAGTACCCCTGAAATGCATAGAAAACTGCTTTTTTTTGGCACAGCTAATACAAAAATTGGGGGTTCAAAAAACCCCACAGTACCCCTGAAATGCATAGAAAACTGCTTTTTTTTGGCACAGCCAATAAAAAAATTGGGGGTTCAAAAAACCCCACAGTACCCCTGAAATGCATAGAAAACTGCTATTTTTTGGCACAGCCAATAAAAAAATTGGGGGTTCAAAAAACCCCACAGTACCCCTGAAATGCATAGAAAACTGCTTTTTTTTGGCACAGCCAATAAAAGAATTGGGGGTTCAAAAAACCCCACAGTACCCCTGAAATGCATAGAAAACTGCTTTTTTTTGGCACAGCCAATAAAAAAATTGGGGGTTCAAAAAACCCCACAGTACCCCTGAAATGCATAGAAAACTGCTTTTTTTTGGCACAGCCAATAAAAAAATTGGGGGTTCAAAAAACCCCACAGTACCCCTGAAATGCATAGAAAACTGCTTTTTTTTGGCACAGCCAATAAAAAAATTGGGGGTTCAAAAAACCCCACAGTACCCCTGAAATGCATAGAAAACTGCTTTTTTTTGGCACAGCCAATACAAAAATTGGGGGTTCAAAAAACCCCACAGTACCCCTGAAATGCATAGAAAACTGCTTTTTTTTGGCACAGCCAATAAAAAAATTGGGGGTTCAAAAAACCCCACAGTACCCCTGAAATGCATAGAAAACTGCTATTTTTTGGCACAGCCAATAAAAAAATTGGGGGTTCAAAAAACCCCACAGTACCCCTGAAATGCATAGAAAACTGCTTTTTTTTGGCACAGCCAATAAAAGAATTGGGGGTTCAAAAAACCCCACAGTACCCCTGAAATGCATAGAAAACTGCTTTTTTTTGGCACAGCCAATAAAAAAATTGGGGGTTCAAAAAACCCCACAGTACCCCTGAAATGCATAGAAAACTGCTTTTTTTTGGCACAGCCAATAAAAAAATTGGGGGTTCAAAAAACCCCACAGTACCCCTGAAATGCATAGAAAACTGCTTTTTTTTGGCACAGCCAATAAAAAAATTGGGGGTTCAAAAAAAGGTCAAAGGTCAAAAGGTCAAAGGTCAAAAGGTCAAAGGTCAAAAGGTCAAAGGTCAAATCGCTAGAAAGGTCAAAAAAATTGGGGGTTCAAAAAAACCCCACAGTACCCCTGAAATGCATAGAAAACTGCTTTTTTTTGGCACAGCCAATAAAAAAATTGGGGGTTCAAAAAACCCCACAGTACCCCTGAAATGCATAGAAAACTGCTTTTTTTTGGCACAGCCAATAAAAAAATTGGGGGTTCAAAAAACCCCACAGTACCCCTGAAATGCATAGAAAACTGCTTTTTTTTGGCACAGCCAATAAAAAAATTGGGGGTTAAAAAAAACCCACAGTACCCCTGAAATGCATAGAAAACTGCTTTTTTTTGGCACAGCCAATAAAAAAATTGGGGGTTCAAAAAACCCCACAGTACCCCTGAAATGCATAGAAAACTGCTTTTTTTTTGGCCAAAACGCTAGAAAGGTCAAAGGTCAAAAGGTCAAAGGTCAAAAGGTCAAGGGTCAAACGGTCAAAGGTCAAATCGCTAGAAAGGTCAAACAAATTGGGGGTACAAAAAAACCCCACAGTACCCCTGAAATGCATAGAAAACTGCTTTTTTTTGGCACAGCCAATAAAAAAATTGGGGGTTCAAAAAACCCCACAGTACCCCTGAAATGCATAGAAAACTGCTTTTTTTTTGCACAGCCAATAAAAAAATTGGGGGTTAAAAAAAACCCACAGTACCCCTGAAATGCATAGAAAACTGCTTAAAATTGGGGGTTCAAAAAACCCCACAGTACCCCTGAAATGCATAGAAAACTGTTTTTTTTTGGCACAGCCAATAAAAAAATTGGGGGTTCAAAAAACCCCACAGTACCCCTGAAATGCATAGAAAACTGCTTTTTTTTGGCCAAAACGCTAGAAAGGTCAAAGGTCAAAAGGTCAAAGGTCAAAAGGTCAAAGGTCAAATCGCTAGAAAGGTCAAAAAAATTGGGGGTTCAAAAAACCCCACAGTACCCCTGAAATGCATAGAAAACTGCTTTTTTTTGGCACAGCCAATAAAAAAATTGGGTGTTCAAAAAACCCCACAGTACCCCTGAAATGCATAGAAAACTGCTTTTTTTTGGCACAGCCAATAAAAAAATTGGGGGTTCAAAAAACCCCACAGTACCCCTGAAATGCATAGAAAACTGCTTTTTTTTGGCACAGCCAATAAAAAAATTGGGGGTTCAAAAAACCCCACAGTACCCCTGAAATGCATAGAAAACTGCTTTTTTTTGGCACAGCCAATAAAAAAATTGGGGGTTCAAAAAACCCCACAGTACCCCTGAAATGCATAGAAAACTGCTTTTTTTTGGCACAGCCAATACAAAAATTGGGGGTTAAAAAAAACCCACAGTACCCCTGAAATGCATAGAAAACTGCTTTTTTTTGGCACAGCCAATAAAAAAATTGGGGGTTCAAAAAACCCCACAGTACCCCTGAAATGCATAGAAAACTGCTTTTTTTTTGGCCAAAACGCTAGAAAGGGCAAAGGTCAAAAGGTCAAAGGTCAAAAGGTCAAGGGTCAAAAGGTCAAAGGTCAAATCGCTAGAAAGGTCAAACAAATTGGGGGTACAAAAAAACCCCACAGTACCCCTGAAATGCATAGAAAACTGCTTTTTTTTGGCACAGCCAATAAAAAAATTGGGGGTTCAAAAAACCCCACAGTACCCCTGAAATGCATAGAAAACTGCTATTTTTTGGCACAGCCAATAAAAAAATTGGGGGTTCAAAAAACCCCACAGTACCCCTGAAATGCATAGAAAACTGCTTTTTTTTGGCACAGCCAATAAAAGAATTGGGGGTTCAAAAAACCCCACAGTACCCCTGAAATGCATAGAAAACTGCTTTTTTTTGGCACAGCCAATAAAAAAATTGGGGGTTCAAAAAACCCCACAGTACCCCTGAAATGCATAGAAAACTGCTTTTTTTTGGCACAGCCAATAAAAAAATTGGGGGTTCAAAAAACCCCACAGTACCCCTGAAATGCATAGAAAACTGCTTTTTTTTGGCACAGCCAATAAAAAAATTGGGGGTTCAAAAAACCCCACAGTACCCCTGAAATGCATAGAAAACTGCTTTTTTTTGGCACAGCCAATACAAAAATTGGGGGTTCAAAAAACCCCACAGTACCCCTGAAATGCATAGAAAACTGCTTTTTTTTGGCACAGCCAATAAAAAAATTGGGGGTTCAAAAAACCCCACAGTACCCCTGAAATGCATAGAAAACTGCTATTTTTTGGCACAGCCAATAAAAAAATTGGGGGTTCAAAAAACCCCACAGTACCCCTGAAATGCATAGAAAACTGCTTTTTTTTGGCACAGCCAATAAAAGAATTGGGGGTTCAAAAAACCCCACAGTACCCCTGAAATGCATAGAAAACTGCTTTTTTTTGGCACAGCCAATAAAAAAATTGGGGGTTCAAAAAACCCCACAGTACCCCTGAAATGCATAGAAAACTGCTTTTTTTTGGCACAGCCAATAAAAAAATTGGGGGTTCAAAAAACCCCACAGTACCCCTGAAATGCATAGAAAACTGCTTTTTTTTGGCACAGCCAATAAAAAAATTGGGGGTTCAAAAAAAGGTCAAAGGTCAAAAGGTCAAAGGTCAAAAGGTCAAAGGTCAAAAGGTCAAAGGTCAAATCGCTAGAAAGGTCAAAAAAATTGGGGGTTCAAAAAAACCCCACAGTACCCCTGAAATGCATAGAAAACTGCTTTTTTTTGGCACAGCCAATAAAAAAATTGGGGGTTCAAAAAACCCCACAGTACCCCTGAAATGCATAGAAAACTGCTTTTTTTTGGCACAGCCAATAAAAAAATTGGGGGTTCAAAAAACCCCACAGTACCCCTGAAATGCATAGAAAACTGCTTTTTTTTGGCACAGCCAATAAAAAAATTGGGGGTTAAAAAAAACCCACAGTACCCCTGAAATGCATAGAAAACTGCTTTTTTTTGGCACAGCCAATAAAAAAATTGGGGGTTCAAAAAACCCCACAGTACCCCTGAAATGCATAGAAAACTGCTTTTTTTTTGGCCAAAACGCTAGAAAGGTCAAAGGTCAAAAGGTCAAAGGTCAAAAGGTCAAGGGTCAAACGGTCAAAGGTCAAATCGCTAGAAAGGTCAAACAAATTGGGGGTACAAAAAAACCCCACAGTACCCCTGAAATGCATAGAAAACTGCTTTTTTTTGGCACAGCCAATACAAAAATTGGGGGTTAAAAAAACCCCACAGTACCCCTGAAATGCATAGAAAACTGTTTTTTTTTGGCACAGCCAATAAAAAAATTGGGGGTTCAAAAAACCCCACAGTACCCCTGAAATGCATAGAAAACTGCTTTTTTTTTGCACAGCCAATAAAAAAATTGGGGGTTAAAAAAAACCCACAGTACCCCTGAAATGCATAGAAAACTGCTTAAAATTGGGGGTTCAAAAAACCCCACAGTACCCCTGAAATGCATAGAAAACTGTTTTTTTTTGGCACAGCCAATAAAAAAATTGGGGGTTCAAAAAACCCCACAGTACCCCTGAAATGCATAGAAAACTGCTTTTTTTTGGCCAAAACGCTAGAAAGGTCAAAGGTCAAAAGGTCAAAGGTCAAAAGGTCAAAGGTCAAATCGCTAGAAAGGTCAAAAAAATTGGGGGTTCAAAAAACCCCACAGTACCCCTGAAATGCATAGAAAACTGCTTTTTTTTGGCACAGCCAATAAAAAAATTGGGTGTTCAAAAAACCCCACAGTACCCCTGAAATGCATAGAAAACTGCTTTTTTTTGGCACAGCCAATAAAAAAATTGGGGGTTCAAAAAACCCCACAGTACCCCTGAAATGCATAGAAAACTGCTTTTTTTTGGCACAGCCAATACAAAAATTGGGGGTTCAAAAAACCCCACAGTACCCCTGAAATGCATAGAAAACTGCTTTTTTTTGGCACAGCCAATAAAAAAATTGGGGGTTAAAAAAAACCCACAGTACCCCTGAAATGCATAGAAAACTGCTTAAAATTGGGGGTTCAAAAAACCCCACAGTACCCCTGAAATGCATAGAAAACTGCTTTTTTTTTGGCACAGCCAATACAAAAATTGGGGGTTCAAAAAAACCCCACAGTACCCCTGAAATGCATAGAAAACTGCTTTTTTTTGGCACAGCCAATAAAAAAATTGGGGGTTCAAAAAACCCCACAGTACCCCTGAAATGCATAGAAAACTGCTTTTTTTTGGCACAGCCAATAAAAAAATTGGGGGTTCAAAAAACCCCACAGTACCCCTGAAATGCATAGAAAACTGCTTTTTTTTGGCACAGCCAATAAAAAAATTGGGGGTTCAAAAAACCCCACAGTACCCCTGAAATGCATAGAAAACTGCTTTTTTTTGGCACAGCCAATAAAAAAATTGGGGGTTCAAAAAACCCCACAGTACCCCTGAAATGCATAGAAAACTGCTTTTTTTTGGCACAGCCAATAAAAAAATTGGGGGTTCAAAAAACCCCACAGTACCCCTGAAATGCATAGAAAACTGCTTTTTTTTGGCACAGCCAATACAAAAATTGGGGGTTCAAAAAACCCCACAGTACCCCTGAAATGCATAGAAAACTGCTTTTTTTTGGCACAGCCAATAAAAAAATTGGGGGTTCAAAAAACCCCACAGTACCCCTGAAATGCATAGAAAACTGCTATTTTTTGGCACAGCCAATAAAAAAATTGGGGGTTCAAAAAACCCCACAGTACCCCTGAAATGCATAGAAAACTGCTTTTTTTTGGCACAGCCAATAAAAGAATTGGGGGTTCAAAAAACCCCACAGTACCCCTGAAATGCATAGAAAACTGCTTTTTTTTGGCACAGCCAATAAAAAAATTGGGGGTTCAAAAAACCCCACAGTACCCCTGAAATGCATAGAAAACTGCTTAAAATTGGGGGTTCAAAAAACCCCACAGTACCCCTGAAATGCATAGAAAACTGCTTTTTTTTTGGCACAGCCAATACAAAAATTGGGGGTTCAAAAAAACCCCACAGTACCCCTGAAATGCATAGAAAACTGCTTTTTTTTGGCACAGCCAATAAAAAAATTGGGGGTTCAAAAAACCCCACAGTACCCCTGAAATGCATAGAAAACTGCTTTTTTTTGGCACAGCCAATAAAAAAATTGGGGGTTCAAAAAACCCCACAGTACCCCTGAAATGCATAGAAAACTGCTTTTTTTTGGCACAGCCAATAAAAAAATTGGGGGTTCAAAAAACCCCACAGTACCCCTGAAATGCATAGAAAACTGCTTTTTTTTGGCACAGCCAATAAAAAAATTGGGGGTTCAAAAAACCCCACAGTACCCCTGAAATGCATAGAAAACTGCTTTTTTTTGGCACAGCCAATAAAAAAATTGGGGGTTCAAAAAACCCCACAGTACCCCTGAAATGCATAGAAAACTGCTTTTTTTTGGCACAGCCAATACAAAAATTGGGGGTTCAAAAAACCCCACAGTACCCCTGAAATGCATAGAAAACTGCTTTTTTTTGGCACAGCCAATAAAAAAATTGGGGGTTCAAAAAACCCCACAGTACCCCTGAAATGCATAGAAAACTGCTATTTTTTGGCACAGCCAATAAAAAAATTGGGGGTTCAAAAAACCCCACAGTACCCCTGAAATGCATAGAAAACTGCTTTTTTTTGGCACAGCCAATAAAAGAATTGGGGGTTCAAAAAACCCCACAGTACCCCTGAAATGCATAGAAAACTGCTTTTTTTTGGCACAGCCAATAAAAAAATTGGGGGTTCAAAAAACCCCACAGTACCCCTGAAATGCATAGAAAACTGCTTTTTTTTGGCACAGCCAATAAAAAAATTGGGGGTTCAAAAAACCCCACAGTACCCCTGAAATGCATAGAAAACTGCTTTTTTTTGGCACAGCCAATAAAAAAATTGGGGGTTCAAAAAAAGGTCAAAGGTCAAAAGGTCAAAGGTCAAAAGGTCAAAGGTCAAAAGGTCAAAGGTCAAATCGCTAGAAAGGTCAAAAAAATTGGGGGTTCAAAAAACCCCACAGTACCCCTGAAATGCATAGAAAACTGCTTTTTTTTTGGCCTAGCCAATAAAAAAATTGGGGGTTCAAAAAAAGGTCAAAGGTCAAAAGGTCAAAGGTCAAAAGGTCAAAGGTCAAAAGGTCAAAGGTCAAATCGCTAGAAAGGTCAAAAAAATTGGGGGTTCAAAAAAAACCCACAGTACCCCTGAAATGCATAGAAAACTGCTTTTTTTTGGCACAGCCAATAAAAAAATTGGGGGTTCAAAAAACCCCACAGTACCCCTGAAATGCATAGAAAACTGCTTTTTTTTGGCACAGCCAATAAAAAAATTGGGGGTTCAAAAAACCCCACAGCACCCCTGAAATGCATAGAAAACTGCTTTTTTTTTTTGGCACAGCCAATAAAAAAATTGGGGGTTCAAAAAACCCCACAGTACCCCTGAAATGCATAGAAAACTGCTTTTTTTTGGCACAGCCAATAAAAAAATTGGGGGTTCAAAAAACCCCACAGTACCCCTGAAATGCATAGAAAACTGCTTTTTTTTGGCACAGCCAATAAAAAAATTGGGGGTTCAAAAAACCCCACAGTACCCCTGAAATGCATGGAAAACTGCTTTTTTTTGGCACAGCCAATACAAAAATTGGGGGTTCAAAAAACCCCACAGTACCCCTGAAATGCATAGAAAACTTCTTTTTTTTGGCACAGCCAATAAAAAAAATTGGGGGTTCAAAAAAACCCACAGTACCCCTGAAATGCATAGAAAACTGCTTTTTTTTGGCACAGCCAATAAAAAAATTGGGGGTTCAAAAAACCCCACAGTACCCCTGAAATGCATAGAAAACTGCTTTTTTTTGGCACAGCCAATAAAAAAATTGGGGGTTCAAAAAACCCCACAGTACCCCTGAAATGCATAGAAAACTGCTTTTTTTTGGCACAGCCAATAAAAAAATTGGGGGTTCAAAAAACCCCACAGTACCCCTGAAATGCATAGAAAACTGCTTTTTTTTTGGCACAGCCAATACAAAAATTGGGGGTTCAAAAAACCCCACAGTACCCCTGAAATGCATAGAAAACTGCTTTTTTTTGGCACAGCCAATAAAAAAATTGGGGGTTCAAAAAACCCCACAGTACCCCTGAAATGCATAGAAAACTGCTTTTTTTTGGCACAGCCAATACAAAAATTGGGGGTTTAAAAAACCCCACAGTACCCCTGAAATGCATAGAAAACTGCTTTTTTTTGGCACAGCCAATAAAAAAATTGGGGGTTCAAAAAACCCCACAGTACCCCTGAAATGCATAGAAAACTGCTTAAAATTGGGGGTTCAAAAAACCCCACAGTACCCCTGAAATGCATAGAAAACTGCTTTTTTTTGGCACAGCCAATAAAAAAATTGGGGGTTCAAAAAACCCCACAGTACCCCTGAAATGCATAGAAAACTGCTTTTTTTTGGCACAGCCAATAAAAAAATTGGGGGTTCAAAAAACCCCACAGTACCCCTGAAATGCATAGAAAACTGCTTTTTTTTGGCACAGCCAATAAAAAAATTGGGGGTTCAAAAAACCCCACAGTACCCCTGAAATGCATAGAAAACTGCTTTTTTTTGGCACAGCCAATAAAAAAATTGGGGGTTCAAAAAAAGGTCAAAGGTCAAAAGGTCAAAGGTCAAAAGGTCAAAGGTCAAATCGCTAGAAAGGTCAAAAAAATTGGGGGTTCAAAAAAACCCCACAGTACCCCTGAAATGCATAGAAAACTGCTTTTTTTTGGCACAGCCAATAAAAAAATTGGGGGTTCAAAAAACCCCACAGTACCCCTGAAATGCATAGAAAACTGCTTTTTTTTTGGCACAGCCAATACAAAAATTGGGGGTTCAAAAAACCCCACAGTACCCCTGAAATGCATAGAAAACTGCTTTTTTTTGGCACAGCCAATAAAAAAATTGGGGATTCAAAAAACCCCACAGTACCCCTGAAATGCATAGAAAACTGCTTTTTTTTGGCACAGCCAATAAAAAAATTGGGGGTTCAAAAAACCCCACAGTACCCCTGAAATGCATAGAAAACTGCTTTTTTTTGGCACAGCCCCACAGTACCCCTGAAATGCATAGAAAACTGCTTTTTTTTGGCACAGCTAATACAAAAATTGGGGGTTCAAAAAACCCCACAGTACCCCTGAAATGCATAGAAAACTGTTTTTTTTGGCACAGCCAATAAAAAAATTGGGGGTTCAAAAAACCCCACAGTACCCCTGAAATGCATAGAAAACTGCTATTTTTTGGCACAGCCAATAAAAGAATTGGGGGTTCAAAAAACCCCACAGTACCCCTGAAATGCATAGAAAACTGCTTTTTTTTGGCACAGCCAATAAAAAAATTGGGGGTTCAAAAAACCCCACAGTACCCCTGAAATGCATAGAAAACTGCTTTTTTTGGCACAGCCAATAAAAAAATTGGGGGTTCAAAAAACCCCACAGTACCCCTGAAATGCATAGAAAACTGCTTTTTTTTGGCACAGCCAATAAAAAAATTGGGGGTTCAAAAAACCCCACAGTACCCCTGAAATGCATAGAAAACTGCTTTTTTTTGGCACAGCCAATACAAAAATTGGGGGTTCAAAAAACCCCACAGTACCCCTGAAATGCATAGAAAACTGCTTTTTTTTGGCACAGCCAATAAAAAAATTGGGGGTTCAAAAAACCCCACAGTACCCCTGAAATGCATAGAAAACTGCTATTTTTTGGCACAGCCAATAAAAAAATTGGGGGTTCAAAAAACCCCACAGTACCCCTGAAATGCATAGAAAACTGCTTTTTTTTGGCACAGCCAATAAAAGAATTGGGGGTTCAAAAAACCCCACAGTACCCCTGAAATGCATAGAAAACTGCTTTTTTTTGGCACAGCCAATAAAAAAATTGGGGGTTCAAAAAACCCCACAGTACCCCTGAAATGCATAGAAAACTGCTTTTTTTTGGCACAGCCAATAAAAAAATTGGGGGTTCAAAAAACCCCACAGTACCCCTGAAATGCATAGAAAACTGCTTTTTTTTGGCACAGCCAATAAAAAAATTGGGGGTTCAAAAAAAGGTCAAAGGTCAAAAGGTCAAAGGTCAAAAGGTCAAAGGTCAAAAGGTCAAAGGTCAAATCGCTAGAAAGGTCAAAAAAATTGGGGGTTCAAAAAAACCCCACAGTACCCCTGAAATGCATAGAAAACTGCTTTTTTTTGGCACAGCCAATAAAAAAATTGGGGGTTCAAAAAACCCCACAGTACCCCTGAAATGCATAGAAAACTGCTTTTTTTTGGCACAGCCAATAAAAAAATTGGGGGTTCAAAAAACCCCACAGTACCCCTGAAATGCATAGAAAACTGCTTTTTTTTGGCACAGCCAATAAAAAAATTGGGGGTTAAAAAAAACCCACAGTACCCCTGAAATGCATAGAAAACTGCTTTTTTTTGGCACAGCCAATAAAAAAATTGGGGGTTCAAAAAACCCCACAGTACCCCTGAAATGCATAGAAAACTGCTTTTTTTTTGGCCAAAACGCTAGAAAGGTCAAAGGTCAAAAGGTCAAAGGTCAAAAGGTCAAGGGTCAAAAGGTCAAAGGTCAAATCGCTAGAAAGGTCAAACAAATTGGGGGTACAAAAAAACCCCACAGTACCCCTGAAATGCATAGAAAACTGCTTTTTTTTGGCACAGCCAATACAAAAATTGGGGGTTAAAAAAACCCCACAGTACCCCTGAAATGCATAGAAAACTGTTTTTTTTTGGCACAGCCAATAAAAAAATTGGGGGTTCAAAAAACCCCACAGTACCCCTGAAATGCATAGAAAACTGCTTTTTTTTTGCACAGCCAATAAAAAAATTGGGGGTTAAAAAAAACCCACAGTACCCCTGAAATGCATAGAAAACTGCTTAAAATTGGGGGTTCAAAAAACCCCACAGTACCCCTGAAATGCATAGAAAACTGTTTTTTTTTGGCACAGCCAATAAAAAAATTGGGGGTTCAAAAAACCCCACAGTACCCCTGAAATGCATAGAAAACTGCTTTTTTTTGGCCAAAACGCTAGAAAGGTCAAAGGTCAAAAGGTCAAAGGTCAAAAGGTCAAAGGTCAAATCGCTAGAAAGGTCAAAAAAATTGGGGGTTCAAAAAACCCCACAGTACCCCTGAAATGCATAGAAAACTGCTTTTTTTTGGCACAGCCAATAAAAAAATTGGGTGTTCAAAAAACCCCACAGTACCCCTGAAATGCATAGAAAACTGCTTTTTTTTGGCACAGCCAATAAAAAAATTGGGGGTTCAAAAAACCCCACAGTACCCCTGAAATGCATAGAAAACTGCTTTTTTTTGGCACAGCCAATAAAAAAATTGGGTGTTCAAAAAACCCCACAGTACCCCTGAAATGCATAGAAAACTGCTTTTTTTTGGCACAGCCAATAAAAAAATTGGGGGTTCAAAAAACCCCACAGTACCCCTGAAATGCATAGAAAACTGATTTTTTTTGGCACAGCCAATACAAAAATTGGGGGTTCAAAAAACCCCACAGTACCCCTGAAATGCATAGAAAACTGCTTTTTTTTGGCACAGCCAATAAAAAAATTGGGGGTTAAAAAAAACCCACAGTACCCCTGAAATGCATAGAAAACTGCTTAAAATTGGGGGTTCAAAAAACCCCACAGTACCCCTGAAATGCATAGAAAACTGCTTTTTTTTTGGCACAGCCAATACAAAAATTGGGGGTTCAAAAAAACCCCACAGTACCCCTGAAATGCATAGAAAACTGCTTTTTTTTGGCACAGCCAATAAAAAAATTGGGGGTTCAAAAAACCCCACAGTACCCCTGAAATGCATAGAAAACTGCTTTTTTTTGGCACAGCCAATAAAAAAATTGGGGGTTCAAAAAACCCCACAGTACCCCTGAAATGCATAGAAAACTGCTTTTTTTTGGCACAGCCAATAAAAAAATTGGGGGTTAAAAAAAACCCACAGTACCCCTGAAATGCATAGAAAACTGCTTTTTTTTGGCACAGCCAATAAAAAAATTGGGGGTTCAAAAAACCCCACAGTACCCCTGAAATGCATAGAAAACTGCTTTTTTTTTGGCCAAAACGCTAGAAAGGTCAAAGGTCAAAAGGTCAAAGGTCAAAAGGTCAAGGGTCAAAAGGTCAAAGGTCAAATCGCTAGAAAGGTCAAACAAATTGGGGGTACAAAAAAACCCCACAGTACCCCTGAAATGCATAGAAAACTGCTTTTTTTTGGCACAGCCAATACAAAAATTGGGGGTTAAAAAAACCCCACAGTACCCCTGAAATGCATAGAAAACTGCTTTTTTTTGGCACAGCCAATAAAAAAATTGGGGGTTCAAAAAACCCCACAGTACCCCTGAAATGCATAGAAAACTGCTTTTTTTTTGCACAGCCAATAAAAAAATTGGGGGTTAAAAAAAACCCACAGTACCCCTGAAATGCATAGAAAACTGCTTAAAATTGGGGGTTCAAAAAACCCCACAGTACCCCTGAAATGCATAGAAAACTGTTTTTTTTTGGCACAGCCAATAAAAAAATTGGGGGTTCAAAAAACCCCACAGTACCCCTGAAATGCATAGAAAACTGCTTTTTTTTGGCCAAAACGCTAGAAAGGTCAAAGGTCAAAAGGTCAAAGGTCAAAAGGTCAAAGGTCAAATCGCTAGAAAGGTCAAAAAAATTGGGGGTTCAAAAAACCCCACAGTACCCCTGAAATGCATAGAAAACTGCTTATTTTTGGCACAGCCAATAAAAAAATTGGGTGTTCAAAAAACCCCACAGTACCCCTGAAATGCATAGAAAACTGCTTTTTTTTGGCACAGCCAATAAAAAAATTGGGGGTTCAAAAAACCCCACAGTACCCCTGAAATGCATAGAAAACTGCTTTTTTTTGGCACAGCCAATAAAAAAATTGGGTGTTCAAAAAACCCCACAGTACCCCTGAAATGCATAGAAAACTGCTTTTTTTTGGCACAGCCAATAAAAAAATTGGGGGTTCAAAAAACCCCACAGTACCCCTGAAATGCATAGAAAACTGCTTTTTTTTGGCACAGCCAATACAAAAATTGGGGGTTCAAAAAACCCCACAGTACCCCTGAAATGCATAGAAAACTGCTTTTTTTTGGCACAGCCAATAAAAAAATTGGGGGTTAAAAAAAACCCACAGTACCCCTGAAATGCATAGAAAACTGCTTAAAATTGGGGGTTCAAAAAACCCCACAGTACCCCTGAAATGCATAGAAAACTGCTTTTTTTTGGCACAGCCAATACAAAAATTGGGGGTTCAAAAAACCCCACAGTACCCCTGAAATGCATAGAAAACTGCTTTTTTTTGGCACAGCCAATAAAAAAATTGGGGGTTCAAAAAACCCCACAGTACCCCTGAAATGCATAGAAAACTGCTTTTTTTTTGGCACAGCCAATAAAAAAATTGGGGGTTAAAAAAAACCCACAGTACCCCTGAAATGCATAGAAAACTGCTTAAAATTGGGGGTTCAAAAAACCCCACAGTACCCCTGAAATGCATAGAAAACTGCTTTTTTTTGGCACAGCCAATAAAAAAATTGGGGGTTCAAAAAACCCCACAGTACCCCTGAAATGCATAGAAAACTGCTTTTTTTTGGCACAGCCAATAAAAAAATTGGGGGTTCAAAAAACCCCACAGTACCCCTGAAATGCATGGAAAACTGCTTTTTTTTGGCACAGCCAATACAAAAATTGGGGGTTCAAAAAACCCCACAGTACCCCTGAAATGCATAGAAAACTGCTTTTTTTTGGCACAGCCAATAAAAAAAATTGGGGGTTCAAAAAAACCCACAGTACCCCTGAAATGCATAGAAAACTGCTTTTTTTTGGCACAGCCAATAAAAAAATTGGGGGTTCAAAAAACCCCACAGTACCCCTGAAATGCATAGAAAACTGCTTTTTTTTGGCACAGCCAATAAAAAAATTGGGGGTTCAAAAAACCCCACAGTACCCCTGAAATGCATAGAAAACTGCTTTTTTTTGGCACAGCCAATACAAAAATTGGGGGTTCAAAAAACCCCACAGTACCCCTGAAATGCATAGAAAACTGCTTTTTTTTGGCACAGCCAATAAAAAAATTGGGGGTTCAAAAAACCCCACAGTACCCCTGAAATGCATAGAAAACTGCTTTTTTTTTGGCACAGCCAATAAAAAAATTGGGGGTTCAAAAAACCCCACAGTACCCCTGAAATGCATAGAAAACTGCTTAAAATTGGGGGTTCAAAAAACCCCACAGTACCCCTGAAATGCATAGAAAACTGCTTTTTTTTGGCACAGCCAATAAAAAAATTGGGGGTTCAAAAAACCCCACAGTACCCCTGAAATGCATAGAAAACTGCTTTTTTTTGGCACAGCCAATAAAAAAATTGGGGGTTCAAAAAACCCCACAGTACCCCTGAAATGCATAGAAAACTGCTTTTTTTTGGCACAGCCAATAAAAAAATTGGGGGTTCAAAAAACCCCACAGTACCCCTGAAATGCATAGAAAACTGCTTTTTTTTGGCATAGCCAATAAAAAAATTGGGGGTTCAAAAAAAGGTCAAAGGTCAAAAGGTCAAAGGTCAAAAGGTCAAAGGTCAAAAGGTCAAAGGTCAAATCGCTAGAAAGGTCAAACAAATTGGGGGTTCAAAAAAACCCCACAGTACCCCTGAAATGCATAGAAAACTGCTTTTTTTTGGCACAGCCAATAAAAAAATTGGGGGTTCAAAAAACCCCACAGTACCCCTGAAATGCATAGAAAACTGCTTTTTTTTGGCACAGCCAATACAAAAATTGGGGGTTCAAAAAACCCCACAGTACCCCTGAAATGCATAGAAAACTGCTTTTTTTTGGCACAGCCAATAAAAAAATTGGGGATTCAAAAAACCCCACAGTACCCCTGAAATGCATAGAAAACTGCTTTTTTTTGGCACAGCCAATAAAAAAATTGGGGGTTCAAAAAACCCCACAGTACCCCTGAAATGCATAGAAAACTGCTTTTTTTTGGCACAGCCCCACAGTACCCCTGAAATGCATAGAAAACTGCTTTTTTTTGGCACAGCTAATACAAAAATTGGGGGTTCAAAAAACCCCACAGTACCCCTGAAATGCATAGAAAACTGCTTTTTTTTGGCACAGCCAATAAAAAAATTGGGGGTTCAAAAAACCCCACAGTACCCCTGAAATGCATAGAAAACTGCTATTTTTTGGCACAGCCAATAAAAAAATTGGGGGTTCAAAAAACCCCACAGTACCCCTGAAATGCATAGAAAACTGCTTTTTTTTGGCACAGCCAATAAAAGAATTGGGGGTTCAAAAAACCCCACAGTACCCCTGAAATGCATAGAAAACTGCTTTTTTTTGGCACAGCCAATAAAAAAATTGGGGGTTCAAAAAACCCCACAGTACCCCTGAAATGCATAGAAAACTGCTTTTTTTTGGCACAGCCAATAAAAAAATTGGGGGTTCAAAAAACCCCACAGTACCCCTGAAATGCATAGAAAACTGCTTTTTTTTGGCACAGCCAATAAAAAAATTGGGGGTTCAAAAAACCCCACAGTACCCCTGAAATGCATAGAAAACTGCTTTTTTTTGGCACAGCCAATACAAAAATTGGGGGTTCAAAAAACCCCACAGTACCCCTGAAATGCATAGAAAACTGCTTTTTTTTGGCACAGCCAATAAAAAAATTGGGGGTTCAAAAAACCCCACAGTACCCCTGAAATGCATAGAAAACTGCTATTTTTTGGCACAGCCAATAAAAAAATTGGGGGTTCAAAAAACCCCACAGTACCCCTGAAATGCATAGAAAACTGCTTTTTTTTGGCACAGCCAATAAAAGAATTGGGGGTTCAAAAAACCCCACAGTACCCCTGAAATGCATAGAAAACTGCTTTTTTTTGGCACAGCCAATAAAAAAATTGGGGGTTCAAAAAACCCCACAGTACCCCTGAAATGCATAGAAAACTGCTTTTTTTTGGCACAGCCAATAAAAAAATTGGGGGTTCAAAAAACCCCACAGTACCCCTGAAATGCATAGAAAACTGCTTTTTTTTGGCACAGCCAATAAAAAAATTGGGGGTTCAAAAAAAGGTCAAAGGTCAAAAGGTCAAAGGTCAAAAGGTCAAAGGTCAAAAGGTCAAAGGTCAAATCGCTAGAAAGGTCAAAAAAATTGGGGGTTCAAAAAAACCCCACAGTACCCCTGAAATGCATAGAAAACTGCTTTTTTTTGGCACAGCCAATAAAAAAATTGGGGGTTCAAAAAACCCCACAGTACCCCTGAAATGCATAGAAAACTGCTTTTTTTTGGCACAGCCAATAAAAAAATTGGGGGTTCAAAAAACCCCACAGTACCCCTGAAATGCATAGAAAACTGCTTTTTTTTGGCACAGCCAATAAAAAAATTGGGGGTTAAAAAAAACCCACAGTACCCCTGAAATGCATAGAAAACTGCTTTTTTTTGGCACAGCCAATAAAAAAATTGGGGGTTCAAAAAACCCCACAGTACCCCTGAAATGCATAGAAAACTGCTTTTTTTTTGGCCAAAACGCTAGAAAGGTCAAAGGTCAAAAGGTCAAAGGTCAAAAGGTCAAGGGTCAAACGGTCAAAGGTCAAATCGCTAGAAAGGTCAAACAAATTGGGGGTACAAAAAAACCCCACAGTACCCCTGAAATGCATAGAAAACTGCTTTTTTTTGGCACAGCCAATAAAAAAATTGGGGGTTCAAAAAACCCCACAGTACCCCTGAAATGCATAGAAAACTGCTTTTTTTTTGCACAGCCAATAAAAAAATTGGGGGTTAAAAAAAACCCACAGTACCCCTGAAATGCATAGAAAACTGCTTAAAATTGGGGGTTCAAAAAACCCCACAGTACCCCTGAAATGCATAGAAAACTGTTTTTTTTTGGCACAGCCAATAAAAAAATTGGGGGTTCAAAAAACCCCACAGTACCCCTGAAATGCATAGAAAACTGCTTTTTTTTGGCCAAAACGCTAGAAAGGTCAAAGGTCAAAAGGTCAAAGGTCAAAAGGTCAAAGGTCAAATCGCTAGAAAGGTCAAAAAAATTGGGGGTTCAAAAAACCCCACAGTACCCCTGAAATGCATAGAAAACTGCTTTTTTTTGGCACAGCCAATAAAAAAATTGGGTGTTCAAAAAACCCCACAGTACCCCTGAAATGCATAGAAAACTGCTTTTTTTTGGCACAGCCAATAAAAAAATTGGGGGTTCAAAAAACCCCACAGTACCCCTGAAATGCATAGAAAACTGCTTTTTTTTGGCACAGCCAATAAAAAAATTGGGGGTTCAAAAAACCCCACAGTACCCCTGAAATGCATAGAAAACTGCTTTTTTTTGGCACAGCCAATAAAAAAATTGGGGGTTCAAAAAACCCCACAGTACCCCTGAAATGCATAGAAAACTGCTTTTTTTTGGCACAGCCAATACAAAAATTGGGGGTTAAAAAAAACCCACAGTACCCCTGAAATGCATAGAAAACTGCTTTTTTTTGGCACAGCCAATAAAAAAATTGGGGGTTCAAAAAACCCCACAGTACCCCTGAAATGCATAGAAAACTGCTTTTTTTTTGGCCAAAACGCTAGAAAGGGCAAAGGTCAAAAGGTCAAAGGTCAAAAGGTCAAGGGTCAAAAGGTCAAAGGTCAAATCGCTAGAAAGGTCAAACAAATTGGGGGTACAAAAAAACCCCACAGTACCCCTGAAATGCATAGAAAACTGCTTTTTTTTGGCACAGCCAATAAAAAAATTGGGGGTTCAAAAAACCCCACAGTACCCCTGAAATGCATAGAAAACTGCTATTTTTTGGCACAGCCAATAAAAAAATTGGGGGTTCAAAAAACCCCACAGTACCCCTGAAATGCATAGAAAACTGCTTTTTTTTGGCACAGCCAATAAAAGAATTGGGGGTTCAAAAAACCCCACAGTACCCCTGAAATGCATAGAAAACTGCTTTTTTTTGGCACAGCCAATAAAAAAATTGGGGGTTCAAAAAACCCCACAGTACCCCTGAAATGCATAGAAAACTGCTTTTTTTTGGCACAGCCAATAAAAAAATTGGGGGTTCAAAAAACCCCACAGTACCCCTGAAATGCATAGAAAACTGCTTTTTTTTGGCACAGCCAATAAAAAAATTGGGGGTTCAAAAAACCCCACAGTACCCCTGAAATGCATAGAAAACTGCTTTTTTTTGGCACAGCCAATACAAAAATTGGGGGTTCAAAAAACCCCACAGTACCCCTGAAATGCATAGAAAACTGCTTTTTTTTGGCACAGCCAATAAAAAAATTGGGGGTTCAAAAAACCCCACAGTACCCCTGAAATGCATAGAAAACTGCTATTTTTTGGCACAGCCAATAAAAAAATTGGGGGTTCAAAAAACCCCACAGTACCCCTGAAATGCATAGAAAACTGCTTTTTTTTGGCACAGCCAATAAAAGAATTGGGGGTTCAAAAAACCCCACAGTACCCCTGAAATGCATAGAAAACTGCTTTTTTTTGGCACAGCCAATAAAAAAATTGGGGGTTCAAAAAACCCCACAGTACCCCTGAAATGCATAGAAAACTGCTTTTTTTTGGCACAGCCAATAAAAAAATTGGGGGTTCAAAAAACCCCACAGTACCCCTGAAATGCATAGAAAACTGCTTTTTTTTGGCACAGCCAATAAAAAAATTGGGGGTTCAAAAAAAGGTCAAAGGTCAAAAGGTCAAAGGTCAAAAGGTCAAAGGTCAAAAGGTCAAAGGTCAAATCGCTAGAAAGGTCAAAAAAATTGGGGGTTCAAAAAAACCCCACAGTACCCCTGAAATGCATAGAAAACTGCTTTTTTTTGGCACAGCCAATAAAAAAATTGGGGGTTCAAAAAACCCCACAGTACCCCTGAAATGCATAGAAAACTGCTTTTTTTTGGCACAGCCAATAAAAAAATTGGGGGTTCAAAAAACCCCACAGTACCCCTGAAATGCATAGAAAACTGCTTTTTTTTGGCACAGCCAATAAAAAAATTGGGGGTTAAAAAAAACCCACAGTACCCCTGAAATGCATAGAAAACTGCTTTTTTTTGGCACAGCCAATAAAAAAATTGGGGGTTCAAAAAACCCCACAGTACCCCTGAAATGCATAGAAAACTGCTTTTTTTTTGGCCAAAACGCTAGAAAGGTCAAAGGTCAAAAGGTCAAAGGTCAAAAGGTCAAGGGTCAAACGGTCAAAGGTCAAATCGCTAGAAAGGTCAAACAAATTGGGGGTACAAAAAAACCCCACAGTACCCCTGAAATGCATAGAAAACTGCTTTTTTTTGGCACAGCCAATACAAAAATTGGGGGTTAAAAAAACCCCACAGTACCCCTGAAATGCATAGAAAACTGTTTTTTTTTGGCACAGCCAATAAAAAAATTGGGGGTTCAAAAAACCCCACAGTACCCCTGAAATGCATAGAAAACTGCTTTTTTTTTGCACAGCCAATAAAAAAATTGGGGGTTAAAAAAAACCCACAGTACCCCTGAAATGCATAGAAAACTGCTTAAAATTGGGGGTTCAAAAAACCCCACAGTACCCCTGAAATGCATAGAAAACTGTTTTTTTTTGGCACAGCCAATAAAAAAATTGGGGGTTCAAAAAACCCCACAGTACCCCTGAAATGCATAGAAAACTGCTTTTTTTTGGCCAAAACGCTAGAAAGGTCAAAGGTCAAAAGGTCAAAGGTCAAAAGGTCAAAGGTCAAATCGCTAGAAAGGTCAAAAAAATTGGGGGTTCAAAAAACCCCACAGTACCCCTGAAATGCATAGAAAACTGCTTTTTTTTGGCACAGCCAATAAAAAAATTGGGTGTTCAAAAAACCCCACAGTACCCCTGAAATGCATAGAAAACTGCTTTTTTTTGGCACAGCCAATAAAAAAATTGGGGGTTCAAAAAACCCCACAGTACCCCTGAAATGCATAGAAAACTGCTTTTTTTTGGCACAGCCAATACAAAAATTGGGGGTTCAAAAAACCCCACAGTACCCCTGAAATGCATAGAAAACTGCTTTTTTTTGGCACAGCCAATAAAAAAATTGGGGGTTAAAAAAAACCCACAGTACCCCTGAAATGCATAGAAAACTGCTTAAAATTGGGGGTTCAAAAAACCCCACAGTACCCCTGAAATGCATAGAAAACTGCTTTTTTTTTGGCACAGCCAATACAAAAATTGGGGGTTCAAAAAAACCCCACAGTACCCCTGAAATGCATAGAAAACTGCTTTTTTTTGGCACAGCCAATAAAAAAATTGGGGGTTCAAAAAACCCCACAGTACCCCTGAAATGCATAGAAAACTGCTTTTTTTTGGCACAGCCAATAAAAAAATTGGGGGTTCAAAAAACCCCACAGTACCCCTGAAATGCATAGAAAACTGCTTTTTTTTGGCACAGCCAATAAAAAAATTGGGGGTTCAAAAAACCCCACAGTACCCCTGAAATGCATAGAAAACTGCTTTTTTTTGGCACAGCCAATAAAAAAATTGGGGGTTCAAAAAACCCCACAGTACCCCTGAAATGCATAGAAAACTGCTTTTTTTTGGCACAGCCAATAAAAAAATTGGGGGTTCAAAAAACCCCACAGTACCCCTGAAATGCATAGAAAACTGTTTTTTTTTGGCACAGCCAATACAAAAATTGGGGGTTCAAAAAACCCCACAGTACCCCTGAAATGCATAGAAAACTGCTTTTTTTTGGCACAGCCAATAAAAAAATTGGGGGTTCAAAAAACCCCACAGTACCCCTGAAATGCATAGAAAACTGCTATTTTTTGGCACAGCCAATAAAAAAATTGGGGGTTCAAAAAACCCCACAGTACCCCTGAAATGCATAGAAAACTGCTTTTTTTTGGCACAGCCAATAAAAGAATTGGGGGTTCAAAAAACCCCACAGTACCCCTGAAATGCATAGAAAACTGCTTTTTTTTGGCACAGCCAATAAAAAAATTGGGGGTTCAAAAAACCCCACAGTACCCCTGAAATGCATAGAAAACTGCTTAAAATTGGGGGTTCAAAAAACCCCACAGTACCCCTGAAATGCATAGAAAACTGCTTTTTTTTTGGCACAGCCAATACAAAAATTGGGGGTTCAAAAAAACCCCACAGTACCCCTGAAATGCATAGAAAACTGCTTTTTTTTGGCACAGCCAATAAAAAAATTGGGGGTTCAAAAAACCCCACAGTACCCCTGAAATGCATAGAAAACTGCTTTTTTTTGGCACAGCCAATAAAAAAATTGGGGGTTCAAAAAACCCCACAGTACCCCTGAAATGCATAGAAAACTGCTTTTTTTTGGCACAGCCAATAAAAAAATTGGGGGTTCAAAAAACCCCACAGTACCCCTGAAATGCATAGAAAACTGCTTTTTTTTGGCACAGCCAATAAAAAAATTGGGGGTTCAAAAAACCCCACAGTACCCCTGAAATGCATAGAAAACTGCTTTTTTTTGGCACAGCCAATAAAAAAATTGGGGGTTCAAAAAACCCCACAGTACCCCTGAAATGCATAGAAAACTGCTTTTTTTTGGCACAGCCAATACAAAAATTGGGGGTTCAAAAAACCCCACAGTACCCCTGAAATGCATAGAAAACTGCTTTTTTTTGGCACAGCCAATAAAAAAATTGGGGGTTCAAAAAACCCCACAGTACCCCTGAAATGCATAGAAAACTGCTATTTTTTGGCACAGCCAATAAAAAAATTGGGGGTTCAAAAAACCCCACAGTACCCCTGAAATGCATAGAAAACTGCTTTTTTTTGGCACAGCCAATAAAAGAATTGGGGGTTCAAAAAACCCCACAGTACCCCTGAAATGCATAGAAAACTGCTTTTTTTTGGCACAGCCAATAAAAAAATTGGGGGTTCAAAAAACCCCACAGTACCCCTGAAATGCATAGAAAACTGCTTTTTTTTGGCACAGCCAATAAAAAAATTGGGGGTTCAAAAAACCCCACAGTACCCCTGAAATGCATAGAAAACTGCTTTTTTTTGGCACAGCCAATAAAAAAATTGGGGGTTCAAAAAAAGGTCAAAGGTCAAAAGGTCAAAGGTCAAAAGGTCAAAGGTCAAAAGGTCAAAGGTCAAATCGCTAGAAAGGTCAAAAAAATTGGGGGTTCAAAAAAACCCCACAGTACCCCTGAAATGCATAGAAAACTGCTTTTTTTTGGCACAGCCAATAAAAAAATTGGGGGTTCAAAAAACCCCACAGTACCCCTGAAATGCATAGAAAACTGCTTTTTTTTGGCACAGCCAATAAAAAAATTGGGGGTTCAAAAAACCCCACAGTACCCCTGAAATGCATAGAAAACTGCTTTTTTTTGGCACAGCCAATAAAAAAATTGGGGGTTAAAAAAAACCCACAGTACCCCTGAAATGCATAGAAAACTGCTTTTTTTTGGCACAGCCAATAAAAAAATTGGGGGTTCAAAAAACCCCACAGTACCCCTGAAATGCATAGAAAACTGCTTTTTTTTTGGCCAAAACGCTAGAAAGGTCAAAGGTCAAAAGGTCAAAGGTCAAAAGGTCAAGGGTCAAACGGTCAAAGGTCAAATCGCTAGAAAGGTCAAACAAATTGGGGGTACAAAAAAACCCCACAGTACCCCTGAAATGCATAGAAAACTGCTTTTTTTTGGCACAGCCAATACAAAAATTGGGGGTTAAAAAAACCCCACAGTACCCCTGAAATGCATAGAAAACTGTTTTTTTTTGGCACAGCCAATAAAAAAATTGGGGGTTCAAAAAACCCCACAGTACCCCTGAAATGCATAGAAAACTGCTTTTTTTTTGCACAGCCAATAAAAAAATTGGGGGTTAAAAAAAACCCACAGTACCCCTGAAATGCATAGAAAACTGCTTAAAATTGGGGGTTCAAAAAACCCCACAGTACCCCTGAAATGCATAGAAAACTGTTTTTTTTTGGCACAGCCAATAAAAAAATTGGGGGTTCAAAAAACCCCACAGTACCCCTGAAATGCATAGAAAACTGCTTTTTTTTGGCCAAAACGCTAGAAAGGTCAAAGGTCAAAAGGTCAAAGGTCAAAAGGTCAAAGGTCAAATCGCTAGAAAGGTCAAAAAAATTGGGGGTTCAAAAAACCCCACAGTACCCCTGAAATGCATAGAAAACTGCTTTTTTTTGGCACAGCCAATAAAAAAATTGGGTGTTCAAAAAACCCCACAGTACCCCTGAAATGCATAGAAAACTGCTTTTTTTTGGCACAGCCAATAAAAAAATTGGGGGTTCAAAAAACCCCACAGTACCCCTGAAATGCATAGAAAACTGCTTTTTTTTGGCACAGCCAATAAAAAAATTGGGTGTTCAAAAAACCCCACAGTACCCCTGAAATGCATAGAAAACTGCTTTTTTTTGGCACAGCCAATAAAAAAATTGGGGGTTCAAAAAACCCCACAGTACCCCTGAAATGCATAGAAAACTGCTTTTTTTTGGCACAGCCAATACAAAAATTGGGGGTTCAAAAAACCCCACAGTACCCCTGAAATGCATAGAAAACTGCTTTTTTTTGGCACAGCCAATAAAAAAATTGGGGGTTAAAAAAAACCCACAGTACCCCTGAAATGCATAGAAAACTGCTTAAAATTGGGGGTTCAAAAAACCCCACAGTACCCCTGAAATGCATAGAAAACTGCTTTTTTTTTGGCACAGCCAATACAAAAATTGGGGGTTCAAAAAAACCCCACAGTACCCCTGAAATGCATAGAAAACTGCTTTTTTTTGGCACAGCCAATAAAAAAATTGGGGGTTCAAAAAACCCCACAGTACCCCTGAAATGCATAGAAAACTGCTTTTTTTTGGCACAGCCAATAAAAAAATTGGGGGTTCAAAAAACCCCACAGTACCCCTGAAATGCATAGAAAACTGCTTTTTTTTGGCACAGCCAATAAAAAAATTGGGGGTTAAAAAAAACCCACAGTACCCCTGAAATGCATAGAAAACTGCTTTTTTTTGGCACAGCCAATAAAAAAATTGGGGGTTCAAAAAACCCCACAGTACCCCTGAAATGCATAGAAAACTGCTTTTTTTTTGGCCAAAACGCTAGAAAGGTCAAAGGTCAAAAGGTCAAAGGTCAAAAGGTCAAGGGTCAAAAGGTCAAAGGTCAAATCGCTAGAAAGGTCAAACAAATTGGGGGTACAAAAAAACCCCACAGTACCCCTGAAATGCATAGAAAACTGCTTTTTTTTGGCACAGCCAATACAAAAATTGGGGGTTAAAAAAACCCCACAGTACCCCTGAAATGCATAGAAAACTGCTTTTTTTTGGCACAGCCAATAAAAAAATTGGGGGTTCAAAAAACCCCACAGTACCCCTGAAATGCATAGAAAACTGCTTTTTTTTTGCACAGCCAATAAAAAAATTGGGGGTTAAAAAAAACCCACAGTACCCCTGAAATGCATAGAAAACTGCTTAAAATTGGGGGTTCAAAAAACCCCACAGTACCCCTGAAATGCATAGAAAACTGTTTTTTTTTGGCACAGCCAATAAAAAAATTGGGGGTTCAAAAAACCCCACAGTACCCCTGAAATGCATAGAAAACTGCTTTTTTTTGGCCAAAACGCTAGAAAGGTCAAAGGTCAAAAGGTCAAAGGTCAAAAGGTCAAAGGTCAAATCGCTAGAAAGGTCAAAAAAATTGGGGGTTCAAAAAACCCCACAGTACCCCTGAAATGCATAGAAAACTGCTTATTTTTGGCACAGCCAATAAAAAAATTGGGTGTTCAAAAAACCCCACAGTACCCCTGAAATGCATAGAAAACTGCTTTTTTTTGGCACAGCCAATAAAAAAATTGGGGGTTCAAAAAACCCCACAGTACCCCTGAAATGCATAGAAAACTGCTTTTTTTTTGGCACAGCCAATAAAAAAATTGGGTGTTCAAAAAACCCCACAGTACCCCTGAAATGCATAGAAAACTGCTTTTTTTTGGCACAGCCAATAAAAAAATTGGGGGTTCAAAAAACCCCACAGTACCCCTGAAATGCATAGAAAACTGCTTTTTTTTGGCACAGCCAATACAAAAATTGGGGGTTCAAAAAACCCCACAGTACCCCTGAAATGCATAGAAAACTGCTTTTTTTTGGCACAGCCAATAAAAAAATTGGGGGTTAAAAAAAACCCACAGTACCCCTGAAATGCATAGAAAACTGCTTAAAATTGGGGGTTCAAAAAACCCCACAGTACCCCTGAAATGCATAGAAAACTGCTTTTTTTTGGCACAGCCAATACAAAAATTGGGGGTTAAAAAAACCCCACAGTACCCCTGAAATGCATAGAAAACTGCTTTTTTTTGGCACAGCCAATAAAAAAATTGGGGGTTCAAAAAACCCCACAGTACCCCTGAAATGCATAGAAAACTGCTTTTTTTTTGGCACAGCCAATAAAAAAATTGGGGGTTAAAAAAAACCCACAGTACCCCTGAAATGCATAGAAAACTGCTTAAAATTGGGGGTTCAAAAAACCCCACAGTACCCCTGAAATGCATAGAAAACTGCTTTTTTTTGGCACAGCCAATAAAAAAATTGGGGGTTCAAAAAACCCCACAGTACCCCTGAAATGCATAGAAAACTGCTTTTTTTTGGCACAGCCAATAAAAAAATTGGGGGTTCAAAAAACCCCACAGTACCCCTGAAATGCATAGAAAACTGCTTTTTTTTGGCACAGCCAATAAAAAAATTGGGGGTTCAAAAAACCCCACAGTACCCCTGAAATGCATAGAAAACTGCTTTTTTTTGGCACAGCCAATAAAAAAATTGGGGGTTCAAAAAACCCCACAGTACCCCTGAAATGCATAGAAAACTGCTTTTTTTTGGCACAGCCAATAAAAAAATTGGGGGTTCAAAAAACCCCACAGTACCCCTGAAATGCATGGAAAACTGCTTTTTTTTGGCACAGCCAATACAAAAATTGGGGGTTCAAAAAACCCCACAGTACCCCTGAAATGCATAGAAAACTGTTTTTTTTTGGCACAGCCAATAAAAAAATTGGGGGTTCAAAAAACCCCACAGTACCCCTGAAATGCATAGAAAACTGCTTTTTTTTGGCCAAAACGCTAGAAAGGTCAAAGGTCAAAAGGTCAAAGGTCAAAAGGTCAAAGGTCAAATCGCTAGAAAGGTAAAAAAAATTGGGGGTTCAAAAAACCCCACAGTACCCCTGAAATGCATAGAAAACTGCTTATTTTTGGCACAGCCAATAAAAAAATTGGGTGTTCAAAAAACCCCACAGTACCCCTGAAATGCATAGAAAACTGCTTTTTTTTGGCACAGCCAATAAAAAAATTGGGGGTTCAAAAAACCCCACAGTACCCCTGAAATGCATAGAAAACTGCTTTTTTTTGGCACAGCCAATAAAAAAATTGGGTGTTCAAAAAACCCCACAGTACCCCTGAAATGCATAGAAAACTGCTTTTTTTTGGCACAGCCAATAAAAAAATTGGGGGTTCAAAAAACCCCACAGTACCCCTGAAATGCATAGAAAACTGCTTTTTTTTGGCACAGCCAATACAAAAATTGGGGGTTCAAAAAACCCCACAGTACCCCTGAAATGCATAGAAAACTGCTTTTTTTTGGCACAGCCAATAAAAAAATTGGGGGTTAAAAAAAACCCACAGTACCCCTGAAATGCATAGAAAACTGCTTAAAATTGGGGGTTCAAAAAACCCCACAGTACCCCTGAAATGCATAGAAAACTGCTTTTTTTTGGCACAGCCAATACAAAAATTGGGGGTTCAAAAAACCCCACAGTACCCCTGAAATGCATAGAAAACTGCTTTTTTTTGGCACAGCCAATAAAAAAATTGGGGGTTCAAAAAACCCCACAGTACCCCTGAAATGCATAGAAAACTGCTTTTTTTTTGGCACAGCCAATAAAAAAATTGGGGGTTAAAAAAAACCCACAGTACCCCTGAAATGCATAGAAAACTGCTTAAAATTGGGGGTTCAAAAAACCCCACAGTACCCCTGAAATGCATAGAAAACTGCTTTTTTTTGGCACAGCCAATAAAAAAATTGGGGGTTCAAAAAACCCCACAGTACCCCTGAAATGCATAGAAAACTGCTTTTTTTTGGCACAGCCAATAAAAAAATTGGGGGTTCAAAAAACCCCACAGTACCCCTGAAATGCATAGAAAACTGCTTTTTTTTGGCACAGCCAATAAAAAAATTGGGGGTTAAAAAAACCCCACAGTACCCCTGAAATGCATAGAAAACTGCTTTTTTTTGGCACAGCCAATAAAAAAATTGGGGGTTCAAAAAACCCCACAGTACCCCTGAAATGCATAGAAAACTGCTTTTTTTTGGCCAAAACGCTAGAAAGGTCAAAGGTCAAAAGGTCAAAGGTCAAAAGGTCAAAAGTCAAAAGGTCAAAGGTCAAATCGCTAGAAAGGTCAAAAAATCTAAACGGCAAAGGTCAAAACGCTAGAAAGGTCAAAGGTCAAAAGGTCAAAGGTCAAATCGCTAGAAAGGTCAAAAAAATTGGGGGTTCAAAAAACCCCACAGTACCCCTGAAATGCATAGAAAACTGTTTTTTTTTTGGCACAGCCAATAAAAAAATTGGGGGTTCAAAAAACCCCACAGTACCCCTGAAATGCATAGAAAACTGCTTTTTTTTGGCACAGCCAATAAAAAAATTGGGGGTTCAAAAAACCCCACAGTACCCCTGAAATGCATAGAAAACTGCTTTTTTTTGGCACAGCCAATAAAAAAATTGGGGGTTCAAAAAACCCCACAGTACCCCTGAAATGCATAGAAAACTGCTTTTTTTTGGCACAGCCAATACAAAAATTGGGGGTTCAAAAAAAGGTCAAAGGTCAAAAGGTCAAAGGTCAAAAGGTCAAAGGTCAAAAGGTCAAAGGTCAAATCGCTAGAAAGGTCAAAAAAATTGGGGGTTCAAAAAAACCCCACAGTACCCCTGAAATGCATAGAAAACTGCTTTTTTTTGGCACAGCCAATAAAAAAATTGGGGGTTAAAAAAAACCCACAGTACCCCTGAAATGCATAGAAAACTGCTTTTTTTTGGCACAGCCAATACAAAAATTGGGGGTTCAAAAAACCCCACAGTACCCCTGAAATGCATAGAAAACTGCTTTTTTTTGGCACAGCCAATAAAAAAATTGGGGGTTAAAAAAAACCCACAGTACCCCTGAAATGCATAGAAAACTGCTTAAAATTGGGGGTTCAAAAAACCCCACAGTACCCCTGAAATGCATAGAAAACTGCTTTTTTTTGGCACAGCCAATACAAAAATTGGGGGTTCAAAAAACCCCACAGTACCCCTGAAATGCATAGAAAACTGCTTTTTTTTGGCACAGCCAATACAAAAATTGGGGGTTCAAAAAACCCCACAGTACCCCTGAAATGCATAGAAAACTGCTTAAAATTGGGGGTTCAAAAAACCCCACAGTACCCCTGAAATGCATAGAAAACTGCTTTTTTTTGGCACAGCCAATACAAAAATTGGGGGTTCAAAAAACCCCACAGTACCCCTGAAATGCATAGAAAACTGCTTTTTTTTGGCACAGCCAATAAAAAAATTGGGGGTTAAAAAAAACCCACAGTACCCCTGAAATGCATAGAAAACTGCTTTTTTTTGGCCAAAACGCTAGAAAGGTCAAAGGTCAAAAGGTCAAAGGTCAAAAGGTCAAAGGTCAAATCGCTAGAAAGGTTAAAAATCAAAACGTCAAAGGTCAAATCGCTAGAAAGGTCAAAAAATTGGTTAAAAAAACCCCACAGTACCCCTGAAATGCATAGAAAACTGCTTTTTTTTGGCATAGCCAATAAAAAAATTGGGGGTTCAAAAAACCCCACAGTACCCCTGAAATGCATAGAAAACTGCTTTTTTTTGGCACAGCCAATAAAAAAATTGGGGGTTCAAAAAAAGGTCAAAGGTCAAAAGGTCAAAGGTCAAAAGGTCAAAGGTCAAAAGGTCAAAGGTCAAATCGCTAGAAAGGTCAAAAAAATTGGGGGTTCAAAAAAACCCCACAGTACCCCTGAAATGCATAGAAAACTGCTTTTTTTTTGGCACAGCCAATAAAAAAATTGGGGGTTCAAAAAAACCCCACAGTACCCCTGAAATGCATAGAAAACTGCTTTTTTTTGGCACAGCCAATACAAAAATTGGGGGTTCAAAAAACCCCACAGTACCCCTGAAATGCATAGAAAACTGCTTTTTTTTGGCACAGCCAATACAAAAATTGGGGGTTCAAAAAACCCCACAGTACCCCTGAAATGCATAGAAAACTGCTTAAAATTGGGGGTTCAAAAAACCCCACAGTACCCCTGAAATGCATAGAAAACTGCTTTTTTTTGGCACAGCCAATACAAAAATTGGGGGTTCAAAAAACCCCACAGTACCCCTGAAATGCATAGAAAACTGCTTTTTTTTGGCACAGCCAATAAAAAAATTGGGGGTTAAAAAAAACCCACAGTACCCCTGAAATGCATAGAAAACTGCTTTTTTTTGGCCAAAACGCTAGAAAGGTCAAAGGTCAAAAGGTCAAAGGTCAAAAGGTCAAAGGTCAAATCGCTAGAAAGGTTAAAAATCAAAACGTCAAAGGTCAAATCGCTAGAAAGGTCAAAAAATTGGTTAAAAAAACCCCACAGTACCCCTGAAATGCATAGAAAACTGCTTTTTTTTGGCATAGCCAATAAAAAAATTGGGGGTTCAAAAAACCCCACAGTACCCCTGAAATGCATAGAAAACTGCTTTTTTTTGGCACAGCCAATAAAAAAATTGGGGGTTCAAAAAAAGGTCAAAGGTCAAAAGGTCAAAGGTCAAAAGGTCAAAGGTCAAAAGGTCAAAGGTCAAATCGCTAGAAAGGTCAAAAAAATTGGGGGTTCAAAAAAACCCCACAGTACCCCTGAAATGCATAGAAAACTGCTTTTTTTTTGGCACAGCCAATAAAAAAATTGGGGGTTCAAAAAAACCCCACAGTACCCCTGAAATGCATAGAAAACTGCTTTTTTTTGGCACAGCCAATACAAAAATTGGGGGTTCAAAAAACCCCACAGTACCCCTGAAATGCATAGAAAACTGCTTTTTTTTGGCACAGCCAATACAAAAATTGGGGATTCAAAAAACCCCACAGTACCCCTGAAATGCATAGAAAACTGCTTTTTTTTGGCACAGCCAATAAAAAAATTGGGGGTTCAAAAAACCCCACAGTACCCCTGAAATGCATAGAAAACTGCTTTTTTTTGGCACAGCCAATAAAAAAATTGGGGGTTCAAAAAACCCCACAGTACCCCTGAAATGCATAGAAAACTGCTTTTTTTTGGCACAGCCAATACAAAAATTGGGGGTTCAAAAAACCCCACAGTACCCCTGAAATGCATAGAAAACTGCTATTTTTTGGCACAGCCAATAAAAAAATTGGGGGTTCAAAAAACCCCACAGTACCCCTGAAATGCATAGAAAACTGCTTTTTTTTGGCACAGCCAATAAAAGAATTGGGGGTTCAAAAAACCCCACAGTACCCCTGAAATGCATAGAAA
The DNA here is from genome assembly GCF_951216825.1 of Electrona antarctica. Lineage (NCBI taxonomy): Eukaryota > Metazoa > Chordata > Actinopteri > Myctophiformes > Myctophidae > Electrona > Electrona antarctica. The sequence goes on from NC_136794.1 coordinate 27,523,272, forward strand.
ACTGCTTTTTTTTGGCACAGCCAATAAAAAAATTGGGGGTTCAAAAAACCCCACAGTACCCCTGAAATGCATAGAAAACTGCTTTTTTTTGGCACAGCCAATAAAAAAATTGGGGGTTCAAAAAACCCCACAGTACCCCTGAAATGCATAGAAAACTGCTTTTTTTTGGCACAGCCAATAAAAAAATTGGGGGTTCAAAAAACCCCACAGTACCCCTGAAATGCATAGAAAACTGCTTTTTTTTGGCACAGCCAATACAAAAATTGGGGGTTCAAAAAACCCCACAGTACCCCTGAAATGCATAGAAAACTGCTTTTTTTTGGCACAGCCAATAAAAAAATTGGGGGTTCAAAAAACCCCACAGTACCCCTGAAATGCATAGAAAACTGCTATTTTTTGGCACAGCCAATAAAAAAATTGGGGGTTCAAAAAACCCCACTGTACCCCTGAAATGCATAGAAAACTGCTTTTTTTTGGCACAGCCAATAAAAGAATTGGGGGTTCAAAAAACCCCACAGTACCCCTGAAATGCATAGAAAACTGCTTTTTTTTGGCACAGCCAATAAAAAAATTGGGGGTTCAAAAAACCCCACAGTACCCCTGAAATGCATAGAAAACTGCTTTTTTTTGGCACAGCCAATAAAAAAATTGGGGGTTCAAAAAACCCCACAGTACCCCTGAAATGCATAGAAAACTGCTTTTTTTTGGCACAGCCAATAAAAAAATTGGGGGTTCAAAAAAAGGTCAAAGGTCAAAAGGTCAAAGGTCAAAAGGTCAAAGGTCAAAAGGTCAAAGGTCAAATCGCTAGAAAGGTCAAAAAAATTGGGGGTTCAAAAAAACCCCACAGTACCCCTGAAATGCATAGAAAACTGCTTTTTTTTGGCACAGCCAATAAAAAAATTGGGGGTTCAAAAAACCCCACAGTACCCCTGAAATGCATAGAAAACTGCTTTTTTTTGGCACAGCCAATAAAAAAATTGGGGGTTCAAAAAACCCCACAGTACCCCTGAAATGCATAGAAAACTGCTTTTTTTTGGCACAGCCAATAAAAAAATTGGGGGTTAAAAAAAACCCACAGTACCCCTGAAATGCATAGAAAACTGCTTTTTTTTGGCACAGCCAATAAAAAAATTGGGGGTTCAAAAAACCCCACAGTACCCCTGAAATGCATAGAAAACTGCTTTTTTTTGGCACAGCCAATAAAAAAATTGGGGGTTAAAAAAAACCCACAGTACCCCTGAAATGCATAGAAAACTGCTTTTTTTTGGCACAGCCAATAAAAAAATTGGGGGTTCAAAAAACCCCACAGTACCCCTGAAATGCATAGAAAACTGCTTTTTTTTTGGCCAAAACGCTAGAAAGGTCAAAGGTCAAAAGGTCAAAGGTCAAAAGGTCAAGGGTCAAAAGGTCAAAGGTCAAATCGCTAGAAAGGTCAAACAAATTGGGGGTACAAAAAAACCCCACAGTACCCCTGAAATGCATAGAAAACTGCTTTTTTTTGGCACAGCCAATACAAAAATTGGGGGTTAAAAAAAACCCCACAGTACCCCTGAAATGCATAGAAAACTGCTTTTTTTTGGCACAGCCAATAAAAAAATTGGGGGTTCAAAAAACCCCACAGTACCCCTGAAATGCATAGAAAACTGCTTTTTTTTTGCACAGCCAATAAAAAAATTGGGGGTTAAAAAAAACCCACAGTACCCCTGAAATGCATAGAAAACTGCTTAAAATTGGGGGTTCAAAAAACCCCACAGTACCCCTGAAATGCATAGAAAACTGTTTTTTTTTGGCACAGCCAATAAAAAAATTGGGGGTTCAAAAAACCCCACAGTACCCCTGAAATGCATAGAAAACTGCTTTTTTTTGGCCAAAACGCTAGAAAGGTCAAAGGTCAAAAGGTCAAAGGTCAAAAGGTCAAAGGTCAAATCGCTAGAAAGGTCAAAAAAATTGGGGGTTCAAAAAACCCCACAGTACCCCTGAAATGCATAGAAAACTGCTTTTTTTTGGCACAGCCAATAAAAAAATTGGGTGTTCAAAAAACCCCACAGTACCCCTGAAATGCATAGAAAACTGCTTTTTTTTGGCACAGCCAATAAAAAAATTGGGGGTTAAAAAAAACCCACAGTACCCCTGAAATGCATAGAAAACTGCTTAAAATTGGGGGTTCAAAAAACCCCACAGTACCCCTGAAATGCATAGAAAACTGCTTTTTTTTGGCACAGCCAATACAAAAATTGGGGGTTAAAAAAACCCCACAGTACCCCTGAAATGCATAGAAAACTGCTTTTTTTTGGCACAGCCAATAAAAAAATTGGGGGTTCAAAAAACCCCACAGTACCCCTGAAATGCATAGAAAACTGCTTTTTTTTGGCACAGCCAATAAAAAAATTGGGGGTTAAAAAAACCCCACAGTACCCCTGAAATGCATAGAAAACTGCTTTTTTTTGGCACAGCCAATAAAAAAATTGGGGGTTCAAAAAACCCCACAGTACCCCTGAAATGCATAGAAAACTGCTTTTTTTTGGCACAGCCAATAAAAAAATTGGGGGTTCAAAAAACCCCACAGTACCCCTGAAATGCATAGAAAACTGCTATTTTTTGGCATAGCCAATAAAAAAATTGGGGGTTCAAAAAACCCCACTGTACCCCTGAAATGCATAGAAAACTGCTTTTTTTTGGCACAGCCAATAAAAGAATTGGGGGTTCAAAAAACCCCACAGTACCCCTGAAATGCATAGAAAACTGCTTTTTTTTGGCACAGCCAATAAAAAAATTGGGGGTTCAAAAAACCCCACAGTACCCCTGAAATGCATAGAAAACTGCTTTTTTTTGGCACAGCCAATAAAAAAATTGGGGGTTCAAAAAACCCCACAGTACCCCTGAAATGCATAGAAAACTGCTTTTTTTTGGCACAGCCAATAAAAAAATTGGGGGTTCAAAAAAAGGTCAAAGGTCAAAAGGTCAAAGGTCAAAAGGTCAAAGGTCAAAAGGTCAAAGGTCAAATCGCTAGAAAGGTCAAAAAAATTGGGGGTTCAAAAAAACCCCACAGTACCCCTGAAATGCATAGAAAACTGCTTTTTTTTGGCACAGCCAATAAAAAAATTGGGGGTTCAAAAAACCCCACAGTACCCCTGAAATGCATAGAAAACTGCTTTTTTTTGGCACAGCCAATAAAAAAATTGGGGGTTCAAAAAACCCCACAGTACCCCTGAAATGCATAGAAAACTGCTTTTTTTTGGCACAGCCAATAAAAAAATTGGGGGTTAAAAAAAACCCACAGTACCCCTGAAATGCATAGAAAACTGCTTTTTTTTGGCACAGCCAATAAAAAAATTGGGGGTTCAAAAAACCCCACAGTACCCCTGAAATGCATAGAAAACTGCTTTTTTTTGGCACAGCCAATAAAAAAATTGGGGGTTAAAAAAAACCCACAGTACCCCTGAAATGCATAGAAAACTGCTTTTTTTTGGCACAGCCAATAAAAAAATTGGGGGTTCAAAAAACCCCACAGTACCCCTGAAATGCATAGAAAACTGCTTTTTTTTTGGCCAAAACGCTAGAAAGGTCAAAGGTCAAAAGGTCAAAGGTCAAAAGGTCAAGGGTCAAAAGGTCAAAGGTCAAATCGCTAGAAAGGTCAAACAAATTGGGGGTACAAAAAAACCCCACAGTACCCCTGAAATGCATAGAAAACTGCTTTTTTTTGGCACAGCCAATACAAAAATTGGGGGTTAAAAAAAACCCCACAGTACCCCTGAAATGCATAGAAAACTGCTTTTTTTTGGCACAGCCAATAAAAAAATTGGGGGTTCAAAAAACCCCACAGTACCCCTGAAATGCATAGAAAACTGCTTTTTTTTTGCACAGCCAATAAAAAAATTGGGGGTTAAAAAAAACCCACAGTACCCCTGAAATGCATAGAAAACTGCTTAAAATTGGGGGTTCAAAAAACCCCACAGTACCCCTGAAATGCATAGAAAACTGTTTTTTTTTGGCACAGCCAATAAAAAAATTGGGGGTTCAAAAAACCCCACAGTACCCCTGAAATGCATAGAAAACTGCTTTTTTTTGGCCAAAACGCTAGAAAGGTCAAAGGTCAAAAGGTCAAAGGTCAAATCGCTAGAAAGGTCAAAAAAATTGGGGGTTCAAAAAACCCCACAGTACCCCTGAAATGCATAGAAAACTGCTTTTTTTTGGCACAGCCAATAAAAAAATTGGGTGTTCAAAAAAACCCACAGTACCCCTGAAATGCATAGAAAACTGCTTTTTTTTGGCACAGCCAATAAAAAAATTGGGGGTTCAAAAAACCCCACAGTACCCCTGAAATGCATAGAAAACTGCTTTTTTTTGGCACAGCCAATAAAAAAATTGGGTGTTCAAAAAACCCCACAGTACCCCTGAAATGCATAGAAAACTGCTTTTTTTTGGCACAGCCAATAAAAAAATTGGGGGTTCAAAAAACCCCACAGTACCCCTGAAATGCATAGAAAACTGCTTTTTTTTGGCACAGCCAATACAAAAATTGGGGGTTCAAAAAACCCCACAGTACCCCTGAAATGCATAGAAAACTGCTTTTTTTTGGCACAGCCAATAAAAAAATTGGGGGTTAAAAAAAACCCACAGTACCCCTGAAATGCATAGAAAACTGCTTAAAATTGGGGGTTCAAAAAACCCCACAGTACCCCTGAAATGCATAGAAAACTGCTTTTTTTTGGCACAGCCAATACAAAAATTGGGGGTTAAAAAAACCCCACAGTACCCCTGAAATGCATAGAAAACTGCTTTTTTTTGGCACAGCCAATAAAAAAATTGGGGGTTCAAAAAACCCCACAGTACCCCTGAAATGCATAGAAAACTGCTTTTTTTTGGCACAGCCAATACAAAAATTGGGGGTTAAAAAAACCCCACAGTACCCCTGAAATGCATAGAAAACTGCTTTTTTTTGGCACAGCCAATAAAAAAATTGGGGGTTCAAAAAACCCCACAGTACCCCTGAAATGCATAGAAAACTGCTTTTTTTTGGCACAGCCAATAAAAAAATTGGGGGTTCAAAAAACCCCACAGTACCCCTGAAATGCATAGAAAACTGCTATTTTTTGGCACAGCCAATAAAAAAATTGGGGGTTCAAAAAACCCCACTGTACCCCTGAAATGCATAGAAAACTGCTTTTTTTTGGCACAGCCAATAAAAGAATTGGGGGTTCAAAAAACCCCACAGTACCCCTGAAATGCATAGAAAACTGCTTTTTTTTGGCACAGCCAATAAAAAAATTGGGGGTTCAAAAAACCCCACAGTACCCCTGAAATGCATAGAAAACTGCTTTTTTTTGGCACAGCCAATAAAAAAATTGGGGGTTCAAAAAAAGGTCAAAGGTCAAAAGGTCAAAGGTCAAAAGGTCAAAGGTCAAAAGGTCAAAGGTCAAATCGCTAGAAAGGTCAAAAAAATTGGGGGTTCAAAAAAACCCCACAGTACCCCTGAAATGCATAGAAAACTGCTTTTTTTTGGCACAGCCAATAAAAAAATTGGGGGTTCAAAAAACCCCACAGTACCCCTGAAATGCATAGAAAACTGCTTTTTTTTGGCACAGCCAATAAAAAAATTGGGGGTTCAAAAAACCCCACAGTACCCCTGAAATGCATAGAAAACTGCTTTTTTTTGGCACAGCCAATAAAAAAATTGGGGGTTAAAAAAAACCCACAGTACCCCTGAAATGCATAGAAAACTGCTTTTTTTTGGCACAGCCAATAAAAAAATTGGGGGTTCAAAAAACCCCACAGTACCCCTGAAATCATTAGAAAACTGCTTTTTTTTGGCACAGCCAATAAAAAAATTGGGGGTTAAAAAAAACCCACAGTACCCCTGAAATGCATAGAAAACTGCTTTTTTTTGGCACAGCCAATAAAAAAATTGGGGGTTCAAAAAACCCCACAGTACCCCTGAAATGCATAGAAAACTGCTTTTTTTTTGGCCAAAACGCTAGAAAGGTCAAAGGTCAAAAGGTCAAAGGTCAAAAGGTCAAGGGTCAAAAGGTCAAAGGTCAAATCGCTAGAAAGGTCAAACAAATTGGGGGTACAAAAAAACCCCACAGTACCCCTGAAATGCATAGAAAACTGCTTTTTTTTGGCACAGCCAATACAAAAATTGGGGGTTAAAAAAAACCCCACAGTACCCCTGAAATGCATAGAAAACTGCTTTTTTTTGGCACAGCCAATAAAAAAATTGGGGGTTCAAAAAACCCCACAGTACCCCTGAAATGCATAGAAAACTGCTTTTTTTTTGCACAGCCAATAAAAAAATTGGGGGTTAAAAAAAACCCACAGTACCCCTGAAATGCATAGAAAACTGCTTAAAATTGGGGGTTCAAAAAACCCCACAGTACCCCTGAAATGCATAGAAAACTGTTTTTTTTTGGCACAGCCAATAAAAAAATTGGGGGTTCAAAAAACCCCACAGTACCCCTGAAATGCATAGAAAACTGCTTTTTTTTGGCCAAAACGCTAGAAAGGTCAAAGGTCAAAAGGTCAAAGGTCAAAAGGTCAAAGGTCAAATCGCTAGAAAGGTCAAAAAAATTGGGGGTTCAAAAAACCCCACAGTACCCCTGAAATGCATAGAAAACTGCTTTTTTTTGGCACAGCCAATAAAAAAATTGGGTGTTCAAAAAACCCCACAGTACCCCTGAAATGCATAGAAAACTGCTTTTTTTTGGCACAGCCAATAAAAAAATTGGGGGTTCAAAAAACCCCACAGTACCCCTGAAATGCATAGAAAACTGCTTTTTTTTTGGCACAGCCAATAAAAAAATTGGGTGTTCAAAAAACCCCACAGTACCCCTGAAATGCATAGAAAACTGCTTTTTTTTGGCACAGCCAATAAAAAAATTGGGGGTTCAAAAAACCCCACAGTACCCCTGAAATGCATAGAAAACTGCTTTTTTTTGGCACAGCCAATACAAAAATTGGGGGTTCAAAAAACCCCACAGTACCCCTGAAATGCATAGAAAACTGCTTTTTTTTGGCACAGCCAATAAAAAAATTGGGGGTTAAAAAAAACCCACAGTACCCCTGAAATGCATAGAAAACTGCTTAAAATTGGGGGTTCAAAAAACCCCACAGTACCCCTGAAATGCATAGAAAACTGCTTTTTTTTGGCACAGCCAATACAAAAATTGGGGGTTAAAAAAACCCCACAGTACCCCTGAAATGCATAGAAAACTGCTTTTTTTTGGCACAGCCAATACAAAAATTGGGGGTTCAAAAAACCCCACAGTACCCCTGAAATGCATAGAAAACTGCTTTTTTTTGGCACAGCCAATACAAAAATTGGGGGTTCAAAAAACCCCACAGTACCCCTGAAATGCATAGAAAACTGCTTTTTTTTGGCACAGCCAATAAAAAAATTGGGGGTTAAAAAAAACCCACAGTACCCCTGAAATGCATAGAAAACTGCTTAAAATTGGGGGTTCAAAAAACCCCACAGTACCCCTGAAATGCATAGAAAACTGCTTTTTTTTGGCACAGCCAATACAAAAATTGGGGGTTAAAAAAACCCCACAGTACCCCTTAAATGCATAGAAAACTGCTTTTTTTTGGCACAGCCAATAAAAAAATTGGGGGTTCAAAAAACCCCACAGTACCCCTGAAATGCATAGAAAACTGCTTTTTTTTGGCACAGCCAATAAAAAAATTGGGGGTTAAAAAAACCCCACAGTACCCCTGAAATGCATAGAACACTGCTTTTTTTTGGCACAGCCAATAAAAAAATTGGGGGTTCAAAAAACCCCACAGTACCCCTGAAATGCATAGAAAACTGCTTTTTTTTGGCATAGCCAATAAAAAAATTGGGGGTTCAAAAAACCCCACAGTACCCCTGAAATGCATAGAAAACTGCTTTTTTTTGGCACAGCCAATACAAAAATTGGGGGTTCAAAAAACCCCACAGTACCCCTGAAATGCATAGAAAACTGCTTTTTTTTGGCACAGCCAATACAAAAATTGGGGGTTCAAAAAACCCCACAGTACCCCTGAAATGCATAGAAAACTGCTTTTTTTTGGCACAGCCAATAAAAAAATTGGGGGTTCAAAAAACCCCACAGTACCCCTGAAATGCATAGAAAACTGCTTTTTTTTGGCACAGCCAATAAAAAAATTGGGGGTTCAAAAAACCCCACAGCACCCCTGAAATGCATAGAAAACTGCTTTTTTTTTTGGCACAGCCAATAAAAAAATTGGGGGTTCAAAAAACCCCACAGTACCCCTGAAATGCATAGAAAACTGCTTTTTTTTGGCACAGCCAATAAAAAAATTGGGGGTTCAAAAAACCCCACAGTACCCCTGAAATGCATAGAAAACTGCTTCTTTTTGGCACAGCCAATAAAAAAATTGGGGGTTCAAAAAACCCCACAGTACCCCTGAAATGCATAGAAAACTGCTTTTTTTTTGGCACAGCCAATAAAAAAATTGGGGGTTAAAAAACCCCCACAGTACCCCTGAAATGCATAGAAAACTGCTTAAAATTGGGGGTTCAAAAAACCCCACAGTACCCCTGAAATGCATCGAAAACTGCTTTTTTTTGGCACAGCCAATAAAAAAATTGGGGGTTCAAAAAACCCCACAGTACCCCTGAAATGCATAGAAAACTGCTTTTTTTTGGCACAGCCAATAAAAAAATTGGGGGTTCAAAAAACCCCACAGTACCCCTGAAATGCATAGAAAACTGCTTTTTTTTGGCACAGCCAATAAAAAAATTGGGGGTTCAAAAAACCCCACAGTACCCCTGAAATGCATAGAAAACTGCTTTTTTTTGGCACAGCCAATACAAAAATTGGGGGTTCAAAAAAAGGTCAAAGGTCAAAAGGTCAAAGGTCAAAAGGTCAAAGGTCAAAAGGTCAAAGGTCAAATCGCTAGAAAGGTCAAAAAAATTGGGGGTTCAAAAAAACCCCACAGTACCCCTGAAATGCATAGAAAACTGCTTTTTTTTGGCACAGCCAATAAAAAAATTGGGGGTTCAAAAAACCCCACAGTACCCCTGAAATGCATAGAAAACTGCTTTTTTTTGGCACAGCCAATACAAAAATTGGGGGTTCAAAAAACCCCACATTACCCCTGAAATGCATAGAAAACTGCTTTTTTTTGGCACAGCCAATAAAAAAATTGGGGATTCAAAAAACCCCACAGTACCCCTGAAATGCATAGAAAACTGCTTTTTTTTGGCACAGCCAATAAAAAAATTGGGGGTTCAAAAAACCCCACAGTACCCCTGAAATGCATAGAAAACTGCTTTTTTTTGGCACAGCCAATAAAAAAATTGGGGGTTCAAAAAACCCCACAGTACCCCTGAAATGCATAGAAAACTGCTTTTTTTTGGCACAGCCAATACAAAAATTGGGGGTTCAAAAAACCCCACAGTACCCCTGAAATGCATAGAAAACTGCTTTTTTTTGGCACAGCCAATACAAAAATTGGGGGTTCAAAAAACCCCACAGTACCCCTGAAATGCATAGAAAACTGCTATTTTTTGGCACAGCCAATAAAAAAATTGGGGGTTCAAAAAACCCCACAGTACCCCTGAAATGCATAGAAAACTGCTTTTTTTTGGCACAGCCAATAAAAGAATTGGGGGTTCAAAAAACCCCACAGTACCCCTGAAATGCATAGAAAACTGGTTTTTTTGGCACGGCCAATACAAAAATTGGGGGTTCAAAAAACCCCACAGTACCCCTGAAATGCATAGAAAACTGCTTTTTTTTGGCACAGCCAATAAAAAAATTGGGGGTTCAAAAAACCCCACAGTACCCCTGAAATGCATAAAAAACTGCTTTTTTTTGGCACAGCCAATAAAAAAATTGGGGGTTCAAAAAACCCCACAGTACCCCTGAAATGCATAGAAAACTGCTTTTTTTTGGCACAGCCAATAAAAAAATTGGGGGTTCAAAAAACCCCACAGTACCCCTGAAATGCATAGAAAACTGCTTCTTTTTGGCACAGCCAATAAAAAAATTGGGGGTTCAAAAAACCCCACAGTACCCCTGAAATGCATAGAAAACTGCTTTTTTTTTGGCACAGCCAATAAAAAAATTGGGGGTTAAAAAAACCCACAGTACCCCTGAAATGCATAGAAAATTGCTTTTTTTTGGCCAAAACGCTAGAAAGGTCAAAGGTCAAAAGGTCAAAGGTCAAAAGGTCAAAGGTCAAAAGGTCAAAGGTCAAATCGCTAGAAAGGTTAAAAATCAAAACGTCAAAGGTCAAATCGCTAGAAAGGTCAAAAAATTGGTTAAAAAAACCCCACAGTACCCCTGAAATGCATAGAAAACTGCTTTTTTTTGGCATAGCCAATAAAAAAATTGGGGGTTCAAAAAACCCCACAGTACCCCTGAAATGCATAGAAAACTGCTTTTTTTTGGCACAGCCAATACAAAAATTGGGGGTTCAAAAAACCCCACAGTACCCCTGAAATGCATAGAAAACTGCTTTTTTTTTGGCACAGCCAATACAAAAATTGGGGGTTCAAAAAACCCCACAGTACCCCTGAAATGCATAGAAAACTGCTTTTTTTTGGCACAGCCAATAAAAAAATTGGGGGTTCAAAAAACCCCACAGTACCCCTGAAATGCATAGAAAACTGCTTTTTTTTGGCACAGCCAATACAAAAATTGGGGGTTCAAAAAACCCCACAGCACCCCTGAAATGCATAGAAAACTGCTTTTTTTTTTGGCACAGCCAATAAAAAAATTGGGGGTTCAAAAAACCCCACAGTACCCCTGAAATGCATAGAAAACTGCTTTTTTTTGGCACAGCCAATAAAAAAATTGGGGGTTCAAAAAACCCCACAGTACCCCTGAAATGCATAGAAAACTGCTTCTTTTTGGCACAGCCAATAAAAAAATTGGGGGTTCAAAAAACCCCACAGTACCCCTGAAATGCATAGAAAACTGCTTTTTTTTTGGCACAGCCAATAAAAAAATTGGGGGTTAAAAAAACCCCACAGTACCCCTGAAATGCATAGAAAACTGCTTAAAATTGGGGGTTCAAAAAACCCCACAGTACCCCTGAAATGCATCGAAAACTGCTTTTTTTTGGCACAGCCAATAAAAAAATTGGGGGTTCAAAAAACCCCACAGTACCCCTGAAATGCATAGAAAACTGCTTTTTTTTGGCACAGCCAATAAAAAAATTGGGGGTTCAAAAAACCCCACAGTACCCCTGAAATGCATAGAAAACTGCTTTTTTTTGGCACAGCCAATAAAAAAATTGGGGGTTCAAAAAACCCCACAGTACCCCTGAAATGCATAGAAAACTGCTTTTTTTTGGCACAGCCAATACAAAAATTGGGGGTTCAAAAAAAGGTCAAAGGTCAAAAGGTCAAAGGTCAAAAGGTCAAAGGTCAAAAGGTCAAAGGTCAAATCGCTAGAAAGGTCAAAAAAATTGGGGGTTCAAAAAAAACCCACAGTACCCCTGAAATGCATAGAAAACTGCTTTTTTTTGGCACAGCCAATAAAAAAATTGGGGGTTCAAAAAACCCCACAGTACCCCTGAAATGCATAGAAAACTGCTTTTTTTTGGCACAGCCAATACAAAAATTGGGGGTTCAAAAAACCCCACATTACCCCTGAAATGCATAGAAAACTGCTTTTTTTTGGCACAGCCAATAAAAAAATTGGGGATTCAAAAAACCCCACAGTACCCCTGAAATGCATAGAAAACTGCTTTTTTTTGGCACAGCCAATAAAAAAATTGGGGGTTCAAAAAACCCCACAGTACCCCTGAAATGCATAGAAAACTGCTTTTTTTTGGCACAGCCAATAAAAAAATTGGGGGTTCAAAAAACCCCACAGTACCCCTGAAATGCATAGAAAACTGCTTTTTTTTGGCACAGCCAATACAAAAATTGGGGGTTCAAAAAACCCCACAGTACCCCTGAAATGCATAGAAAACTGCTTTTTTTTGGCACAGCCAATACAAAAATTGGGGGTTCAAAAAACCCCACAGTACCCCTGAAATGCATAGAAAACTGCTATTTTTTGGCACAGCCAATAAAAAAATTGGGGGTTCAAAAAACCCCACAGTACCCCTGAAATGCATAGAAAACTGCTTTTTTTTGGCACAGCCAATAAAAGAATTGGGGGTTCAAAAAACCCCACAGTACCCCTGAAATGCATAGAAAACTGGTTTTTTTGGCACAGCCAATACAAAAATTGGGGGTTCAAAAAACCCCACAGTACCCCTGAAATGCATAGAAAACTGCTTTTTTTTGGCACAGCCAATAAAAAAATTGGGGGTTCAAAAAACCCCACAGTACCCCTGAAATGCATAGAAAACTGCTTTTTTTTGGCACAGCCAATAAAAAAATTGGGGGTTCAAAAAACCCCACAGTACCCCTGAAATGCATAGAAAACTGCTTTTTTTTGGCACAGCCAATACAAAAATTGGGGGTTCAAAAAACCCCACAGTACCCCTGAAATGCATAGAAAACTGCTTTTTTTTGGCACAGCCAATAAAAAAATTGGGGGTTCAAAAAACCCCACAGTACCCCTGAAATGCATAGAAAACTGCTATTTTTTGGCACAGCCAATAAAAAAATTGGGGGTTCAAAAAACCCCACAGTACCCCTGAAATGCATAGAAAACTGCTTTTTTTTGGCACAGCCAATAAAAGAATTGGGGGTTCAAAAAACCCCACAGTACCCCTGAAATGCATAGAAAACTGCTTTTTTTTGGCACAGCCAATAAAAAAATTGGGGGTTCAAAAAACCCCACAGTACCCCTGAAATGCATAGAAAACTGCTTTTTTTTGGCACAGCCAATAAAAAAATTGGGGGTTAAAAAAACCCCACAGTACCCCTGAAATGCATAGAAAACTGCTTTTTTTTTGGCACAGCCAATAAAAAAATTGGGGGTTCAAAAAAAGGTCAAAGGTCAAAAGGTCAAAGGTCAAAAGGTCAAAGGTCAAAAGGTCAAAGGTCAAATCGCTAGAAAGGTCAAAAAAATTGGGGGTTCAAAAAAACCCCACAGTACCCCTGAAATGCATAGAAAACTGCTTTTTTTTGGCACAGCCAATAAAAAAATTGGGGGTTCAAAAAACCCCACAGTACCCCTGAAATGCATAGAAAACTGCTTTTTTTTGGCACAGCCAATAAAAAAATTGGGGGTTCAAAAAACCCCACAGTACCCCTGAAATGCATAGAAAACTGCTTTTTTTTGGCACAGCCAATAAAAAAATTGGGGGTTAAAAAAAACCCACAGTACCCCTGAAATGCATAGAAAACTGCTTTTTTTTGGCACAGCCAATAAAAAAATTGGGGGTTCAAAAAACCCCACAGTACCCCTGAAATGCATAGAAAACTGCTTTTTTTTTGGCCAAAACGCTAGAAAGGTCAAAGGTCAAAAGGTCAAAGGTCAAAAGGTCAAGGGTCAAAAGGTCAAAGGTCAAATCGCTAGAAAGGTCAAACAAATTGGGGGTACAAAAAAACCCCACAGTACCCCTGAAATGCATAGAAAACTGCTTTTTTTTGGCACAGCCAATACAAAAATTGGGGGTTAAAAAAACCCCACAGTACCCCTGAAATGCATAGAAAACTGCTTTTTTTTGGCACAGCCAATAAAAAAATTGGGGGTTCAAAAAACCCCACAGTACCCCTGAAATGCATAGAAAACTGCTTTTTTTTTGCACAGCCAATAAAAAAATTGGGGGTTAAAAAAAACCCACAGTACCCCTGAAATGCATAGAAAACTGCTTAAAATTGGGGGTTCAAAAAACCCCACAGTACCCCTGAAATGCATAGAAAACTGTTTTTTTTTGGCACAGCCAATAAAAAAATTGGGGGTTCAAAAAACCCCACAGTACCCCTGAAATGCATAGAAAACTGCTTTTTTTTGGCCAAAACGCTAGAAAGGTCAAAGGTCAAAAGGTCAAAGGTCAAAAGGTCAAAGGTCAAATCGCTAGAAAGGTCAAAAAAATTGGGGGTTCAAAAAACCCCACAGTACCCCTGAAATGCATAGAAAACTGCTTTTTTTTGGCACAGCCAATAAAAAAATTGGGTGTTAAAAAAACCCCACAGTACCCCTGAAATGCATAGAAAACTGCTTTTTTTTGGCACAGCCAATAAAAAAATTGGGGGTTCAAAAAACCCCACAGTACCCCTGAAATGCATAGAAAACTGCTTTTTTTTGGCACAGCCAATAAAAAAATTGGGTGTTCAAAAAACCCCACAGTACCCCTGAAATGCATAGAAAACTGCTTTTTTTTGGCACAGCCAATAAAAAAATTGGGGGTTCAAAAAACCCCACAGTACCCCTGAAATGCATAGAAAACTGCTTTTTTTTGGCACAGCCAATACAAAAATTGGGGGTTCAAAAAACCCCACAGTACCCCTGAAATGCATAGAAAACTGCTTTTTTTTGGCACAGCCAATAAAAAAATTGGGGGTTAAAAAAAACCCACAGTACCCCTGAAATGCATAGAAAACTGCTTAAAATTGGGGGTTCAAAAAACCCCACAGTACCCCTGAAATGCATAGAAAACTGCTTTTTTTTGGCACAGCCAATACAAAAATTGGGGGTTCAAAAAACCCCACAGTACCCCTGAAATGCATAGAAAACTGCTTTTTTTTGGCACAGCCAATAAAAAAATTGGGGGTTCAAAAAACCCCACAGTACCCCTGAAATGCATAGAAAACTGCTTTTTTTTTGGCACAGCCAATAAAAAAATTGGGGGTTAAAAAAAACCCACAGTACCCCTGAAATGCATAGAAAACTGCTTAAAATTGGGGGTTCAAAAAACCCCACAGTACCCCTGAAATGCATAGAAAACTGCTTTTTTTTTGGCACAGCCAATAAAAAAATTGGGGGTTCAAAAAACCCCACAGTACCCCTGAAATGCATAGAAAACTGCTTTTTTTTGGCACAGCCAATAAAAAAATTGGGGGTTCAAAAAACCCCACAGTACCCCTGAAATGCATAGAAAACTGCTTTTTTTTGGCACAGCCAATAAAAAAATTGGGGGTTAAAAAAACCCCACAGTACCCCTGAAATGCATAGAAAACTGCTTTTTTTTGGCACAGCCAATACAAAAATTGGGGGTTCAAAAAACCCCACAGTACCCCTGAAATGCATAGAAAACTGCTTTTTTTTGGCCAAAACGCTAGAAAGGTCAAAGGTCAAAAGGTCAAAGGTCAAAAGGTCAAAGGTCAAAAGGTCAAAGGTCAAATCGCTAGAAAGGTCAAACAAATTGGGGGTACAAAAAAAACCCACAGTACCCCTGAAATGCATAGAAAACTGCTTTTTTTTGGCACAGCCAATACAAAAATTGGGGGTTCAAAAAACCCCACAGTACCCCTGAAATGCATAGAAAACTGCTTTTTTTTTGCACAGCCAATACAAAAATTGGGGGTTCAAAAAACCCCACAGTACCCCTGAAATGCATAGAAAACTGCTTAAAATTGGGGGTTCAAAAAACCCCACAGTACCCCTGAAATGCATAGAAAACTGCTTTTTTTTGGCACAGCCAATACAAAAATTGGGGTTTCAAAAAACCCCACAGTACCCCTGAAATGCATAGAAAACTGCTTTTTTTTGGCACAGCCAATAAAAAAATTGGGGGTTCAAAAAACCCCACAGTACCCCTGAAATGCATAGAAAACTGCTTTTTTTTGGCACAGCCAATAAAAAAATTGGGGGTTCAAAAAACCCCACAGCACCCCTGAAATGCATAGAAAACTGCTTTTTTTTTTTGGCACAGCCAATAAAAAAATTGGGGGTTCAAAAAACCCCACAGTACCCCTGAAATGCATAGAAAACTGCTTAAAATTGGGGGTTCAAAAAACCCCACAGTACCCCTGAAATGCATAGAAAACTGCTTTTTTTTGGCACAGCCAATACAAAAATTGGGGGTTCAAAAAACCCCACAGTACCCCTGAAATGCATAGAAAACTGCTTTTTTTTGGCACAGCCAATAAAAAAATTGGGGGTTCAAAAAACCCCACAGTACCCCTGAAATGCATAGAAAACTGCTTTTTTTTTTGCACAGCCAATAAAAAAATTGGGGGTTAAAAAAAAACCACAGTACCCCTGAAATGCATAGAAAACTGCTTAAAATTGGGGGTTCAAAAAACCCCACAGTACCCCTGAAATGCATAGAAAACTGCTTTTTTTTGGCACAGCCAATAAAAAAATTGGGGGTTCAAAAAACCCCACAGTACCCCTGAAATGCATAGAAAACTGCTTTTTTTTGGCACAGCCAATAAAAAAATTGGGGGTTCAAAAAACCCCACAGTACCCCTGAAATGCATAGAAAACTGCTTTTTTTTGGCACAGCCAATAAAAAAATTGGGGGTTCAAAAAACCCCACAGTACCCCTGAAATGCATAGAAAACTGCTTTTTTTTGGCACAGCCAATACAAAAATTGGGGGTTCAAAAAACCCCACAGTACCCCTGAAATGCATAGAAAACTGCTTTTTTTTTGGCACAGCCAATAAAAAAATTGGGGGTTCAAAAAACCCCACAGTACCCCTGAAATGCATAGAAAACTGCTTTTTTTTGGCACAGCCAATAAAAAAATTGGGGGTTAAAAAAACCCCACAGTACCCCTGAAATGCATAGAAAACTGCTTTTTTTTGGCCAAAACGCTAGAAAGGTCAAAGGTCAAAAGGTCAAAGGTCAAAAGGTCAAAGGTCAAAAGGTCAAAGGTCAAATCACTAGAAAGGTTAAAAATCAAAACGTCAAAGGTCAAATCGCTAGAAAGGTCAAAAAATTGGTTAAAAAAACCCCACAGTACCCCTGAAATGCATAGAAAACTGCTTTTTTTTGGCACAGCCAATAAAAAAATTGGGGGTTCAAAAAACCCCACAGTACCCCTGAAATGCATAGAAAACTGCTTTTTTTTGGCACAGCCAATAAAAAAATTGGGGGTTCAAAAAACCCCACAGTACCCCTGAAATGCATAGAAAACTGCTTTTTTTTGGCACAGCCAATACAAAAATTGGGGTTTCAAAAAACCCCACAGTACCCCTGAAATGCATAGAAAACTGCTTTTTTTTGGCACAGCCAATAAAAAAATTGGGGGTTCAAAAAACCCCACAGTACCCCTGAAATGCATAGAAAACTGCTTTTTTTTGGCACAGCCAATAAAAAAATTGGGGGTTCAAAAAACCCCACAGCACCCCTGAAATGCATAGAAAACTGCTTCTTTTTTTTGGCACAGCCAATAAAAAAATTGGGGGTTCAAAAAACCCCACAGTACCCCTGAAATGCATAGAAAACTGCTTTTTTTTGGCACAGCCAATAAAAAAATTGGGGGTTCAAAAAACCCCACAGTACCCCTGAAATGCATAGAAAACTGCTTTTTTTTGGCACAGCCAATAAAAAAATTGGGGGTTCAAAAAACCCCACAGTACCCCTGAAATGCATGGAAAACTGCTTTTTTTTTGCACAGCCAATACAAAAATTGGGGGTTCAAAAACCCCCACAGTACCCCTGAAATGCATAGAAAACTGCTTTTTTTTGGCACAGCCAATAAAAAAATTGGGGGTTCAAAAAACCCCACAGTACCCCTGAAATGCATAGAAAACTGCTTTTTTTTGGCACAGCCAATAAAAAAATTGGGGGTTCAAAAAACCCCACAGTACCCCTGAAATGCATAGAAAACTGCTTTTTTTTGGCACAGCCAATAAAAAAATTGGGGGTTCAAAAAAAGGTCAAAGGTCAAAAGGTCAAAGGTCAAAAGGTCAAAGGTCAAATCGCTAGAAAGGTCAAAAAAATTGGGGGTTCAAAAAAACCCCACAGTACCCCTGAAATGCATAGAAAACTGCTTTTTTTTGGCACAGCCAATAAAAAAATTGGGGGTTCAAAAAACCCCACAGTACCCCTGAAATGCATAGAAAACTTCTTTTTTTTGGCACAGCCAATACAAAAATTTGGGGTTCAAAAAACCCCACAGTACCCCTGAAATGCATAGAAAACTGCTTTTTTTTGGCACAGTCAATAAAAAAATTGGGGGTTAAAAAAAACCCACAGTACCCCTGAAATGCATAGAAAACTGCTTAAAATTGGGGGTTCAAAAAACCCCACAGTACCCCTGAAATGCATAGAAAACTGCTTTTTTTTGGCACAGCCAATACAAAAATTGGGGGTTCAAAAAACCCCACAGTACCCCTGAAATGCATAGAAAACTGCTTTTTTTTGGCACAGCCAATAAAAAAATTGGGGGTTCAAAAAACCCCACAGTACCCCTGAAATGCATAGAAAACTGCTTTTTTTTTGGCACAGCCAATAAAAAAATTGGGGGTTAAAAAAACCCCACAGTACCCCTGAAATGCATAGAAAACTGCTTTTTTTTGGCCAAAACGCTAGAAAGGTCAAAGGTCAAAAGGTCAAAGGTCAAAAGGTCAAAGGTCAAATCGCTAGAAAGGTTAAAAATCAAAACGTCAAAGGTCAAAACGCTAGAAAGGTCAAAGGTCAAAAGGTCAAAGGTCAAATCGCTAGAAAGGTCAAAAAATTGGTTAAAAAAACCCCACAGTACCCCTGAAATGCATAGAAAACTGCTTTTTTTTGGCCAAAACGCTAGAAAGGTCAAAGGTCAAAAGGTCAAAGGTCAAAAGGTCAAAGGTCAAATCGCTAGAAAGGTTAAAAATCAAAACGTCAAAGGTCAAAACGCTAGAAAGGTCAAAGGTCAAAAGGTCAAAGGTCAAATCGCTAGAAAGGTCAAAAAATTGGTTAAAAAAACCCCACAGTACCCCTGAAATGCATAGAAAACTGCTTTTTTTTGGCACAGCCAATGAAAAAATTGGGGGTTCAAAAAACCCCACAGTACCCCTGAAATGCATAGAAAACTGCTTTTTTTTGGCACAGCCAATAAAAAAATTGGGGGTTCAAAAAACCCCACAGTACCCCTGAAATGCATAGAAAACTGCTTTTTTTTGGCACAGCCAATAAAAAAATTGGGGGTTCAAAAAACCCCACAGTACCCCTGAAATGCATAGAAAACTGCTTTTTTTTGGCACAGCCAATAAAAAAATTGGGGGTTAAAAAAACCCCACAGTACCCCTGAAATGCATAGAAAACTGCTTTTTTTTGGCACAGCCAATAAAAAAATTGGGGGTTCAAAAAACCCCACAGTACCCCTGAAATGCATAGAAAACTGCTTTTTTTGGCACAGCCAATAAAAAAATTGGGGGTTCAAAAAAAGGTCAAAGGTCAAAAGGTCAAAGGTCAAAAGGTCAAAGGTCAAAAGGTCAAAGGTCAAATCGCTAGAAAGGTCAAAAAAATTGGGGGTTCAAAAAACCCCCACAGTACCCCTGAAATGCATAGAAAACTGCTTTTTTTTGGCACAGCCAATAAAAAAATTGGGGGTTCAAAAAACCCCACAGTACCCCTGAAATGCATAGAAAACTGCTTTTTTTTGGAACAGCCAATACAAAAATTGGGGGTTCAAAAAACCCCACAGTACCCCTGAAATGCATAGAAAACTGCTTTTTTTTGGCACAGCCAATAAAAAAATTGGGGATTCAAAAAAACCCACAGTACCCCTGAAATGCATAGAAAACTGCTTTTTTTTGGCACAGCCAATAAAAAAATTGGGGGTTCAAAAAACCCCACAGTACCCCTGAAATGCATAGAAAACTGCTTTTTTTTGGCACAGCCAATAAAAAAATTGGGGGTTCAAAAAACCCCACAGTACCCCTGAAATGCATAGAAAACTGCTTTTTTTTTGGCACAGCCAATACAAAAATTGGGGGTTCAAAAAACCCCACAGTACCCCTGAAATGCATAGAAAACTGCTTTTTTTTGGCACAGCCAATAAAAAAATTGGGGGTTCAAAAAACCCCACAGTACCCCTGAAATGCATAGAAAACTGCTTTTTTTTGGCACAGCCAATAAAAAAATTGGGGGTTCAAAAAACCCCACAGTACCCCTGAAATGCATAGAAAACTGCTTTTTTTTTGGCACAGCCAATAAAAGAATTGGGGGTTCAAAAAACCCCACAGTACCCCTGAAATGCATAGAAAACTGCTTTTTTTTGGCACAGCCAATAAAAAAATTGGGGGTTCAAAAAACCCCACAGTACCCCTGAAATGCATAGAAAACTGCTTTTTTTTGGCACAGCCAATAAAAAAATTGGGGGTTCAAAAAACCCCACAGTACCCCTGAAATGCATAGAAAACTGCTTTTTTTTGGCACAGCCAATAAAAAAATTGGGGGTTCAAAAAAAGGTCAAAGGTCAAAAGGTCAAAGGTCAAAAGGTCAAAGGTCAAAAGGTCAAAGGTCAAATCGCTAGAAAGGTCAAAAAAATTGGGGGTTCAAAAAAACCCCACAGTACCCCTGAAATGCATAGAAAACTGCTTTTTTTTGGCACAGCCAATAAAAAAATTGGGGGTTCAAAAAACCCCACAGTACCCCTGAAATGCATAGAAAACTGCTTTTTTTTGGCACAGCCAATAAAAAAATTGGGGGTTCAAAAAACCCCACAGTACCCCTGAAATGCATAGAAAACTGCTTTTTTTTGGCACAGCCAATAAAAAAATTGGGGGTTAAAAAAAACCCACAGTACCCCTGAAATGCATAGAAAACTGCTTTTTTTTGGCACAGCCAATAAAGAAATTGGGGGTTCAAAAAACCCCACAGTACCCCTGAAATGCATAGAAAACTGCTTTTTTTTTGGCCAAAACGCTAGAAAGGTCAAAGGTCAAAAGGTCAAAGGTCAAAAGGTCAAGGGTCAAAAGGTCAAAGGTCAAATCGCTAGAAAGGTCAAACAAATTGGGGGTACAAAAAAACCCCACAGTACCCCTGAAATGCATAGAAAACTGCTTTTTTTTGGCACAGCCAATACAAAAATTGGGGGTTCAAAAAACCCCACAGTACCCCTGAAATGCATAGAAAACTGCTTTTTTTTGGCACAGCCAATAAAAAAATTGGGGGTTCAAAAAACCCCACAGTACCCCTGAAATGCATAGAAAACTGCTTTTTTTTTGCACAGCCAATAAAAAAATTGGGGATTAAAAAAAACCCACAGTACCCCTGAAATGCATAGAAAACTGCTTAAAATTGGGGGTTCAAAAAACCCCACAGTACCCCTGAAATGCATAGAAAACTGTTTTTTTTTGGCATAGCCAATAAAAAAATTGGGGGTTCAAAAAACCCCACAGTACCCCTGAAATGCATAGAAAACTGCTTTTTTTGGCCAAAACGCTAGAAAGGTCAAAGGTCAAAAGGTCAAAGGTCAAAAGGTCAAAGGTCAAATCGCTAGAAAGGTCAAAAAAATTGGGGGTTCAAAAAACCCCACAGTACCCCTGAAATGCATAGAAAACTGCTTTTTTTTGGCACAGCCAATAAAAAAATTGGGTGTTCAAAAAACCCCACAGTACCCCTGAAATGCATAGAAAACTGCTTTTTTTTGGCACAGCCAATAAAAAAATTGGGGGTTCAAAAAACCCCACAGTACCCCTGAAATGCATAGAAAACTGCTTTTTTTTGGCACAGCCAATACAAAAATTGGGGGTTAAAAAAACCCCACAGTACCCCTGAAATGCATAGAAAACTGCTTTTTTTTGGCACAGCCAATAAAAAAATTGGGGGTTAAAAAAACCCCACAGTACCCCTGAAATGCATAGAAAACTGCTTAAAATTGGGGGTTCAAAAAACCCCACAGTACCCCTGAAATGCATAGAAAACTGCTTTTTTTTGGCACAGCCAATACAAAAATGGGGGGTTCAAAAAACCCCACAGTACCCCTGAAATGCATAGAAAACTGCTTTTTTTTGGCACAGCCAATAAAAAAATTGGGGGTTCAAAAAACCCCACAGTACCCCTGAAATGCATAGAAAACTGCTTTTTTTTGGCACAGCCAATAAAAAAATTGGGGGTTAAAAAAACCCCACAGTACCCCTGAAATGCATAGAAAACTGCTTAAAATTGGGGGTTCAAAAAACCCCACAGTACCCCTGAAATGCATAGAAAACTGCTTTTTTTTGGCACAGCCAATACAAAAATTGGGGGTTCAAAAAACCCCACAGTACCCCTGAAATGCATAGAAAACTGCTTTTTTTTGGCACAGCCAATAAAAAAATTGGGGGTTCAAAAAACCCCACAGTACCCCTGAAATGCATAGAAAACTGCTTTTTTTTGGCACAGCCAATAAAAAAATTGGGGGTTCAAAAAACCCCACAGTACCCCTGAAATGCATAGAAAACTGCTTTTTTTTGGCACAGCCAATAAAAAAATTGGGGGTTAAAAAAACCCCACAGTACCCCTGAAATGCATAGAAAACTGCTTAAAATTGGGGGTTCAAAAAACCCCACAGTACCCCTGAAATGCATAGAAAACTGCTTTTTTTTGGCACAGCCAATACAAAAATTGGGGGTTCAAAAAACCCCACAGTACCCCTGAAATGCATAGAAAACTGCTTTTTTTTTGGCACAGCCAATAAAAAAATTGGGGGTTAAAAAAAACCCACAGTACCCCTGAAATGCATAGAAAACTGCTTAAAATTGGGGGTTCAAAAAACCCCACAGTACCCCTGAAATGCATAGAAAACTGCTTTTTTTTGGCACAGCCAATAAAAAAATTGGGGGTTCAAAAAACCCCACAGTACCCCTGAAATGCATAGAAAACTGCTTTTTTTTGGCACAGCCAATAAAAAAATTGGGGGTTAAAAAAACCCCACAGTACCCCTGAAATGCATAGAAAACTGCTTTTTTTTGGCACAGCCAATAAAAAAATTGGGGGTTCAAAAAACCCCACAGTACCCCTGAAATGCATAGAAAACTGCTTTTTTTTGGCCAAAACGCTAGAAAGGTCAAAGGTCAAAAGGTCAAAGGTCAAAAGGTCAAAGGTCAAAAGGTCAAAGGTCAAATCGCTAGAAAGGTCAAACAAATTGGGGGTACAAAAAAACCCCACAGTACCCCTGAAATGCATAGAAAACTGCTTTTTTTGGCACAGCCAATAAAAAAATTGGGGGTTAAAAAAACCCCACAGTACCCCTGAAATGCATAGAAAACTGCTTTTTTTTGGCCAAAACGCTAGAAAGGTCAAAGGTCAAAAGGTCAAAGGTCAAAAGGTCAAAAGGTCAAAGGTCAAATCGCTAGAAAGGTCAAAAAAATTGGGGGTTCAAAAAAAACCCCACAGTACCCCTGAAATGCATAGAAAACTGCTTTTTTTTGGCACAGCAAAATACAAAAATTGGGGGTTCAAAAAACCCCACAGTACCCCTGAAATGCATAGAAAACTGCTTTTTTTTGGCACAGCCAATAAAAAAATTGGGGGTTCAAAAACCCCCACAGTACCCCTGAAATGCATAGAAAACTGCTTTTTTTTTGCACAGCCAATAAAAAAATTGGGGGTTAAAAAAACCCCACAGTACCCCTGAAATGCATAGAAAACTGCTTAAAATTGGGGGTTCAAAAAACCCCACAGTACCCCTGAAATGCATAGAAAACTGTTTTTTTTTTGGCACAGCCAATAAAAAAATTGGGGGTTCAAAAAACCCCACAGTACCCCTGAAATGCATAGAAAACTGCTTTTTTTTTGGCCAAAACGCTAGAAAGGTCAAAGGTCAAAAGGTCAAAGGTCAAAAGGTCAAAGGTCAAATCGCTAGAAAGGTCAAACAAATTGGGGGTACAAAAAAACCCCACAGTACCCCTGAAATGCATAGAAAACTGCTTTTTTTGGCACAGCCAATAAAAAAATTGGGGGTTAAAAAAACCCCACAGTACCCCTGAAATGCATAGAAAACTGCTTTTTTTTTGCCAAAACGCTAGAAAGGTCAAAGGTCAAAAGGTCAAAGGTCAAAAGGTCAAAAGGTCAAAGGTCAAATCGCTAGAAAGGTCAAAAAAATTGGGGGTTCAAAAAAAACCCCACAGTACCCCTGAAATGCATAGAAAACTGCTTTTTTTTGGCACAGCCAATACAAAAATTGGGGGTTCAAAAAACCCCACAGTACCCCTGAAATGCATAGAAAACTGCTTTTTTTTGGCACAGCCAATAAAAAAATTGGGGGTTCAAAAACCCCCACAGTACCCCTGAAATGCATAGAAAACTGCTTTTTTTTTGCACAGCCAATAAAAAAATTGGGGGTTAAAAAAAACCCACAGTACCCCTGAAATGCATAGAAAACTGCTTAAAATTGGGGGTTCAAAAAACCCCACAGTACCCCTGAAATGCATAGAAAACTGTTTTTTTTTTGGCACAGCCAATAAAAAAATTGGGGGTTCAAAAAACCCCACAGTACCCCTGAAATGCATAGAAAACTGCTTTTTTTTTGGCCAAAACGCTAGAAAGGTCAAAGGTCAAAAGGTCAAAGGTCAAAAGGTCAAAGGTCAAATCGCTAGAAAGGTCAAAAAAATTGGGGGTTCAAAAAACCCCACAGTACCCCTGAAATGCATAGAAAACTGCTTTTTTTTGGCACAGCCAATAAAAAAATTGGGTGTTCAAAAAACCCCACAGTACCCCTGAAATGCATAGAAAACTGCTTTTTTTTGGCACAGCCAATAAAAAAATTGGGGGTTCAAAAAACCCCACAGTACCCCTGAAATGCATAGAAAACTGCTTTTTTTTGGCACAGCCAATAAAAAAATTGGGGGTTAAAAAAAACCCACAGTACCCCTGAAATGCATAGAAAACTGCTTAAAATTGGGGGTTCAAAAAACCCCACAGTACCCCTGAAATGCATAGAAAACTGCTTTTTTTTGGCACAGCCAATAAAAAAATTGGGGGTTCAAAAAAAGGTCAAAGGTCAAAGGTCAAAGGGTCAAAGGTCAAAAGGTCAAAGGTCAAATCGCTAGAAAGGTCAAAAAAATTGGGGGTTCAAAAAAAACCCACAGTACCCCTGAAATGCATGAAATGAAATGAAATGAAATGAAATCTATATTTACCCAGGGTATCTGGGCTAAGCTCAAGAACTTGTTTCCAGCCAGGCCCTGCTCATAGAACACATTTCATCGTAGTGGTTGATGCCTTGTTCAAGGGCATTTCAGCGGTGGTAATTTTAACGTGTCGGACGGCTGGTTCGAACTGGGAACCTTCCGGTATCTAGACCGCGCCGCTATCCGTTCGGCCACCGCTGCCACCGCTGCATAGAAAACTGCTTTTTTTTGGCACAGCCAATAAAAAAATTGGGGGTTCAAAAAACCCCACAGTACCCCTGAAATGCATAGAAAACTGCTTTTTTTTGGCACAGCCAATACAAAAATTGGGGGTTCAAAAAACCACACAGTACCCCTGAAATGCATAGAAAACTGCTTTTTTTTGGCACAGCCAATAAAATAATTGGGGGTTCAAAAAACCCCACAGTACCCCTGAAATGCATAGAAAACTGCTTTTTTTTGGCCAAAACGCTAGAAAGGTCAAAGGTCAAAAGGTCAAAGGTCAAAAGGCCAAAGGTCAAAAGGTCAAATGTCAAATCGCTAGAAAGGTCAAAAAATCTAAACGGCAAAGGTCAAAACGCTAGAAAGGTCAAAGGTCAAAAGGTCAAAGGTCAAATCGCTAGAAAGGTCAAAAAAATTGGGGGTTCAAAAAACCCCACAGTACCCCTGAAATGCATAGAAAACTGCTTTTTTTTGGCACAGCCAATAAAAAAATTGGGGGTTCAAAAAACCCCACAGTACCCCTGAAATGCATAGAAAACTGCTTTTTTTGGCACAGCCAATAAAAAAATTGGGGGTTCAAAAAACCCCACAGTACCCCTGAAATGCATAGAAAACTGCTTTTTTTTGGCACAGCCAATAAAAAAATTGGGGGTTCAAAAAACCCCACAGTACCCCTGAAATGCATAGAAAACTGCTTTTTTTTGGCACAGCCAATAAAAAAATTGGGGGTTCAAAAAACCCCACAGTACCCCTGAAATGCATAGAAAACTGCTTTTTTTTGGCACAGCCAATAAAAAAATTGGGGGTTCAAAAAACCCCACAGTACCCCTGAAATGCATAGAAAACTGCTTTTTTTTTGGCACAGCCAATAAAAAAATTGGGGGTTCAAAAAAAGGTCAAAGGTCAAAAGGTCAAAGGTCAAAAGGTCAAAGGTCAAAAGGTCAAAGGTCAAATCGCTAGAAAGGTCAAAAAAATTGGGGGTTCAAAAAAACCCCACAGTACCCCTGAAATGCATAGAAAACTGCTTTTTTTTGGCACAGCCAATACAAAAATTGGGGGTTAAAAAAACCCCACAGTACCCCTGAAATGCATAGAAAACTGCTTTTTTTTGGCACAGCCAATACAAAAATTGGGGGTTCAAAAAACCCCACAGTACCCCTGAAATGCATAGAAAACTGCTTTTTTTTGGCACAGCCAATAAAAAAATTGGGGGTTAAAAAAAACCCACAGTACCCCTGAAATGCATAGAAAACTGCTTAAAATTGGGGGTTCAAAAAACCCCACAGTACCCCTGAAATGCATAGAAAACTGCTTTTTTTTGGCACAGCCAATACAAAAATTGGGGGTTCAAAAAACCCCACAGTACCCCTGAAATGCATAGAAAACTGCTTTTTTTTTGCACAGCCAATACAAAAATTGGGGGTTCAAAAAACCCCACAGTACCCCTGAAATGCATAGAAAACTGCTTAAAATTGGGGGTTCAAAAAACCCCACAGTACCCCTGAAATGCATAGAAAACTGCTTAAAATTGGGGGTTCAAAAAACCCCACAGTACCCCTGAAATGCATAGAAAACTGCTTTTTTTTGGCACAGCCAATAAAAAAATTGGGGGTTCAAAAAACCCCACAGTACCCCTGAAATGCATAGAAAACTGCTTTTTTTTGGCACAGCCAATAAAAAAATTGGGGGTTCAAAAAACCCCACAGTACCCCTGAAATGCATAGAAAACTGCTTTTTTTTGGCACAGCCAATAAAAAAATTGGGGGTTAAAAAAACCCCACAGTACCCCTGAAATGCATAGAAAACTGCTTTTTTTTGGCACAGCCAATAAAAAAATTGGGGGTTAAAAAAACCCCACAGTACCCCTGAAATGCATAGAAAACTGCTTTTTTTTGGCCAAAACGCTAGAAAGGTCAAAGGTCAAAAGGTCAAAGGTCAAAAGGTCAAAGGTCAAAAGGTCAAAGGTCAAATCGCTAGAAAGGTCAAACAAATTGGGGGTACAAAAAAACCCCACAGTACCCCTGAAATGCATAGAAAACTGCTTTTTTTGGCACAGCCAATAAAAAAATTGGGGGTTAAAAAAACCCCACAGTACCCCTGAAATGCATAGAAAACTGCTTTTTTTTGGCCAAAACGCTAGAAAGGTCAAAGGTCAAAAGGTCAAAGGTCAAAAGGTCAAAAGGTCAAAGGTCAAATCGCTAGAAAGGTCAAAAAAATTGGGGGTTCAAAAAAAACCCCACAGTACCCCTGAAATGCATAGAAAACTGCTTTTTTTTGGCAGAGCCAATACAAAAATTGGGGGTTCAAAAAACCCCACAGTACCCCTGAAATGCATAGAAAACTGCTTTTTTTTGGCACAGCCAATAAAAAAATTGGGGGTTCAAAAACCCCCACAGTACCCCTGAAATGCATAGAAAACTGCTTTTTTTTTGCACAGCCAATAAAAAAATTGGGGGTTAAAAAAACCCCACAGTACCCCTGAAATGCATAGAAAACTGCTTAAAATTGGGGGTTCAAAAAACCCCACAGTACCCCTGAAATGCATAGAAAACTGTTTTTTTTTTGGCACAGCCAATAAAAAAATTGGG
Source organism: Electrona antarctica (assembly GCF_951216825.1). NCBI lineage: Eukaryota > Metazoa > Chordata > Actinopteri > Myctophiformes > Myctophidae > Electrona > Electrona antarctica. The sequence goes on from NC_136794.1 coordinate 27,550,927, forward strand.
GGTTCAAAAAACCCCACAGTACCCCTGAAATGCATAGAAAACTGCTTTTTTTTGGCCAAAACGCTAGAAAGGTCAAAGGTCAAAAGGTCAAAGGTCAAAAGGTCAAAGGTCAAATCGCTAGAAAGGTCAAAAAAATTGGGGGTTCAAAAAACCCCACAGTACCCCTGAAATGCATAGAAAACTGCTTTTTTTTGGCACAGCCAATAAAAAAATTGGGTGTTCAAAAAACCCCACAGTACCCCTGAAATGCATAGAAAACTGCTTTTTTTTGGCACAGCCAATAAAAAAATTGGGTGTTCAAAAAACCCCACAGTACCCCTGAAATGCATAGAAAACTGCTTTTTTTTGGCACAGCCAATAAAAAAATTGGGGGTTCAAAAAACCCCACAGTACCCCTGAAATGCATAGAAAACTGCTTTTTTTTGGCACAGCCAATAAAAAAATTGGGGGTTAAAAAAAACCCACAGTACCCCTGAAATGCATAGAAAACTGCTTAAAATTGGGGGTTCAAAAAACCCCACAGTACCCCTGAAATGCATAGAAAACTGCTTTTTTTTGGCACAGCCAATAAAAAAATTGGGGGTTCAAAAAAAGGTCAAAGGTCAAAGGTCAAAGGGTCAAAGGTCAAAAGGTCAAAGGTCAAATCGCTAGAAAGGTCAAAAAAATGTGGGGTTCAAAAAAACCCCACAGTACCCCTGAAATGCATAGAAAACTGCTTTTTTTTGGCACAGCCAATAAAAAAATTGGGGGTTCAAAAAACCCCACAGTACCCCTGAAATGCATAGAAAACTGCTTTTTTTTGGCACAGCCAATACAAAAATTGGGGGTTCAAAAAACCACACAGTACCCCTGAAATGCATAGAAAACTGCTTTTTTTTGGCACAGCCAATAAAATAATTGGGGGTTCAAAAAACCCCACAGTACCCCTGAAATGCATAGAAAACTGCTTTTTTTTGGCCAAAACGCTAGAAAGGTCAAAGGTCAAAAGGTCAAAGGTCAAAAGGTCAAAGGTCAAAAGGTCAAATGTCAAATCGCTAGAAAGGTCAAAAAATCTAAACGGCAAAGGTCAAAACGCTAGAAAGGTCAAAGGTCAAAAGGTCAAAGGTCAAATCGCTAGAAAGGTCAAAAAAATTGGGGGTTCAAAAAACCCCACAGTACCCCTGAAATGCATAGAAAACTGCTTTTTTTTGGCACAGCCAATAAAAAAATTGGGGGTTCAAAAAACCCCACAGTACCCCTGAAATGCATAGAAAACTGCTTTTTTTGGCACAGCCAATAAAAAAATTGGGGGTTCAAAAAACCCCACAGTACCCCTGAAATGCATAGAAAACTGCTTTTTTTTGGCACAGCCAATAAAAAAATTGGGGGTTCAAAAAACCCCACAGTACCCCTGAAATGCATAGAAAACTGCTTTTTTTTGGCACAGCCAATAAAAAAATTGGGGGTTCAAAAAACCCCACAGTACCCCTGAAATGCATAGAAAACTGCTTTTTTTTGGCACAGCCAATAAAAAAATTGGGGGTTCAAAAAACCCCACAGTACCCCTGAAATGCATAGAAAACTGCTTTTTTTTTGGCACAGCCAATAAAAAAATTGGGGGTTCAAAAAAAGGTCAAAGGTCAAAAGGTCAAAGGTCAAAAGGTCAAAGGTCAAAAGGTCAAAGGTCAAATCGCTAGAAAGGTCAAAAAAATTGGGGGTTCAAAAAAACCCCACAGTACCCCTGAAATGCATAGAAAACTGCTTTTTTTTGGCACAGCCAATAAAAAAATTGGGGGTTAAAAAAACCCCACAGTACCCCTGAAATGCATAGAAAACTGCTTTTTTTTGGCACAGCCAATACAAAAATTGGGGGTTCAAAAAACCCCACAGTACCCCTGAAATGCATAGAAAACTGCTTTTTTTTGGCACAGCCAATAAAAAAATTGGGGGTTAAAAAAAACCCACAGTACCCCTGAAATGCATAGAAAACTGCTTAAAATTGGGGGTTCAAAAAACCCCACAGTACCCCTGAAATGCATAGAAAACTGCTTTTTTTTGGCACAGCCAATACAAAAATTGGGGGTTCAAAAAACCCCACAGTACCCCTGAAATGCATAGAAAACTGCTTTTTTTTTGCACAGCCAATACAAAAATTGGGGGTTCAAAAAACCCCACAGTACCCCTGAAATGCATAGAAAACTGCTTAAAATTGGGGGTTCAAAAAACCCCACAGTACCCCTGAAATGCATAGAAAACTGCTTTTTTTTGGCACAGCCAATACAAAAATTGGGGGTTCAAAAAACCCCACAGTACCCCTGAAATGCATAGAAAACTGCTTTTTTTTGGCACAGCCAATAAAAAAATTGGGGGTTCAAAAACCCCACAGTACCCCTGAAATGCATAGAAAACTGCTTTTTTTTGGCACAGCCAATAAAAAAATTGGGGGTTAAAAAAAACCCACAGTACCCCTGAAATGCATAGAAAACTGCTTTTTTTTGGCCAAAACGCTAGAAAGGTCAAAGGTCAAAAGGTCAAAGGTCAAAAGGTCAAAGGTCAAAAGGTCAAAGGTCAAATCGCTAGAAAGGTTAAAAATCAAAACGTCAAAGGTCAAATCGCTAGAAAGGTCAAAAAATTGGTTAAAAAAACCCCACAGTACCCCTGAAATGCATAGAAAACTGCTTTTTTTTGGCCAAAACGCTAGAAAGGTCAAAGGTCAAAAGGTCAAAGGTCAAAAGGTCAAAGGTCAAAAGGTCAAAGGTCAAATCGCTAGAAAGGTCAAACAAATTGGGGGTACAAAAAAACCCCACAGTACCCCTGAAATGCATAGAAAACTGCTTTTTTTGGCACAGCCAATAAAAAAATTGGGGGTTAAAAAAACCCCACAGTACCCCTGAAATGCATAGAAAACTGCTTTTTTTTTGGCCAAAACGCTAGAAAGGTCAAAGGTCAAAAGGTCAAAGGTCAAAAGGTCAAAAGGTCAAAGGTCAAATCGCTAGAAAGGTCAAAAAAATTGGGGGTTCAAAAAAAACCCCACAGTACCCCTGAAATGCATAGAAAACTGCTTTTTTTTGGCAGAGCCAATACAAAAATTGGGGGTTCAAAAAACCCCACAGTACCCCTGAAATGCATAGAAAACTGCTTTTTTTTGGCACAGCCAATAAAAAAATTGGGGGTTCAAAAACCCCCACAGTACCCCTGAAATGCATAGAAAACTGCTTTTTTTTTGCACAGCCAATAAAAAAATTGGGGGTTAAAAAAACCCCACAGTACCCCTGAAATGCATAGAAAACTGCTTAAAATTGGGGGTTCAAAAAACCCCACAGTACCCCTGAAATGCATAGAAAACTGTTTTTTTTTTGGCACAGCCAATAAAAAAATTGGGGGTTCAAAAAACCCCACAGTACCCCTGAAATGCATAGAAAACTGCTTTTTTTTGGCCAAAACGCTAGAAAGGTCAAAGGTCAAAAGGTCAAAGGTCAAAAGGTCAAAGGTCAAATCGCTAGAAAGGTCAAAAAAATTGGGTGTTCAAAAAACCCCACAGTACCCCTGAAATGCATAGAAAACTGCTTTTTTTTGGCACAGCCAATAAAAAAATTGGGTGTTCAAAAAACCCCACAGTACCCCTGAAATGCATAGAAAACTGCTTTTTTTTGGCACAGCCAATAAAAAAATTGGGGGTTCAAAAAACCCCACAGTACCCCTGAAATGCATAGAAAACTGCTTTTTTTTGGCACAGCCAATAAAAAAATTGGGGGTTAAAAAAAACCCACAGTACCCCTGAAATGCATAGAAAACTGCTTAAAATTGGGGGTTCAAAAAACCCCACAGTACCCCTGAAATGCATAGAAAACTGCTTTTTTTTGGCACAGCCAATAAAAAAATTGGGGGTTCAAAAAAAGGTCAAAGGTCAAAGGTCAAAGGGTCAAAGGTCAAAAGGTCAAAGGTCAAATCGCTAGAAAGGTCAAAAAAATTTGGGGTTCAAAAAAACCCCACAGTACCCCTGAAATGCATAGAAAACTGCTTTTTTTTGGCACAGCCAATAAAAAAATTGGGGGTTCAAAAAACCCCACAGTACCCCTGAAATGCATAGAAAACTGCTTTTTTTTGGCACAGCCAATACAAAAATTGGGGGTTCAAAAAACCACACAGTACCCCTGAAATGCATAGAAAACTGCTTTTTTTTGGCACAGCCAATAAAATAATTGGGGGTTCAAAAAACCCCACAGTACCCCTGAAATGCATAGAAAACTGCTTTTTTTTGGCCAAAACGCTAGAAAGGTCAAAGGTCAAAAGGTCAAAGGTCAAAAGGTCAAAGGTCAAAAGGTCAAATGTCAAATCGCTAGAAAGGTCAAAAAATCTAAACGGCAAAGGTCAAAACGCTAGAAAGGTCAAAGGTCAAAAGGTCAAAGGTCAAATCGCTAGAAAGGTCAAAAAAATTGGGGGTTCAAAAAACCCCACAGTACCCCTGAAATGCATAGAAAACTGCTTTTTTTTGGCACAGCCAATACAAAAATTGGGGGTTCAAAAAACCCCACAGTACCCCTGAAATGCATAGAAAACTGCTTTTTTTGGCACAGCCAATAAAAAAATTGGGGGTTCAAAAAACCCCACAGTACCCCTGAAATGCATAGAAAACTGCTTTTTTTTGGCACAGCCAATAAAAAAATTGGGGGTTCAAAAAACCCCACAGTACCCCTGAAATGCATAGAAAACTGCTTTTTTTTGGCACAGCCAATAAAAAAATTGGGGGTTCAAAAAACCCCACAGTACCCCTGAAATGCATAGAAAACTGCTTTTTTTTGGCACAGCCAATAAAAAAATTGGGGGTTCAAAAAACCCCACAGTACCCCTGAAATGCATAGAAAACTGCTTTTTTTTTGGCACAGCCAATAAAAAAATTGGGGGTTCAAAAAAAGGTCAAAGGTCAAAAGGTCAAAGGTCAAAAGGTCAAAGGTCAAAAGGTCAAAGGTCAAATCGCTAGAAAGGTCAAAAAAATTGGGGGTTCAAAAAAACCCCACAGTACCCCTGAAATGCATAGAAAACTGCTTTTTTTTGGCACAGCCAATACAAAAATTGGGGGTTAAAAAAACCCCACAGTACCCCTGAAATGCATAGAAAACTGCTTTTTTTTGGCACAGCCAATACAAAAATTGGGGGTTCAAAAAACCCCACAGTACCCCTGAAATGCATAGAAAACTGCTTTTTTTTGGCACAGCCAATAAAAAAATTGGGGGTTAAAAAAAACCCACAGTACCCCTGAAATGCATAGAAAACTGCTTAAAATTGGGGGTTCAAAAAACCCCACAGTACCCCTGAAATGCATAGAAAACTGCTTTTTTTTGGCACAGCCAATACAAAAATTGGGGGTTCAAAAAACCCCACAGTACCCCTGAAATGCATAGAAAACTGCTTTTTTTTTGCACAGCCAATACAAAAATTGGGGGTTCAAAAAACCCCACAGTACCCCTGAAATGCATAGAAAACTGCTTAAAATTGGGGGTTCAAAAAACCCCACAGTACCCCTGAAATGCATAGAAAACTGCTTTTTTTTGGCACAGCCAATACAAAAATTGGGGGTTCAAAAAACCCCACAGTACCCCTGAAATGCATAGAAAACTGCTTTTTTTTGGCACAGCCAATAAAAAAATTGGGGGTTCAAAAACCCCACAGTACCCCTGAAATGCATAGAAAACTGCTTTTTTTTGGCACAGCCAATAAAAAAATTGGGGGTTAAAAAAAACCCACAGTACCCCTGAAATGCATAGAAAACTGCTTTTTTTTGGCCAAAACGCTAGAAAGGTCAAAGGTCAAAAGGTCAAAGGTCAAAAGGTCAAAGGTCAAAAGGTCAAAGGTCAAATCGCTAGAAAGGTTAAAAATCAAAACGTCAAAGGTCAAATCGCTAGAAAGGTCAAAAAATTGGTTAAAAAAACCCCACAGTACCCCTGAAATGCATAGAAAACTGCTTTTTTTTGGCACAGCCAATAAAAAAATTGGGGGTTCAAAAAACCCCACAGTACCCCTGAAATGCATAGAAAACTGCTTTTTTTTGGCACAGCCAATAAAAAAATTGGGGGTTCAAAAAACCCCACAGTACCCCTGAAATGCATAGAAAACTGCTTTTTTTTGGCACAGCCAATACAAAAATTGGGGGTTAAAAAAACCCCACAGTACCCCTGAAATGCATAGAAAACTGCTTTTTTTTGGCACAGCCAATAAAAAAATTGGGGGTTCAAAAAACCCCACAGTACCCCTGAAATGCATAGAAAACTGCTTTTTTTTGGCACAGCCAATAAAAAAATTGGGGGTTCAAAAAACCCCACAGCACCCCTGAAATGCATAGAAAACTGCTTTTTTTTTTTGGCACAGCCAATAAAAAAATTGGGGGTTCAAAAAACCCCACAGTACCCCTGAAATGCATAGAAAACTGCTTTTTTTTGGCACAGCCAATAAAAAAATTGGGGGTTCAAAAAACCCCACAGTACCCCTGAAATGCATAGAAAACTGCTTTTTTTTGGCACAGCCAATAAAAAAATTGGGGGTTCAAAAAACCCCACAGTACCCCTGAAATGCATGGAAAACTGCTTTTTTTTGGCACAGCCAATACAAAAATTGGGGGTTCAAAAACCCCCACAGTTCCCCTGAAATGCATAGAAAACTGCTTTTTTTTGGCACAGCCAATAAAAAAAATTGGGGGTTCAAAAAAACCCACAGTACCCCTGAAATGCATAGAAAACTGCTTTTTTTTTGGCACAGCCAATAAAAAAATTGGGGGTTCAAAAAACCCCACAGTACCCCTGAAATGCATAGAAAACTGCTTTTTTTTGGCACAGCCAATAAAAAAATTGGGGGTTCAAAAAACCCCACAGTACCCCTGAAATGCATAGAAAACTGCTTTTTTTTGGCACAGCCAATAAAAAAATTGGGGGTTTTAAAAACCCCACAGTACCCCTGAAATGCATAGAAAACTGCTTTTTTTTGGCACAGCCAATAAAAAAATTGGGGGTTCAAAAAACCCCACAGTACCCCTGAAATGCATAGAAAACTGCTTTTTTTTTGGCACAGCCAATAAAAAAATTGGGGGTTCAAAAAACCCCACAGTACCCCTGAAATGCATAGAAAACTGCTTTTTTTTGGCACAGCCAATAAAAAAATTGGGGGTTCAAAAAACCCCACAGTACCCCTGAAATGCATAGAAAACTGCTTTTTTTTTGCACAGCCAATAAAAAAATTGGGGGTTCAAAAAAAGGTCAAAGGTCAAAAGGTCAAAGGTCAAAAGGTCAAAGGTCAAAAGGTCAAAGGTCAAATCGCTAGAAAGGTCAAAAAAATTGGGGGTTCAAAAAAACCCCACAGTACCCCTGAAATGCATAGAAAACTGCTTTTTTTTGGCACAGCCAATACAAAAATTGGGGGTTCAAAAAACCCCACAGTACCCCTGAAATGCATAGAAAACTGCTTTTTTTTGGCACAGCCAATACAAAAATTGGGGGTTCAAAAAACCCCACAGTACCCCTGAAATGCATAGAAAACTGCTTTTTTTTGGCACAGCCAATAAAAAAATTGGGGGTTAAAAAAAACCCACAGTACCCCTGAAATGCATAGAAAACTGCTTAAAATTGGGGGTTCAAAAAACCCCACAGTACCCCTGAAATGCATAGAAAACTGCTTTTTTTTGGCACAGCCAATACAACAATTGGGGGTTCAAAAAACCTCACAGTACCCCTGAAATGCATAGAAAACTGCTTTTTTTTGGCACAGCCAATAAAAAAAGTTGGGTGTTCAAAAAACCCCACAGTACCCCTGAAATGCATAGAAAACTGCTTTTTTTTGGCACAGCCAATAAAAAAATTGGGGGTTCAAAAAACCCCACAGTACCCCTGAAATGCATAGAAAACTGCTTTTTTTTGGCACAGCCAATAAAAAAATTGGGGGTTCAAAAAACCCCACAGTACCCCTGAAATGCATAGAAAACTGCTTTTTTTTGGCACAGCCAATACAAAAATTGGGGGTTCAAAAAACCCCACAGTACCCCTGAAATGCATAGAAAACTGCTTTTTTTTGGCACAGCCAATAAAAAAATTGGGGGTTAAAAAAACCCCACAGTACCCCTGAAATGCATAGAAAACTGCTTAAAATTGGGGGTTCAAAAAACCCCACAGTACCCTTGAAATGCATAGAAAACTGCTTTTTTTTGGCACAGCCAATACAAAAATTGGGGGTTCAAAAAACCCCACAGTACCCCTGAAATGCATAGAAAACTGCTTTTTTTTGGCACAGCCAATAAAAAAATTGGGGGTTCAAAAAACCCCACAGTACCCCTGAAATGCATAGAAAACTGCTTTTTTTTGGCACAGCCAATAAAAAAATTGGGTGTTCAAAAAACCCCACAGTACCCCTGAAATGCATAGAAAACTGCTTTTTTTTGGCACAGCCAATAAAAAAATTGGGGGTTCAAAAAACCTCACAGTACCCCTGAAATGCATAGAAAACTGCTTTTTTTTGGCACAGCCAATAAAAAAATTGGGTGTTCAAAAAACCCCACAGTACCCCTGAAATGCATAGAAAACTGCTTTTTTTTGGCACAGCCAATAAAAAAATTGGGGGTTCAAAAAACCCCACAGTACCCCTGAAATGCATAGAAAACTGCTTTTTTTTGGCACAGCCAATACAAAAATTGGGGGTTCAAAAAACCCCACAGTACCCCTGAAATGCATAGAAAACTGCTTTTTTTTGGCACAGCCAATACAAAAATTGGGGGTTCAAAAAACCCCACAGTACCCCTGAAATGCATAGAAAACTGCTTTTTTTTGGCACAGCCAATAAAAAAATTGGGGGTTAAAAAAACCCCACAGTACCCCTGAAATGCATAGAAAACTGCTTAAAATTGGGGGTTCAAAAAACCCCACAGTACCCCTGAAATGCATAGAAAACTGCTTTTTTTTGGCACAGCCAATACAAAAATTGGGGGTTCAAAAAACCCCACAGTACCCCTGAAATGCATAGAAAACTGCTTTTTTTTGGCACAGCCAATAAAAAAATTGGGGGTTCAAAAAACCCCACAGTACCCCTGAAATGCATAGAAAACTGCTTTTTTTTTGGCACAGCCAATAAAAAAATTGGGGGTTAAAAAAACCCCACAGTACCCCTGAAATGCATAGAAAACTGCTTAAAATTGGGGGTTCAAAAAACCCCACAGTACCCCTGAAATGCATAGAAAACTGCTTTTTTTTGGCACAGCCAATAAAAAAATTGGGGGTTCAAAAAACCCCACAGTACCCCTGAAATGCATAGAAAACTGCTTTTTTTTGGCACAGCCAATAAAAAAATTGGGGGTTCAAAAAACCCCACAGTACCCCTGAAATGCATAGAAAACTGCTTTTTTTTGGCACAGCCAATAAAAAAATTGGGGGTTAAAAAAACCCCACAGTACCCCTGAAATGCATAGAAAACTGCTTTTTTTTGGCACAGCCAATAAAAAAATTGGGGGTTCAAAAAACCCCACAGTACCCCTGAAATGCATAGAAAACTGCTTTTTTTTGGCCAAAACGCTAGAAAGGTCAAAGGTCAAAAGGTCAAAGGTCAAAAGGTCAAAGGTCAAAAGGTCAAAGGTCAAAAGGTCAAAGGTCAAATCGCTAGAAAGGTCAAACAAATTGGGGGTACAAAAAAACCCCACAGTACCCCTGAAATGCATAGAAAACTGCTTTTTTTTGGCACAGCCAATAAAAAAATTGGGGGTTCAAAAAACCCCACAGTACCCCTGAAATGCATAGAAAACTGCTTTTTTTTGGCCAAAACGCTAGAAAGGTCAAAGGTCAAAAGGTCAAAGGTCAAAAGGTCAAAAGGTCAAAAAAATTGGGGGTCCAAAAAAAACCCCACAGTACCCCTGAAATGCATAGAAAACTGCTTTTTTTTGGCACAGCCAATACAAAAATTGGGGGTTCAAAAAACCCCACAGTACCCCTGAAATGCATAGAAAACTGCTTTTTTTTGGCACAGCCAATAAAAAAATTGGGGGTTCAAAAACCCCCACAGTACCCCTGAAATGCATAGAAAACTGCTTTTTTTTTGCACAGCCAATAAAAAAATTGGGGGTTAAAAAAACCCCACAGTACCCCTGAAATGCATAGAAAACTGCTTAAAATTGGGGGTTCAAAAAACCCCACAGTACCCCTGAAATGCATAGAAAACTGCTTTTTTTTGGCACAGCCAATAAAAAAATTGGGGGTTCAAAAAACCCCACAGTACCCCTGAAATGCATAGAAAACTGCTTTTTTTTGGCACAGCCAATAAAAAAATTGGGGGTTCAAAAAAAGGTCAAAGGTCAAAAGGTCAAAGGTCAAAAGGTCAAAGGTCAAATCGCTAGAAAGGTCAAAAAAATTGGGGGTTCAAAAAAAACCCACAGTACCCCTGAAATGCATAGAAAACTGCTTTTTTTTGGCACAGCCAATAAAAAAATTGGGGGTTCAAAAAACCCCACAGTACCCCTGAAATGCATAGAAAACTGCTTTTTTTTGGCACAGCCAATACAAAAATTGGGGGTTCAAAAAACCCCACAGTACCCCTGAAATGCATAGAAAACTGCTTTTTTTTGGCACAGCCAATAAAAAAATTGGGGGTTAAAAAAAAACCACAGTACCCCTGAAATGCATAGAAAACTGCTTAAAATTGGGGGTTCAAAAAACCCCACAGTACCCCTGAAATGCATAGAAAACTGCTTTTTTTTGGCACAGCCAATACAAAAATTGGGGGTTCAAAAACCCCCACAGTACCCCTGAAATGCATAGAAAACTGCTTTTTTTTGGCACAGCCAATACAAAAATTGGGGGTTCAAAAAACCCCACAGTACCCCTGAAATGCATAGAAAACTGCTTAAAATTGGGGGTTCAAAAAACCCCACAGTACCCCTGAAATGCATAGAAAACTGCTTTTTTTTGGCACAGCCAATACAAAAATTGGGGGTTCAAAAAACCCCACAGTACCCCTGAAATGCATAGAAAACTGCTTTTTTTTGGCACAGCCAATAAAAAAATTGGGGGTTAAAAAAACCCCACAGTACCCCTGAAATGCATAGAAAACTGCTTAAAATTGGGGGTTCAAAAAACCCCACAGTACCCCTGAAATGCATAGAAAACTGCTTTTTTTTGGCACAGCCAATACAAAAATTGGGGGTTCAAAAAACCCCACAGTACCCCTGAAATGCATAGAAAACTGCTTTTTTTTGCACAGCCAATACAAAAATTGGGGGTTCAAAAAACCCCACAGTACCCCTGAAATGCATAGAAAACTGCTTAAAATTGGGGGTTCAAAAAACCCCACAGTACCCCTGAAATGCATAGAAAACTGCTTTTTTTTGGCACAGCCAATACAAAAATTGGGGGTTCAAAAAACCCCACAGTACCCCTGAAATGCATAGAAAACTGCTTTTTTTTGGCACAGCCAATACAAAAATTGGGGGTTCAAAAAACCCCACAGTACCCCTGAAATGCATAGAAAACTGCTTTTTTTTGGCCAAAACGCTAGAAAGGTCAAAGGTCAAAAGGTCAAAGGTCAAAAGGTCAAAGGTCAAAAGGTCAAAGGTCAAATCGCTAGAAAGGTCAAACAAATTGGGGGTACAAAAAAACCCCACAGTACCCCTGAAATGCATAGAAAACTGCTTTTTTTTGGCACAGCCAATACAAAAATTGGGGGTTCAAAAAACCCCACAGTACCCCTGAAATGCATAGAAAACTGCTTTTTTTTTGCACAGCCAATACAAAAATTGGGGGTTCAAAAAACCCCACAGTACCCCTGAAATGCATAGAAAACTGCTTAAAATTGGGGGTTCAAAAAACCCCACAGTACCCCTGAAATGCATAGAAAACTGCTTTTTTTTGGCACAGCCAATACAAAAATTGGGGGTTCAAAAAACCCCACAGTACCCCTGAAATGCATAGAAAACTGCTTTTTTTTGGCACAGCCAATAAAAAAATTGGGGGTTCAAAAACCCCACAGTACCCCTGAAATGCATAGAAAACTGCTTTTTTTTGGCACAGCCAATAAAAAAATTGGGGGTTAAAAAAAACCTACAGTACCCCTGAAATGCATAGAAAACTGCTTTTTTTTGGCCAAAACGCTAGAAAGGTCAAAGGTCAAAAGGTCAAAGGTCAAAAGGTCAAAGGTCAAAAGGTCAAAGGTCAAATCGCTAGAAAGGTTAAAAATCAAAACGTCAAAGGTCAAATCGCTAGAAAGGTCAAAAAATTGGTTAAAAAAACCCCACAGTACCCCTGAAATGCATAGAAAACTGCTTTTTTTTGGCACAGCCAATAAAAAAATTGGGGGTTCAAAAAACCCCACAGTACCCCTGAAATGCATAGAAAACTGCTTTTTTTTGGCACAGCCAATAAAAAAATTGGGGGTTCAAAAAACCCCACAGTACCCCTGAAATGCATAGAAAACTGCTTTTTTTTGGCACAGCCAATACAAAAATTGGGGGTTCAAAAAACCCCACAGTACCCCTGAAATGCATAGAAAACTGCTTTTTTTTGGCACAGCCAATAAAAAAATTGGGGGTTCAAAAAACCCCACAGTACCCCTGAAATGCATAGAAAACTGCTTTTTTTTGGCACAGCCAATAAAAAAATTGGGGGTTCAAAAAACCCCACAGCACCCCTGAAATGCATAGAAAACTGCTTTTTTTTTTTGGCACAGCCAATAAAAAAATTGGGGGTTCAAAAAACCCCACAGTACCCCTGAAATGCATAGAAAACTGCTTTTTTTTGGCACAGCCAATAAAAAAATTGGGGGTTCAAAAAACCCCACAGTACCCCTGAAATGCATAGAAAACTGCTTTTTTTTGGCACAGCCAATAAAAAAATTGGGGGTTCAAAAAACCCCACAGTACCCCTGAAATGCATGGAAAACTGCTTTTTTTTGGCACAGCCAATACAAAAATTGGGGGTTCAAAAACCCCCACAGTACCCCTGAAATGCATAGAAAACTGCTTTTTTTTGGCACAGCCAATAAAAAAAATTGGGGGTTCAAAAAAACCCACAGTACCCCTGAAATGCATAGAAAACTGCTTTTTTTTGGCACAGCCAATAAAAAAATTGGGGGTTCAAAAAACCCCACAGTACCCCTGAAATGCATAGAAAACTGCTTTTTTTTGGCACAGCCAATAAAAAAATTGGGGGTTCAAAAAACCCCACAGTACCCCTGAAATGCATAGAAAACTGCTTTTTTTTGGCACAGCCAATAAAAAAATTGGGGGTTCAAAAAACCCCACAGTACCCCTGAAATGCATAGAAAACTGCTTTTTTTTGGCACAGCCAATAAAAAAATTGGGGGTTCAAAAAACCCCACAGTACCCCTGAAATGCATAGAAAACAGCTTTTTTTTTGGCACAGCCAATAAAAAAATTGGAGGTTCAAAAAAACCCACAGTACCCCTGAAATGCATAGAAAACTGCTTTTTTTTGGCACAGCCAATAAAAAAATTGGGGGTTCAAAAAACCCCACAGTACCCCTGAAATGCATAGAAAACTGCTTTTTTTTGGCACAGCCAATAAAAAAATTGGGGGTTCAAAAAAAGGTCAAAGGTCAAAAGGTCAAAGGTCAAAAGGTCAAAGGTCAAAAGGTCAAAGGTCAAATCGCTAGAAAGGTCCAAAAAATTGGGGGTTCAAAAAAACCCCACAGTACCCCTGAAATGCATAGAAAACTGCTTTTTTTTGGCACAGCCAATAAAAAAATTGGGGGTTCAAAAAACCCCACAGTACCCCTGAAATGCATAGAAAACTGCTTTTTTTTGGCACAGCCAATACAAAAATTGGGGGTTCAAAAAACCCCACAGTACCCCTGAAATGCATAGAAAACTGCTTTTTTTTGGCACAGCCAATAAAAAAATTGGGGGTTAAAAAAAACCCACAGTACCCCTGAAATGCATAGAAAACTGCTTAAAATTGGGGGTTCAAAAAACCCCACAGTACCCCTGAAATGCATAGAAAACTGCTTTTTTTTGGCACAGCCAATACAAAAATTGGGGGTTCAAAAAACCCCACAGTACCCCTGAAATGCATAGAAAACTGCTTTTTTTTGGCACAGCCAATAAAAAAATTGGGGGTTCAAAAAACCCCACAGTACCCCTGAAATGCATAGAAAACTGCTTTTTTTTTGGCACAGCCAATAAAAAAATTGGGGGTTAAAAAAAACCCACAGTACCCCTGAAATGCATAGAAAACTGCTTTTTTTTGGCCAAAACGCTAGAAAGGTCAAAGGTCAAAAGGTCAAAGGTCAAAAGGTCAAAGGTCAAAAGGTCAAAGGTCAAATCGCTAGAAAGGTTAAAAATCAAAACGTCAAAGGTCAAAACGCTAGAAAGGTCAAAGGTCAAAAGGTCAAAGGTCAAATCGCTAGAAAGGTCAAAAAATTGGTTAAAAAAACCCCACAGTACCCCTGAAATGCATAGAAAACTGCTTTTTTTTGGCACAGCCAATGAAAAAATTGGGGGTTCAAAAAACCCCACAGTACCCCTGAAATGCATAGAAAACTGCTTTTTTTTGGCACAGCCAATAAAAAAATTGGGGGTTCAAAAAACCCCACAGTACCCCTGAAATGCATAGAAAACTGCTTTTTTTTGGCACAGCCAATACAAAAATTGGGGGTTCAAAAAACCCCACAGTACCCCTGAAATGCATAGAAAACTGCTTTTTTTTGGCACAGCCAATAAAAAAATTGGGGGTTAAAAAAACCCCACAGTACCCCTGAAATGCATAGAAAACTGCTTTTTTTTGGCACAGCCAATAAAAAAATTGGGGGTTCAAAAAACCCCACAGTACCCCTGAAATGCATAGAAAACTGCTTTTTTTGGCACAGCCAATAAAAAAATTGGGGGTTCAAAAAAAGGTCAAAGGTCAAAAGGTCAAAGGTCAAAAGGTCAAAGGTCAAAAGGTCAAAGGTCAAATCGCTAGAAAGGTCAAAAAAATTGGGGGTTCAAAAAACCCCCACAGTACCCCTGAAATGCATAGAAAACTGCTTTTTTTTGGCACAGCCAATAAAAAAATTGGGGGTTCAAAAAACCCCACAGTACCCCTGAAATGCATAGAAAACTGCTTTTTTTTGGAACAGCCAATACAAAAATTGGGGGTTCAAAAAACCCCACAGTACCCCTGAAATGCATAGAAAACTGCTTTTTTTTGGCACAGCCAATAAAAAAATTGGGGATTCAAAAAACCCCACAGTACCCCTGAAATGCATAGAAAACTGCTTTTTTTTGGCACAGCCAATACAAAAATTGGGGGTTCAAAAAACCCCACAGTACCCCTGAAATGCATAGAAAACTGCTTTTTTTTGGCACAGCCAATACAAAAATTGGGGGTTCAAAAAACCCCACAGTACCCCTGAAATGCATAGAAAACTGCTTTTTTTTGGCACAGCCAATAAAAAAATTGGGGGTTCAAAAAACCCCACAGTACCCCTGAAATGCATAGAAAACTGCTTTTTTTTGGCACAGCCAATAAAAGAATTGGGGGTTCAAAAAACCCCACAGTACCCCTGAAATGCATAGAAAACTGCTTTTTTTTGGCACAGCCAATAAAAAAATTGGGGGTTCAAAAAACCCCACAGTACCCCTGAAATGCATAGAAAACTGCTTTTTTTTGGCACAGCCAATAAAAAAATTGGGGGTTCAAAAACCCCACAGTACCCCTGAAATGCATAGAAAACTGCTTTTTTTTGGCACAGCCAATAAAAAAATTGGGGGTTCAAAAAAAGGTCAAAGGTCAAAAGGTCAAAGGTCAAAAGGTCAAAGGTCAAAAGGTCAAAGGTCAAATCGCTAGAAAGGTCAAAAAAATTGGGGGTTCAAAAAAAACCCACAGTACCCCTGAAATGCATAGAAAACTGCTTTTTTTTGGCACAGCCAATAAAAAAATTGGGGGTTCAAAAAACCCCACAGTACCCCTGAAATGCATAGAAAACTGCTTTTTTTTGGCACAGCCAATAAAAAAATTGGGGGTTCAAAAAACCCCACAGTACCCCTGAAATGCATAGAAAACTGCTTTTTTTTGGCACAGCCAATAAAAAAATTGGGGGTTAAAAAAAACCCACAGTACCCCTGAAATGCATAGAAAACTGCTTTTTTTTGGCACAGCCAATAAAAAAATTGGGGGTTCAAAAAACCCCACAGTACCCCTGAAATGCATAGAAAACTGCTTTTTTTTGGCCAAAACGCTAGAAAGGTCAAAGGTCAAAAGGTCAAAGGTCAAAAGGTCAAGGGTCAAAAGGTCAAAGGTCAAATCGCTAGAAAGGTCAAACAAATTGGGGGTACAAAAAAACCCCACAGTACCCCTGAAATGCATAGAAAACTGCTTTTTTTTGGCACAGCCAATACAAAAATTGGGGGTTCAAAAAACCCCACAGTACCCCTGAAATGCATAGAAAACTGCTTTTTTTTGGCACAGCCAATAAAAAAATTGGGGGTTCAAAAAACCCCACAGTACCCCTGAAATGCATAGAAAACTGCTTTTTTTTTGCACAGCCAATAAAAAAATTGGCGGTTAAAAAAACCCACAGTACCCCTGAAATGCATAGAAAACTGCTTAAAATTGGGGGTTCAAAAAACCCCACAGTACCCCTGAAATGCATAGAAAACTGTTTTTTTTTGGCACAGCCAATAAAAAAATTGGGGGTTCAAAAAACCCCACAGTACCCCTGAAATGCATAGAAAACTGCTTTTTTTTGGCCAAAACGCTAGAAAGGTCAAAGGTCAAAAGGTCAAAGGTCAAAAGGTCAAAGGTCAAATCGCTAGAAAGGTCAAAAAAATTGGGGGTTCAAAAAACCCCACAGTACCCCTGAAATGCATAGAAAACTGCTTTTTTTTGGCACAGCCAATAAAAAAATTGGGTGTTCAAAAAACCCCACAGTACCCCTGAAATGCATAGAAAACTGCTTTTTTTTGGCACAGCCAATAAAAAAATTGGGGGTTCAAAAAACCCCACAGTACCCCTGAAATGCATAGAAAACTGCTTTTTTTTGGCACAGCCAAATAAAAAAATTGGGTGTTCAAAAAACCCCACAGTACCCCTGAAATGCATAGAAAACTGCTTTTTTTTGGCACAGCCAATAAAAAAATTGGGGGTTCAAAAAACCCCACAGTACCCCTGAAATGCATAGAAAACTGCTTTTTTTTGGCACAGCCAATACAAAAATTGGGGGTTCAAAAAACCCCACAGTACCCCTGAAATGCATAGAAAACTGTTTTTTTTTGGCACAGCCAATAAAAAAATTGGGGGTTAAAAAAAACCCACAGTACCCCTGAAATGCATAGAAAACTGCTTAAAATTGGGGGTTCAAAAAACCCCACAGTACCCCTGAAATGCATAGAAAACTGCTTTTTTTTGGCACAGCCAATACAAAAATTGGGGGTTCAAAAAACCCCACAGTACCCCTGAAATGCATAGAAAACTGCTTTTTTTTGGCACAGCCAATAAAAAAATTGGGGGTTCAAAAAACCCCACAGTACCCCTGAAATGCATAGAAAACTGCTTTTTTTTTGGCACAGCCAATAAAAAAATTGGGGGTTAAAAAAACCCCACAGTACCCCTGAAATGCATAGAAAACTGCTTAAAATTGGGGGTTCAAAAAACCCCACAGTACCCCTGAAATGCATAGAAAACTGCTTTTTTTTGGCACAGCCAATAAAAAAATTGGGGGTTCAAAAAACCCCACAGTACCCCTGAAATGCATAGAAAACTGCTTTTTTTTGGCACAGCCAATAAAAAAATTGGGGGTTCAAAAAACCCCACAGTACCCCTGAAATGCATAGAAAACTGCTTTTTTTTGGCACAGCCAATAAAAAAATTGGGGGTTAAAAAAAACCCACAGTACCCCTGAAATGCATAGAAAACTGCTTTTTTTTGGCCAAAACGCTAGAAAGGTCAAAGGTAAAAAGGTCAAAGGTCAAAAGGTCAAAGGTCAAAAGGTCAAAGGTCAAATCGCTAGAAAGGTTAAAAATCAAAACGTCAAAGGTCAAAACGCTAGAAAGGTCAAAGGTCAAAAGGTCAAAGGTCAAATCGCTAGAAAGGTCAAAAAATTGGTTAAAAAAAACCCACAGTACCCCTGAAATGCATAGAAAACTGCTTTTTTTTGGCACAGCCAATGAAAAAATTGGGGGTTCAAAAAACCCCACAGTACCCCTGAAATGCATAGAAAACTGCTTTTTTTTGGCACAGCCAATAAAAAAATTGGGGGTTCAAAAAACCCCACAGTACCCCTGAAATGCATAGAAAACTGCTTTTTTTTGGCACAGCCAATAAAAAAATTGGGGGTTCAAAAAACCCCACAGTACCCCTGAAATGCATAGAAAACTGCTTTTTTTTGGCACAGCCAATACAAAAATTGGGGGTTAAAAAAACCCCACAGTACCCCTGAAATGCATAGAAAACTGCTTTTTTTTGGCACAGCCAATAAAAAAATTGGGGGTTCAAAAAACCCCACAGTACCCCTGAAATGCATAGAAAACTGCTTTTTTTGGCACAGCCAATAAAAAAATTGGGGGTTCAAAAAAAGGTCAAAGGTCAAAAGGTCAAAGGTCAAAAGGTCAAAGGTCAAAAGGTCAAAGGTCAAATCGCTAGAAAGGTCAAAAAAATTGGGGGTTCAAAAAAACACCACAGTACCCCTGAAATGCATAGAAAACTGCTTTTTTTTGGCACAGCCAATAAAAAAATTGGGGGTTAAAAAAACCCCACAGTACCCCTGAAATGCATAGAAAACTGCTTTTTTTTGGCACAGCCAATACAAAAATTGGGGGTTCAAAAAACCCCACAGTACCCCTGAAATGCATAGAAAACTGCTTTTTTTTGGCACAGCCAATAAAAAAATTGGGGGTTAAAAAAAACCCACAGTACCCCTGAAATGCATAGAAAACTGCTTAAAATTGGGGGTTCAAAAAACCCCACAGTACCCCTGAAATGCATAGAAAACTGCTTTTTTTTGGCACAGCCAATAAAAAAATTGGGTGTTCAAAAAACCCCACAGTACCCCTGAAATGCATAGAAAACTGCTTTTTTTTGGCACAGCCAATAAAAAAATTGGGGGTTCAAAAAACCTCACAGTACCCCTGAAATGCATAGAAAACTGCTTTTTTTTGGCACAGCCAATAAAAAAATTGGGTGTTCAAAAAACCCCACAGTACCCCTGAAATGCATAGAAAACTGCTTTTTTTTGGCACAGCCAATAAAAAAATTGGGGGTTAAAAAAACCCCACAGTACCCCTGAAATGCATAGAAAACTGCTTTTTTTTGGCACAGCCAATACAAAAATTGGGGGTTCAAAAAACCCCACAGTACCCCTGAAATGCATAGAAAACTGCTTTTTTTTGGCACAGCCAATAAAAAAATTGGGGGTTAAAAAAACCCCACAGTACCCCTGAAATGCATAGAAAACTGCTTAAAATTGGGGGTTCAAAAAACCCCACAGTACCCCTGAAATGCATAGAAAACTGCTTTTTTTTGGCACAGCCAATACAAAAATTGGGGGTTCAAAAAACCCCACAGTACCCCTGAAATGCATAGAAAACTGCTTTTTTTTGGCACAGCCAATAAAAAAATTGGGGGTTCAAAAAACCCCACAGTACCCCTGAAATGCATAGAAAACTGCTTTTTTTTGGCACAGCCAATAAAAAAATTGGGTGTTCAAAAAACCCCACAGTACCCCTGAAATGCATAGAAAACTGCTTTTTTTTGGCACAGCCAATAAAAAAATTGGGGGTTCAAAAAACCTCACAGTACCCCTGAAATGCATAGAAAACTGCTTTTTTTTGGCACAGCCAATAAAAAAATTGGGTGTTCAAAAAACCCCACAGTACCCCTGAAATGCATAGAAAACTGCTTTTTTTTGGCACAGCCAATAAAAAAATTGGGGGTTCAAAAAACCCCACAGTACCCCTGAAATGCATAGAAAACTGCTTTTTTTTGGCACAGCCAATACAAAAATTGGGGGTTCAAAAAACCCCACAGTACCCCTGAAATGCATAGAAAACTGCTTTTTTTTGGCACAGCCAATACAAAAATTGGGGGTTCAAAAAACCCCACAGTACCCCTGAAATGCATAGAAAACTGCTTTTTTTTGGCACAGCCAATAAAAAAATTGGGGGTTAAAAAAAACCCACAGTACCCCTGAAATGCATAGAAAACTGCTTAAAATTGGGGGTTCAAAAAACCCCACAGTACCCCTGAAATGCATAGAAAACTGCTTTTTTTTGGCACAGCCAATACAAAAATTGGGGGTTCAAAAAACCCCACAGTACCCCTGAAATGCATAGAAAACTGCTTTTTTTTGGCACAGCCAATAAAAAAATTGGGGGTTCAAAAAACCCCACAGTACCCCTGAAATGCATAGAAAACTGCTTTTTTTTTGGCACAGCCAATAAAAAAATTGGGGGTTAAAAAAACCCCACAGTACCCCTGAAATGCATAGAAAACTGCTTAAAATTGGGGGTTCAAAAAACCCCACAGTACCCCTGAAATGCATAGAAAACTGCTTTTTTTTGGCACAGCCAATAAAAAAATTGGGGGTTCAAAAAACCCCACAGTACCCCTGAAATGCATAGAAAACTGCTTTTTTTTGGCACAGCCAATAAAAAAATTGGGGGTTCAAAAAACCCCACAGTACCCCTGAAATGCATAGAAAACTGCTTTTTTTTGGCACAGCCAATAAAAAAATTGGGGGTTAAAAAAACCCCACAGTACCCCTGAAATGCATAGAAAACTGCTTTTTTTTGGCACAGCCAATAAAAAAATTGGGGGTTCAAAAAACCCCACAGTACCCCTGAAATGCATAGAAAACTGCTTTTTTTTGGCCAAAACGCTAGAAAGGTCAAAGGTCAAAAGGTCAAAGGTCAAAAGGTCAAAGGTCAAAAGGTCAAAGGTCAAAAGGTCAAAGGTCAAATCGCTAGAAAGGTCAAACAAATTGGGGGTACAAAAAAACCCCACAGTACCCCTGAAATGCATAGAAAACTGCTTTTTTTTGGCACAGCCAATAAAAAAATTGGGGGTTCAAAAAACCCCACAGTACCCCTGAAATGCATAGAAAACTGCTTTTTTTTGGCCAAAACGCTAGAAAGGTCAAAGGTCAAAAGGTCAAAGGTCAAAAGGTCAAAAGGTCAAAGGTCAAATCGCTAGAAAGGTCAAAAAAATTGGGGGTCCAAAAAAAACCCCACAGTACCCCTGAAATGCATAGAAAACTGCTTAAAATTGGGGGTTCAAAAAACCCCACAGTACCCCTGAAATGCATAGAAAACTGCTTTTTTTTGGCACAGCCAATACAAAAATTGGGGGTTCAAAAAACCCCACAGTACCCCTGAAATGCATAGAAAACTGCTTTTTTTTGGCACAGCCAATAAAAAAATTGGGGGTTCAAAAAACCCCACAGTACCCCTGAAATGCATAGAAAACTGCTTTTTTTTGGCACAGCCAATAAAAAAATTGGGTGTTCAAAAAACCCCACAGTACCCCTGAAATGCATAGAAAACTGCTTTTTTTTGGCACAGCCAATAAAAAAATTGGGGGTTCAAAAAACCTCACAGTACCCCTGAAATGCATAGAAAACTGCTTTTTTTTGGCACAGCCAATAAAAAAATTGGGTGTTCAAAAAACCCCACAGTACCCCTGAAATGCATAGAAAACTGCTTTTTTTTGGCACAGCCAATAAAAAAATTGGGGGTTCAAAAAACCCCACAGTACCCCTGAAATGCATAGAAAACTGCTTTTTTTTGGCACAGCCAATACAAAAATTGGGGGTTCAAAAAACCCCACAGTACCCCTGAAATGCATAGAAAACTGCTTTTTTTTGGCACAGCCAATACAAAAATTGGGGGTTCAAAAAACCCCACAGTACCCCTGAAATGCATAGAAAACTGCTTTTTTTTGGCACAGCCAATAAAAAAATTGGGGGTTAAAAAAACCCCACAGTACCCCTGAAATGCATAGAAAACTGCTTAAAATTGGGGGTTCAAAAAACCCCACAGTACCCCTGAAATGCATAGAAAACTGCTTTTTTTTGGCACAGCCAATACAAAAATTGGGGGTTCAAAAAACCCCACAGTACCCCTGAAATGCATAGAAAACTGCTTTTTTTTGGCACAGCCAATAAAAAAATTGGGGGTTCAAAAAACCCCACAGTACCCCTGAAATGCATAGAAAACTGCTTTTTTTTTGGCACAGCCAATAAAAAAATTGGGGGTTAAAAAAACCCCACAGTACCCCTGAAATGCATAGAAAACTGCTTAAAATTGGGGGTTCAAAAAACCCCACAGTACCCCTGAAATGCATAGAAAACTGCTTTTTTTTGGCACAGCCAATAAAAAAATTGGGGGTTCAAAAAACCCCACAGTACCCCTGAAATGCATAGAAAACTGCTTTTTTTTGGCACAGCCAATAAAAAAATTGGGGGTTCAAAAAACCCCACAGTACCCCTGAAATGCATAGAAAACTGCTTTTTTTTGGCACAGCCAATAAAAAAATTGGGGGTTAAAAAAACCCCACAGTACCCCTGAAATGCATAGAAAACTGCTTTTTTTTGGCACAGCCAATAAAAAAATTGGGGGTTCAAAAAACCCCACAGTACCCCTGAAATGCATAGAAAACTGCTTTTTTTTGGCCAAAACGCTAGAAAGGTCAAAGGTCAAAAGGTCAAAGGTCAAAAGGTCAAAGGTCAAAAGGTCAAAGGTCAAAAAATCAAAGGTCAAATCGCTAGAAAGGTCAAACAAATTGGGGGTACAAAAAAACCCCACAGTACCCCTGAAATGCATAGAAAACTGCTTTTTTTTGGCACAGCCAATAAAAAAATTGGGGGTTCAAAAAACCCCACAGTACCCCTGAAATGCATAGAAAACTGCTTTTTTTTGGCCAAAACGCTAGAAAGGTCAAAGGTCAAAAGGTCAAAGGTCAAAAGGTCAAAAGGTCAAAGGTCAAATCGCTAGAAAGGTCAAAAAAATTGGGGGTCCAAAAAAAACCCCACAGTACCCCTGAAATGCATAGAAAACTGCTTTTTTTTGGCACAGCCAATACAAAAATTGGGGGTTCAAAAAACCCCACAGTACCCCTGAAATGCATAGAAAACTGCTTTTTTTTGGCACAGCCAATAAAAAAATTGGGGGTTCAAAAACCCCCACAGTACCCCTGAAATGCATAGAAAACTGCTTTTTTTTTGCACAGCCAATAAAAAAATTGGGGGTTAAAAAAACCCCACAGTACCCCTGAAATGCATAGAAAACTGCTTAAAATTGGGGGTTCAAAAAACCCCACAGTACCCCTGAAATGCATAGAAAACTGCTTTTTTTTGGCACAGCCAATAAAAAAATTGGGGGTTCAAAAAACCCCACAGTACCCCTGAAATGCATAGAAAACTGCTTTTTTTTGGCACAGCCAATAAAAAAATTGGGGGTTCAAAAAAAGGTCAAAGGTCAAAAGGTCAAAGGTCAAAAGGTCAAAGGTCAAATCGCTAGAAAGGTCAAAAAAATTGGGGGTTCAAAAAAACCCCACAGTACCCTTGAAATGCATAGAAAACTGCTTTTTTTTGGCACAGCCAATAAAAAAATTGGGGGTTCAAAAAACCCCACAGTACCCCTGAAATGCATAGAAAACTGCTTTTTTTTGGCACAGCCAATACAAAAATTGGGGGTTCAAAAAACCCCACAGTACCCCTGAAATGCATAGAAAACGGCTTTTTTTTGGCACAGCCAATAAAAAAATTGGGGGTTAAAAAAAACCCACAGTACCCCTGAAATGCATAGAAAACTGCTTAAAATTGGGGGTTCAAAAAACCCCACAGTACCCCTGAAATGCATAGAAAACTGCTTTTTTTTGGCACAGCCAATACAAAAATTGGGGGTTCAAAAAACCCCACAGTACCCCTGAAATGCATAGAAAACTGCTTTTTTTTGGCACAGCCAATACAAAAATTGGGGGTTCAAAAAACCCCACAGTACCCCTGAAATGCATAGAAAACTGCTTAAAATTGGGGGTTCAAAAAACCCCACAGTACCCCTGAAATGCATAGAAAACTGCTTTTTTTTGGCACAGCCAATACAAAAATTGGGGGTTCAAAAAACCCCACAGTACCCCTGAAATGCATAGAAAACTGCTTTTTTTTGGCACAGCCAATAAAAAAATTGGGGGTTAAAAAAACCCCACAGTACCCCTGAAATGCATAGAAAACTGCTTAAAATTGGGGGTTCAAAAAACCCCACAGTACCCCTGAAATGCATAGAAAACTGCTTTTTTTTGGCACAGCCAATACAAAAATTGGGGGTTCAAAAAACCCCACAGTACCCCTGAAATGCATAGAAAACTGCTTTTTTTTGCACAGCCAATACAAAAATTGGGGGTTCAAAAAACCCCACAGTACCCCTGAAATGCATAGAAAACTGCTTAAAATTGGGGGTTCAAAAAACCCCACAGTACCCCTGAAATGCATAGAAAACTGCTTTTTTTTGGCACAGCCAATACAAAAATTGGGGGTTCAAAAAACCCCACAGTACCCCTGAAATGCATAGAAAACTGCTTTTTTTTGGCACAGCCAATACAAAAATTGGGGGTTCAAAAAACCCCACAGTACCCCTGAAATGCATAGAAAACTGCTTTTTTTTGGCCAAAACGCTAGAAAGGTCAAAGGTCAAAAGGTCAAAGGTCAAAAGGTCAAAGGTCAAAAGGTCAAAGGTCAAATCGCTAGAAAGGTCAAACAAATTGGGGGTACAAAAAAACCCCACAGTACCCCTGAAATGCATAGAAAACTGCTTTTTTTTGGCACAGCCAATACAAAAATTGGGGGTTCAAAAAACCCCACAGTACCCCTGAAATGCATAGAAAACTGCTTTTTTTTTGCACAGCCAATACAAAAATTGGGGGTTCAAAAAACCCCACAGTACCCCTGAAATGCATAGAAAACTGCTTAAAATTGGGGGTTCAAAAAACCCCACAGTACCCCTGAAATGCATAGAAAACTGCTTTTTTTTGGCACAGCCAATACAAAAATTGGGGGTTCAAAAAACCCCACAGTACCCCTGAAATGCATAGAAAACTGCTTTTTTTTTGCACAGCCAATAAAAAAATTGGGGGTTCAAAAAACCCCACAGTACCCCTGAAATGCATAGAAAACTGCTTTTTTTTGGCACAGCCAATAAAAAAATTGGGGGTTAAAAAAACCCTACAGTACCCCTGAAATGCATAGAAAACTGCTTTTTTTTGGCCAAAACGCTAGAAAGGTCAAAGGTCAAAAGGTCAAAGGTCAAAAGGTCAAAGGTCAAAAGGTCAAAGGTCAAATCGCTAGAAAGGTTAAAAATCAAAACGTCAAAGGTCAAATCGCTAGAAAGGTCAAAAAATTGGTTAAAAAAACCCCACAGTACCCCTGAAATGCATAGAAAACTGCTTTTTTTTGGCACAGCCAATAAAAAAATTGGGGGTTCAAAAAACCCCACAGTACCCCTGAAATGCATAGAAAACTGCTTTTTTTTGGCACAGCCAATAAAAAAATTGGGGGTTCAAAAAACCCCACAGTACCCCTGAAATGCATAGAAAACTGCTTTTTTTTGGCACAGCCAATACAAAAATTGGGGGTTCAAAAAACCCCACAGTACCCCTGAAATGCATAGAAAACTGCTTTTTTTTGGCACAGCCAATAAAAAAATTGGGGGTTCAAAAAACCCCACAGTACCCCTGAAATGCATAGAAAACTGCTTTTTTTTGGCACAGCCAATAAAAAAATTGGGGGTTCAAAAAACCCCACAGCACCCCTGAAATGCATAGAAAACTGCTTTTTTTTTTTGGCACAGCCAATAAAAAAATTGGGGGTTCAAAAAACCCCACAGTACCCCTGAAATGCATAGAAAACTGCTTTTTTTTGGCACAGCCAATAAAAAAATTGGGGGTTCAAAAAACCCCACAGTACCCCTGAAATGCATAGAAAACTGCTTTTTTTTGGCACAGCCAATAAAAAAATTGGGGGTTCAAAAAACCCCACAGTACCCCTGAAATGCATGGAAAACTGCTTTTTTTTGGCACAGCCAATACAAAAATTGGGGGTTCAAAAACCCCCACAGTACCCCTGAAATGCATAGAAAACTGCTTTTTTTTGGCACAGCCAATAAAAAAAATTGGGGGTTCAAAAAAACCCACAGTACCCCTGAAATGCATAGAAAACTGCTTTTTTTTGGCACAGCCAATAAAAAAATTGGGGGTTCAAAAAACCCCACAGTACCCCTGAAATGCATAGAAAACTGCTTTTTTTTGGCACAGCCAATAAAAAAATTGGGGGTTCAAAAAACCCCACAGTACCCCTGAAATGCATAGAAAACTGCTTTTTTTTGGCACAGCCAATAAAAAAATTGGGGGTTCAAAAAACCCCACAGTACCCCTGAAATGCATAGAAAACTGCTTTTTTTTGGCACAGCCAATAAAAAAATTGGGGGTTCAAAAAACCCCACAGTACCCCTGAAATGCATAGAAAACTGCTTTTTTTTTGGCACAGCCAATAAAAAAATTGGAGGTTCAAAAAACCCCACAGTACCCCTGAAATGCATAGAAAACTGCTTTTTTTTGGCACAGCCAATAAAAAAATTGGGGGTTCAAAAAACCCCACAGTACCCCTGAAATGCATAGAAAACTGCTTTTTTTTGGCACAGCCAATAAAAAAATTGGGGGTTCAAAAAAAGGTCAAAGGTCAAAAGGTCAAAGGTCAAAAGGTCAAAGGTCAAAAGGTCAAAGGTCAAATCGCTAGAAAGGTCCAAAAAATTGGGGGTTCAAAAAAACCCCACAGTACCCCTGAAATGCATAGAAAACTGCTTTTTTTTGGCACAGCCAATAAAAAAATTGGGGGTTCAAAAAACCCCACAGTACCCCTGAAATGCATAGAAAACTGCTTTTTTTTGGCACAGCCAATACAAAAATTGGGGGTTCAAAAAACCCCACAGTACCCCTGAAATGCATAGAAAACTGCTTTTTTTTGGCACAGCCAATAAAAAAATTGGGGGTTAAAAAAAAACCACAGTACCCCTGAAATGCATAGAAAACTGCTTAAAATTGGGGGTTCAAAAAACCCCACAGTACCCCTGAAATGCATAGAAAACTGCTTTTTTTTGGCACAGCCAATACAAAAATTGGGGGTTCAAAAAACCCCACAGTACCCCTGAAATGCATAGAAAACTGCTTTTTTTTGGCACAGCCAATAAAAAAATTGGGGGTTCAAAAAACCCCACAGTACCCCTGAAATGCATAGAAAACTGCTTTTTTTTTGGCACAGCCAATAAAAAAATTGGGGGTTAAAAAAAACCCACAGTACCCCTGAAATGCATAGAAAACTGCTTTTTTTTGGCCAAAACGCTAGAAAGGTCAAAGGTCAAAAGGTCAAAGGTCAAAAGGTCAAAGGTCAAAAGGTCAAAGGTCAAATCGCTAGAAAGGTTAAAAATCAAAACGTCAAAGGTCAAAACGCTAGAAAGGTCAAAGGTCAAAAGGTCAAAGGTCAAATCGCTAGAAAGGTCAAAAAATTGGTTAAAAAAACCCCACAGTACCCCTGAAATGCATAGAAAACTGCTTTTTTTTGGCACAGCCAATGAAAAAATTGGGGGTTCAAAAAACCCCACAGTACCCCTGAAATGCATAGAAAACTGCTTTTTTTTGGCACAGCCAATAAAAAAATTGGGGGTTCAAAAAACCCCACAGTACCCCTGAAATGCATAGAAAACTGCTTTTTTTTGGCACAGCCAATACAAAAATTGGGGGTTCAAAAAACCCCACAGTACCCCTGAAATGCATAGAAAACTGCTTTTTTTTGGCACAGCCAATAAAAAAATTGGGGGTTCAAAAAACCCCACAGTACCCCTGAAATGCATAGAAAACTGCTTTTTTTTGGCACAGCCAATAAAAAAATTGGGGGTTCAAAAACCCCACAGTACCCCTGAAATGCATAGAAAACTGCTTTTTTTTGGCACAGCCAATAAAAAAATTGGGGGTTCAAAAAAAGGTCAAAGGTCAAAAGGTCAAAGGTCAAAAGGTCAAAGGTCAAAAGGTCAAAGGTCAAATCGCTAGAAAGGTCAAAAAAATTGGGGGTTCAAAAAAACCCCACAGTACCCCTGAAATGCATAGAAAACTGCTTTTTTTTGGCACAGCCAATAAAAAAATTGGGGGTTCAAAAAACCCCACAGTACCCCTGAAATGCATAGAAAACTGCTTTTTTTTGGCACAGCCAATAAAAAAATTGGGGGTTCAAAAAACCCCACAGTACCCCTGAAATGCATAGAAAACTGCTTTTTTTTGGCACAGCCAATAAAAAAATTGGGGGTTAAAAAAAACCCACAGTACCCCTGAAATGCATAGAAAACTGCTTTTTTTTGGCACAGCCAATAAAAAAATTGGGGGTTCAAAAAACCCCACAGTACCCCTGAAATGCATAGAAAACTGCTTTTTTTTTGGCCAAAACGCTAGAAAGGTCAAAGGTCAAAAGGTCAAAGGTCAAAAGGTCAAGGGTCAAAAGGTCAAAGGTCAAATCGCTAGAAAGGTCAAACAAATTGGGGGTACAAAAAAACCCCACAGTACCCCTGAAATGCATAGAAAACTGCTTTTTTTTGGCACAGCCAATACAAAAATTGGGGGTTCAAAAAACCCCACAGTACCCCTGAAATGCATAGAAAACTGCTTTTTTTTGGCACAGCCAATAAAAAAATTGGGGGTTCAAAAAACCCCACAGTACCCCTGAAATGCATAGAAAACTGCTTTTTTTTTGCACAGCCAATAAAAAAATTGGCGGTTAAAAAAACCCACAGTACCCCTGAAATGCATAGAAAACTGCTTAAAATTGGGGGTTCAAAAAACCCCACAGTACCCCTGAAATGCATAGAAAACTGTTTTTTTTTGGCACAGCCAATAAAAAAATTGGGGGTTCAAAAAACCCCACAGTACCCCTGAAATGCATAGAAAACTGCTTTTTTTTGGCCAAAACGCTAGAAAGGTCAAAGGTCAAAAGGTCAAAGGTCAAAAGGTCAAAGGTCAAATCGCTAGAAAGGTCAAAAAAATTGGGGGTTCAAAAAACCCCACAGTACCCCTGAAATGCATAGAAAACTGCTTTTTTTTGGCACAGCCAATAAAAAAATTGGGTGTTCAAAAAACCCCACAGTACCCCTGAAATGCATAGAAAACTGCTTTTTTTTGGCACAGCCAATAAAAAAATTGGGGGTTCAAAAAACCCCACAGTACCCCTGAAATGCATAGAAAACTGCTTTTTTTTGGCACAGCCAATAAAAAAATTGGGTGTTCAAAAAACCCCACAGTACCCCTGAAATGCATAGAAAACTGCTTTTTTTTGGCACAGCCAATAAAAAAATTGGGGGTTCAAAAAACCCCACAGTACCCCTGAAATGCATAGAAAACTGCTTTTTTTTGGCACAGCCAATACAAAAATTGGGGGTTCAAAAAACCCCACAGTACCCCTGAAATGCATAGAAAACTGTTTTTTTTTGGCACAGCCAATAAAAAAATTGGGGGTTAAAAAAAACCCACAGTACCCCTGAAATGCATAGAAAACTGCTTAAAATTGGGGGTTCAAAAAACCCCACAGTACCCCTGAAATGCATAGAAAACTGCTTTTTTTTGGCACAGCCAATACAAAAATTGGGGGTTCAAAAAACCCCACAGTACCCCTGAAATGCATAGAAAACTGCTTTTTTTTGGCACAGCCAATAAAAAAATTGGGGGTTCAAAAAACCCCACAGTACCCCTGAAATGCATAGAAAACTGCTTTTTTTTTGGCACAGCCAATAAAAAAATTGGGGGTTAAAAAAAACCCACAGTACCCCTGAAATGCATAGAAAACTGCTTAAAATTGGGGGTTCAAAAAACCCCACAGTACCCCTGAAATGCATAGAAAACTGCTTTTTTTTGGCACAGCCAATAAAAAAATTGGGGGTTCAAAAAACCCCACAGTACCCCTGAAATGCATAGAAAACTGCTTTTTTTTGGCACAGCCAATAAAAAAATTGGGGGTTCAAAAAACCCCACAGTACCCCTGAAATGCATAGAAAACTGCTTTTTTTTGGCACAGCCAATAAAAAAATTGGGGGTTAAAAAAAACCCACAGTACCCCTGAAATGCATAGAAAACTGCTTTTTTTTGGCCAAAACGCTAGAAAGGTCAAAGGTAAAAAGGTCAAAGGTCAAAAGGTCAAAGGTCAAAAGGTCAAAGGTCAAATCGCTAGAAAGGTTAAAAATCAAAACGTCAAAGGTCAAAACGCTAGAAAGGTCAAAGGTCAAAAGGTCAAAGGTCAAATCGCTAGAAAGGTCAAAAAATTGGTTAAAAAAACCCACAGTACCCCTGAAATGCATAGAAAACTGCTTTTTTTTGGCACAGCCAATGAAAAAATTGGGGGTTCAAAAAACCCCACAGTACCCCTGAAATGCATAGAAAACTGCTTTTTTTTGGCACAGCCAATAAAAAAATTGGGGGTTCAAAAAACCCCACAGTACCCCTGAAATGCATAGAAAACTGCTTTTTTTTGGCACAGCCAATAAAAAAATTGGGGGTTCAAAAAACCCCACAGTACCCCTGAAATGCATAGAAAACTGCTTTTTTTTGGCACAGCCAATACAAAAATTGGGGGTTAAAAAAACCCCACAGTACCCCTGAAATGCATAGAAAACTGCTTTTTTTTGGCACAGCCAATAAAAAAATTGGGGGTTCAAAAAACCCCACAGTACCCCTGAAATGCATAGAAAACTGCTTTTTTTGGCACAGCCAATAAAAAAATTGGGGGTTCAAAAAAAGGTCAAAGGTCAAAAGGTCAAAGGTCAAAAGGTCAAAGGTCAAAAGGTCAAAGGTCAAATCGCTAGAAAGGTCAAAAAAATTGGGGGTTCAAAAAAACACCACAGTACCCCTGAAATGCATAGAAAACTGCTTTTTTTTGGCACAGCCAATAAAAAAATTGGGGGTTAAAAAAACCCCACAGTACCCCTGAAATGCATAGAAAACTGCTTTTTTTTGGCACAGCCAATACAAAAATTGGGGGTTCAAAAAACCCCACAGTACCCCTGAAATGCATAGAAAACTGCTTTTTTTTGGCACAGCCAATAAAAAAATTGGGGGTTAAAAAAACCCCACAGTACCCCTGAAATGCATAGAAAACTGCTTAAAATTGGGGGTTCAAAAAACCCCACAGTACCCCTGAAATGCATAGAAAACTGCTTTTTTTTGGCACAGCCAATACAAAAATTGGGGGTTCAAAAAACCCCACAGTACCCCTGAAATGCATAGAAAACTGCTTTTTTTTTTGCACAGCCAATACAAAAATTGGGGGTTCAAAAAACCCCACAGTACCCCTGAAATGCATAGAAAACTGCTTAAAATTGGGGGTTCAAAAAACCCCACAGTACCCCTGAAATGCATAGAAAACTGCTTTTTTTTGGCACAGCCAATACAAAAATTGGGGGTTCAAAAAACCCCACAGTACCCCTGAAATGCATAGAAAACTGCTTTTTTTTTGCACAGCCAATAAAAAAATTGGGGGTTAAAAAAACCCCACAGTACCCCTGAAATGCATAGAAAACTGCTTAAAATTGGGGGTTCAAAAAACCCCACAGTACCCCTGAAATGCATAGAAAACTGCTTTTTTTTGCACAGCCAATACAAAAATTGGGGGTTCAAAAAACCCCACAGTACCCCTGAAATGCATAGAAAACTGCTTAAAATTGGGGGTTCAAAAAACCCCACAGTACCCCTGAAATGCATAGAAAACTGCTTTTTTTTGGCACAGCCAATACAAAAATTGGGGGTTCAAAAAACCCCACAGTACCCCTGAAATGCATAGAAAACTGCTTTTTTTTGGCACAGCCAATACAAAAATTGGGGGTTCAAAAAACCCCACAGTACCCCTGAAATGCATAGAAAACTGCTTTTTTTTGGCCAAAACGCTAGAAAGGTCAAAGGTCAAAAGGTCAAAGGTCAAAAGGTCAAAGGTCAAAAGGTCAAAGGTCAAATCGCTAGAAAGGTCAAACAAATTGGGGGTACAAAAAAACCCCACAGTACCCCTGAAATGCATAGAAAACTGCTTTTTTTTGGCACAGCCAATACAAAAATTGGGGGTTCAAAAAACCCCACAGTACCCCTGAAATGCATAGAAAACTGCTTTTTTTTTGCACCGCCAATACAAAAATTGGGGGTTCAAAAAACCCCACAGTACCCCTGAAATGCATAGAAAACTGCTTAAAATTGGGGGTTCAAAAAACCCCACAGTACCCCTGAAATGCATAGAAAACTGCTTTTTTTTGGCACAGCCAATACAAAAATTGGGGGTTCAAAAAACCCCACAGTACCCCTGAAATGCATAGAAAACTGCTTTTTTTTGGCACAGCCAATAAAAAAATTGGGGGTTCAAAAAACCCCACAGTACCCCTGAAATGCATAGAAAACTGCTTTTTTTTGGCACAGCCAATAAAAAAATTGGGGGTTAAAAAAACCCGACAGTACCCCTGAAATGCATAGAAAACTGCTTTTTGTTGGCCAAAACGCTAGAAAGGTCAAAGGTCAAAAGGTCAAAGGTCAAAAGGTCAAAGGTCAAAAGGTCAAAGGTCAAATCGCTAGAAAGGTTAAAAATCAAAACGTCAAAGGTCAAATCGCTAGAAAGGTCAAAAAATTGGTTAAAAAAACCCCACAGTACCCCTGAAATGCATAGAAAACTGCTTTTTTTTGGCACAGCCAATAAAAAAATTGGGGGTTCAAAAAACCCCACAGTACCCCTGAAATGCATAGAAAACTGCTTTTTTTTGGCACAGCCAATAAAAAAATTGGGGGTTCAAAAAACCCCACAGTACCCCTGAAATGCATAGAAAACTGCTTTTTTTTGGCACAGCCAATACAAAAATTGGGGGTTCAAAAAACCCCACAGTACCCCTGAAATGCATAGAAAACTGCTTTTTTTTGGCACAGCCAATAAAAAAATTGGGGGTTCAAAAAACCCCACAGTACCCCTGAAATGCATAGAAAACTGCTTTTTTTTGGCACAGCCAATAAAAAAATTGGGGGTTCAAAAAACCCCACAGCACCCCTGAAATGCATAGAAAACTGCTTTTTTTTTTTGGCACAGCCAATAAAAAAATTGGGGGTTCAAAAAACCCCACAGTACCCCTGAAATGCATAGAAAACTGCTTTTTTTTGGCACAGCCAATAAAAAAATTGGGGGTTCAAAAAACCCCACAGTACCCCTGAAATGCATAGAAAACTGCTTTTTTTTGGCACAGCCAATAAAAAAATTGGGGGTTCAAAAAACCCCACAGTACCCCTGAAATGCATGGAAAACTGCTTTTTTTTGGCACAGCCAATACAAAAATTGGGGGTTCAAAAACCCCCACAGTACCCCTGAAATGCATAGAAAACTGCTTTTTTTTGGCACAGCCAATAAAAAAAATTGGGGGTTCAAAAAAACCCACAGTACCCCTGAAATGCATAGAAAACTGCTTTTTTTTGGCACAGCCAATAAAAAAATTGGGGGTTCAAAAAACCCCACAGTACCCCTGAAATGCATAGAAAACTGCTTTTTTTTGGCACAGCCAATAAAAAAATTGGGGGTTCAAAAAACCCCACAGTACCCCTGAAATGCATAGAAAACTGCTTTTTTTTGGCACAGCCAATAAAATAATTGGGGGTTTTAAAAACCCCACAGTACCCCTGAAATGCATAGAAAACTGCTTTTTTTTGGCACAGCCAATAAAAAAATTGGGGGTTCAAAAAACCCCACAGTACCCCTGAAATGCATAGAAAACTGCTTTTTTTTGGCACAGCCAATAAAAAAATTGGAGGTTCAAAAAACCCCACAGTACCCCTGAAATGCATAGAAAACTGCTTTTTTTTGGCACAGCCAATAAAAAAATTGGGGGTTCAAAAAACCCCACAGTACCCCTGAAATGCATAGAAAACTGCTTTTTTTTGGCACAGCCAATAAAAAAATTGGGGGTTCAAAAAAAGGTCAAAGGTCAAAAGGTCAAAGGTCAAAAGGTCAAAGGTCAAAAGGTCAAAGGTCAAATCGCTAGAAAGGTCAAAAAAATTGGGGGTTCAAAAAAACCCCACAGTACCCCTGAAATGCATAGAAAACTGCTTTTTTTTGGCACAGCCAATAAAAAAATTGGGGGTTCAAAAAACCCCACAGTACCCCTGAAATGCATAGAAAACTGCTTTTTTTTGGCACAGCCAATACAAAAATTGGGGGTTCAAAAAACCCCACAGTACCCCTGAAATGCATAGAAAACTGCTTTTTTTTGGCACAGCCAATAAAAAAATTGGGGGTTAAAAAAAACCCACAGTACCCCTGAAATGCATAGAAAACTGCTTAAAATTGGGGGTTCAAAAAACCCCACAGTACCCCTGAAATGCATAGAAAACTGCTTTTTTTTGGCACAGCCAATACAAAAATTGGGGGTTCAAAAAACCCCACAGTACCCCTGAAATGCATAGAAAACTGCTTTTTTTTGGCACAGCCAATAAAAAAATTGGGGGTTCAAAAAACCCCACAGTACCCCTGAAATGCATAGAAAACTGCTTTTTTTTTGGCACAGCCAATAAAAAAATTGGGGGTTAAAAAAAACCCACAGTACCCCTGAAATGCATAGAAAACTGCTTTTTTTTGGCCAAAACGCTAGAAAGGTCAAAGGTCAAAAGGTCAAAGGTCAAAAGGTCAAAGGTCAAAAGGTCAAAGGTCAAATCGCTAGAAAGGTTAAAAATCAAAACGTCAAAGGTCAAAACGCTAGAAAGGTCAAAGGTCAAAAGGTCAAAGGTCAAATCGCTAGAAAGGTCAAAAAATTGGTTAAAAAAACCCCACAGTACCCCTGAAATGCATAGAAAACTGCTTTTTTTTGGCACAGCCAATGAAAAAATTGGGGGTTCAAAAAACCCCACAGTACCCCTGAAATGCATAGAAAACTGCTTTTTTTTGGCACAGCCAATAAAAAAATTGGGGGTTCAAAAAACCCCACAGTACCCCTGAAATGCATAGAAAACTGCTTTTTTTTGGCACAGCCAATAAAAAAATTGGGGGTTCAAAAAACCCCACAGTACCCCTGAAATGCATAGAAAACTGCTTTTTTTTGGCACAGCCAATAAAAAAATTGGGGGTTAAAAAAACCCCACAGTACCCCTGAAATGCATAGAAAACTGCTTTTTTTTGGCACAGCCAATAAAAAAATTGGGGGTTCAAAAAACCCCACAGTACCCCTGAAATGCATAGAAAACTGCTTTTTTTGGCACAGCCAATAAAAAAATTGGGGGTTCAAAAAAAGGTCAAAGGTCAAAAGGTCAAAGGTCAAAAGGTCAAAGGTCAAAAGGTCAAAGGTCAAATCGCTAGAAAGGTCAAAAAAATTGGGGGTTCAAAAAACCCCCACAGTACCCCTGAAATGCATAGAAAACTGCTTTTTTTTGGCACAGCCAATAAAAAAATTGGGGGTTCAAAAAACCCCACAGTACCCCTGAAATGCATAGAAAACTGCTTTTTTTTGGAACAGCCAATACAAAATTTGGGGGTTCAAAAAACCCCACAGTACCCCTGAAATGCATAGAAAACTGCTTTTTTTTGGCACAGCCAATAAAAAAATTGGGGATTCAAAAAACCCCACAGTACCCCTGAAATGCATAGAAAACTGCTTTTTTTTGGCACAGCCAATAAAAAAATTGGGGGTTCAAAAAACCCCACAGTACCCCTGAAATGCATAGAAAACTGCTTTTTTTTGGCACAGCCAATAAAAAAATTGGGGGTTCAAAAAACCCCACAGTACCCCTGAAATGCATAGAAAACTGCTTTTTTTTGGCACAGCCAATACAAAAATTGGGGGTTCAAAAAACCCCACAGTACCCCTGAAATGCATAGAAAACTGCTTTTTTTTGGCACAGCCAATAAAAAAATTGGGGGTTCAAAAAACCCCACAGTACCCCTGAAATGCATAGAAAACTGCTTTTTTTTGGCACAGCCAATAAAAAAATTGGGGGTTCAAAAAACCCCACAGTACCCCTGAAATGCATAGAAAACTGCTTTTTTTTGGCACAGCCAATAAAAGAATTGGGGGTTCAAAAAACCCCACAGTACCCCTGAAATGCATAGAAAACTGCTTTTTTTTGGCACAGCCAATAAAAAAATTGGGGGTTCAAAAAACCCCACAGTACCCCTGAAATGCATAGAAAACTGCTTTTTTTTGGCACAGCCAATAAAAAAATTGGGGGTTCAAAAACCCCACAGTACCCCTGAAATGCATAGAAAACTGCTTTTTTTTGGCACAGCCAATAAAAAAATTGGGGGTTCAAAAAAAGGTCAAAGGTCAAAAGGTCAAAGGTCAAAAGGTCAAAGGTCAAAAGGTCAAAGGTCAAATCGCTAGAAAGGTCAAAAAAATTGGGGGTTCAAAAAAACCCCACAGTACCCCTGAAATGCATAGAAAACTGCTTTTTTTTGGCACAGCCAATAAAAAAATTGGGGGTTCAAAAAACCCCACAGTACCCCTGAAATGCATAGAAAACTGCTTTTTTTTGGCACAGCCAATAAAAAAATTGGGGGTTCAAAAAACCCCACAGTACCCCTGAAATGCATAGAACACTGCTTTTTTTTGGCACAGCCAATAAAAAAATTGGGGGTTAAAAAAAAACCACAGTACCCCTGAAATGCATAGAAAACTGCTTTTTTTTGGCACAGCCAATAAAAAAATTGGGGGTTCAAAAAACCCCACAGTACCCCTGAAATGCATAGAAAACTGCTTTTTTTTTGGCCAAAACGCTAGAAAGGTCAAAGGTCAAAAGGTCAAAGGTCAAAAGGTCAAGGGTCAAAAGGTCAAAGGTCAAATCGCTAGAAAGGTCAAACAAATTGGGGGTACAAAAAAACCCCACAGTACCCCTGAAATGCATAGAAAACTGCTTTTTTTTGGCACAGCCAATACAAAAATTGGGGGTTCAAAAAACCCCACAGTACCCCTGAAATGCATAGAAAACTGCTTTTTTTTGGCACAGCCAATAAAAAAATTGGGGGTTCAAAAAACCCCACAGTACCCCTGAAATGCATAGAAAACTGCTTTTTTTTTGCACAGCCAATAAAAAAATTGGCGGTTAAAAAAACCCACAGTACCCCTGAAATGCATAGAAAACTGCTTAAAATTGGGGGTTCAAAAAACCCCACAGTACCCCTGAAATGCATAGAAAACTGTTTTTTTTTGGCACAGCCAATAAAAAAATTGGGGGTTCAAAAAACCCCACAGTACCCCTGAAATGCATAGAAAACTGCTTTTTTTTGGCCAAAACGCTAGAAAGGTCAAAGGTCAAAAGGTCAAAGGTCAAAAGGTCAAAGGTCAAATCGCTAGAAAGGTCAAAAAAATTGGGGGTTCAAAAAACCCCACAGTACCCCTGAAATGCATAGAAAACTGCTTTTTTTTGGCACAGCCAATAAAAAAATTGGGTGTTCAAAAAACCCCACAGTACCCCTGAAATGCATAGAAAACTGCTTTTTTTTGGCACAGCCAATAAAAAAATTGGGGGTTCAAAAAACCCCACAGTACCCCTGAAATGCATAGAAAACTGCTTTTTTTTGGCACAGCCAATAAAAAAATTGGGTGTTCAAAAAACCCCACAGTACCCCTGAAATGCATAGAAAACTGCTTTTTTTTGGCACAGCCAATAAAAAAATTGGGGGTTCAAAAAACCCCACAGTACCCCTGAAATGCATAGAAAACTGCTTTTTTTTGGCACAGCCAATACAAAAATTGGGGGTTCAAAAAACCCCACAGTACCCCTGAAATGCATAGAAAACTGTTTTTTTTTGGCACAGCCAATAAAAAAATTGGGGGTTAAAAAAACCCCACAGTACCCCTGAAATGCATAGAAAACTGCTTAAAATTGGGGGTTCAAAAAACCCCACAGTACCCCTGAAATGCATAGAAAACTGCTTTTTTTTGGCACAGCCAATACAAAAATTGGGGGTTCAAAAAACCCCACAGTACCCCTGAAATGCATAGAAAACTGCTTTTTTTTGGCACAGCCAATAAAAAAATTGGGGGTTCAAAAAACCCCACAGTACCCCTGAAATGCATAGAAAACTGCTTTTTTTTTGGCACAGCCAATAAAAAAATTGGGGGTTAAAAAAACCCCACAGTACCCCTGAAATGCATAGAAAACTGCTTAAAATTGGGGGTTCAAAAAACCCCACAGTACCCCTGAAATGCATAGAAAACTGCTTTTTTTGGCACAGCCAATAAAAAAATTGGGGGTTCAAAAAACCCCACAGTACCCCTGAAATGCATAGAAAACTGCTTTTTTTTGGCACAGCCAATAAAAAAATTGGGGGTTCAAAAAACCCCACAGTACCCCTGAAATGCATAGAAAACTGCTTTTTTTTTGGCACAGCCAATAAAAAAATTGGGGGTTAAAAAAACCCCACAGTACCCCTGAAATGCATAGAAAACTGCTTTTTTTTGGCACAGCCAAAAAAAAAAAAATAGAAAGGTCAAAGGTCAAAAGGTCAAAGGTCAAAAGGTCAAAGGTCAAATCGCTAGAAAGGTCAAAAAAATTGGGGGTTCAAAAAACCCCACAGTACCCCTGAAATGCATAGAAAACTGCTTTTTTTTGGCACAGCCAATAAAAAAATTGGGTGTTCAAAAAACCCCACAGTACCCCTGAAATGCATAGAAAACTGCTTTTTTTTGGCACAGCCAATAAAAAAATTGGGGGTTCAAAAAACCCCACAGTACCCCTGAAATGCATAGAAAACTGCTTTTTTTTGGCACAGCCAATAAAAAAATTGGGGGTTCAAAAACCCCCACAGTACCCCTGAAATGCATAGAAAACTGCTTTTTTTTTGCACAGCCAATAAAAAAATTGGGGGTTAAAAAAACCCCACAGTACCCCTGAAATGCATAGAAAACTGCTTAAAATTGGGGGTTCAAAAAACCCCACAGTACCCCTGAAATGCATAGAAAACTGCTTTTTTTTGGCACAGCCAATAAAAAAATTGGGGGTTCAAAAACCCCCACAGTACCCCTGAAATGCATAGAAAACTGCTTTTTTTTGCACAGCCAATAAAAAAATTGGGGGTTAAAAAAAACCCACAGTACCCCTGAAATGCATAGAAAACTGCTTAAAATTGGGGGTTCAAAAAACCCCACAGTACCCCTGAAATGCATAGAAAACTGTTTTTTTTTGGCACAGCCAATAAAAAAATTGGGGGTTCAAAAAACCCCACAGTACCCCTGAAATGCATAGAAAACTGCTTTTTTTTGGCCAAAACGCTAGAAAGGTCAAAGGTCAAAAGGTCAAAGGTCAAAAGGTCAAAGGTCAAATCGCTAGAAAGGTCAAAAAAATTGGGGGTTCAAAAAACCCCACAGTACCCCTGAAATGCATAGAAAACTGCTTTTTTTTGGCACAGCCAATAAAAAAATTGGGTGTTCAAAAAACCCCACAGTACCCCTGAAATGCATAGAAAACTGCTTTTTTTTGGCACAGCCAATAAAAAAATTGGGGGTTCAAAAAACCCCACAGTACCCCTGAAATGCATAGAAAACTGCTTTTTTTTGGCACAGCCAATAAAAAAATTGGGGGTTCAAAAACCCCCACAGTACCCCTGAAATGCATAGAAAACTGCTTTTTTTTTGCACAGCCAATAAAAAAATTGGGGGTTAAAAAAACCCCACAGTACCCCTGAAATGCATAGAAAACTGCTTAAAATTGGGGGTTCAAAAAACCCCACAGTAGGTCAAAAAAATTGGGGGTTCAAAAAACCCCACAGTACCCCTGAAATGCATAGAAAACTGCTTTTTTTTGGCACAGCCAATAAAAAAATTGGGTGTTCAAAAAACCCCACAGTACCCCTGAAATGCATAGAAAACTGCTTTTTTTTGGCACAGCCAATAAAAAAATTGGGGGTTCAAAAAACCCCACAGTACCCCTGAAATGCATAGAAAACTGCTTTTTTTTGGCACAGCCAATACAAAAATTGGGGGTTAAAAAAACCCCACAGTACCCCTGAAATGCATAGAAAACTGCTTAAAATTGGGGGTTCAAAAAACCCCACAGTACCCCTGAAATGCATAGAAAACTGCTTTTTTTTGGCACAGCCAATAAAAAAATTGGGGGTTAAAAAAAAGGTCAAAGGTCAAAGGGTCAAAGGTCAAAAGGTCAAAGGTCAAATCGCTAGAAAGGTCAAAAAAATTGGGGGTTCAAAAAAACCCCACAGTACCCCTGAAATGCATAGAAAACTGCTTTTTTTTGGCACAGCCAATACAAAAATTGGGGGTTCAAAAAACCCCACAGTACCCCTGAAATGCATAGAAAACTGCTTTTTTTTGGCACAGCCAATACAAAAATTGGGGGTTCAAAAAACCCCACAGTACCCCTGAAATGCATAGAAAACTGCTTTTTTTTGGCACAGCCAATAAAATAATTGGGGGTTCAAAAAACCCCACAGTACCCCTGAAATGCATAGAAAACTGCTTTTTTTTGGCCAAAACGCTAGAAAGGTCAAAGGTCAAAAGGTCAAAGGTCAAAAGGTCAAAGGTCAAAAGGTCAAATGTCAAATCGCTAGAAAGGTCAAAAAATCTAAACGGCAAAGGTCAAAACGCTAGAAAGGTCAAAGGTCAAAAGGTCAAAGGTCAAATCGCTAGAAAGGTCAAAAAAATTGGGGGTTCAAAAAACCCCACAGTACCCCTGAAATGCATAGAAAACTGCTTTTTTTTGGCACAGCCAATAAAAAAATTGGGGGTTCAAAAAACCCCACAGTACCCCTGAAATGCATAGAAAACTGCTTTTTTTGGCACAGCCAATAAAAAAATTGGGGGTTCAAAAAACCCCACAGTACCCCTGAAATGCATAGAAAACTGCTTTTTTTTGGCACAGCCAATAAAAAAATTGGGGGTTCAAAAAACCCCACAGTACCCCTGAAATGCATAGAAAACTGCTTTTTTTTGGCACAGCCAATAAAAAAATTGGGGGTTCAAAAAACCCCACAGTACCCCTGAAATGCATAGAAAACTGCTTTTTTTTGGCACAGCCAATAAAAACATTGGGGGTTCAAAAAACCCCACAGTACCCCTGAAATGCATAGAAAACTGCTTTTTTTTTGGCACAGCCAATAAAAAGAATTGGGGGTTCAAAAAAAGGTCAAAGGTCAAAAGGTCAAAGGTCAAAAGGTCAAAGGTCAAAAGGTCAAAGGTCAAATCGCTAGAAAGGTCAAAAAAATTGGGGGTTCAAAAAAAACCCACAGTACCCCTGAAATGCATAGAAAACTGCTTTTTTTTGGCACAGCCAATAAAAAAATTGGGGGTTCAAAAAACCCCACAGTACCCCTGAAATGCATAGAAAACTGCTTTTTTTTGGCACAGCCAATAAAAAAATTGGGGGTTCAAAAACCCCACAGTACCCCTGAAATGCATAGAAAACTGTTTTTTTTTGGCACAGCCAATAAAAAAATTGGGGGTTCAAAAAAAGGTCAAAGGTCAAAAGGTCAAAGGTCAAAAGGTCAAAGGTCAAAAGGTCAAAGGTCAAATCGCTAGAAAGGTCAAAAAAATTGGGGGTTCAAAAAAACCCCACAGTACCCCTGAAATGCATAGAAAACTGCTTTTTTTTGGCACAGCCAATAAAAAAATTGGGGGTTCAAAAAACCCCACAGTACCCCTGAAATGCATAGAAAACTGCTTTTTTTTGGCACAGCCAATAAAAAAATTGGGGGTTCAAAAAACCCCACAGTACCCCTGAAATGCATAGAAAACTGCTTTTTTTTGGCACAGCCAATACAAAAATTGGGGGTTAAAAAAAACCCACAGTACCCCTGAAATGCATAGAAAACTGCTTTTTTTTGGCACAGCCAATAAAAAAATTGGGGGTTCAAAAAACCCCACAGTACCCCTGAAATGCATAGAAAACTGCTTTTTTTTTGGCCAAAACGCTAGAAAGGTCAAAGGTCAAAAGGTCAAAGGTCAAAAGGTCAAGGGTCAAAAGGTCAAAGGTCAAATCGCTAGAAAGGTCAAACAAA
Organism: Electrona antarctica; assembly: GCF_951216825.1. Lineage (NCBI taxonomy): Eukaryota > Metazoa > Chordata > Actinopteri > Myctophiformes > Myctophidae > Electrona > Electrona antarctica. Next base: position 27,592,887 of record NC_136794.1, read on the forward strand.
TTGGGGGTACAAAAAAACCCCACAGTACCCCTGAAATGCATAGAAAACTGCTTTTTTTTGGCACAGCCAATACAAAAATTGGGGGTTCAAAAAACCCCACAGTACCCCTGAAATGCATAGAAAACTGCTTTTTTTTGGCACAGCCAATAAAAAAATTGGGGGTTCAAAAAACCCCACAGTACCCCTGAAATGCATAGAAAACTGCTTTTTTTTTGCACAGCCAATAAAAAAATTGGCGGTTAAAAAAACCCACAGTACCCCTGAAATGCATAGAAAACTGCTTAAAATTGGGGGTTCAAAAAACCCCACAGTACCCCTGAAATGCATAGAAAACTGTTTTTTTTTGGCACAGCCAATAAAAAAATTGGGGGTTCAAAAAACCCCACAGTACCCCTGAAATGCATAGAAAACTGCTTTTTTTTGGCCAAAACGCTAGAAAGGTCAAAGGTCAAAAGGTCAAAGGTCAAAAGGTCAAAGGTCAAATCGCTAGAAAGGTCAAAAAAATTGGGGGTTCAAAAAACCCCACAGTACCCCTGAAATGCATAGAAAACTGCTTTTTTTTGGCACAGCCAATAAAAAAATTGGGTGTTCAAAAAACCCCACAGTACCCCTGAAATGCATAGAAAACTGCTTTTTTTTGGCACAGCCAATAAAAAAATTGGGGGTTCAAAAAACCCCACAGTACCCCTGAAATGCATAGAAAACTGCTTTTTTTTGGCACAGCCAATAAAAAAATTGGGTGTTCAAAAAACCCCACAGTACCCCTGAAATGCATAGAAAACTGCTTTTTTTTGGCACAGCCAATAAAAAAATTGGGGGTTCAAAAAACCCCACAGTACCCCTGAAATGCATAGAAAACTGCTTTTTTTTGGCACAGCCAATACAAAAATTGGGGGTTCAAAAAACCCCACAGTACCCCTGAAATGCATAGAAAACTGTTTTTTTTTGGCACAGCCAATAAAAAAATTGGGGGTTAAAAAAACCCCACAGTACCCCTGAAATGCATAGAAAACTGCTTAAAATTGGGGGTTCAAAAAACCCCACAGCACCCCTGAAATGCATAGAAAACTGCTTTTTTTTTTTGGCACAGCCAATAAAAAAATTGGGGGTTCAAAAAACCCCACAGTACCCCTGAAATGCATAGAAAACTGCTTTTTTTTGGCACAGCCAATAAAAAAATTGGGGGTTCAAAAACCCCACAGTACCCCTGAAATGCATAGAAAACTGCTTTTTTTTGGCACAGCCAATAAAAAAATTGGGGGTTCAAAAAACCCCACAGTACCCCTGAAATGCATAGAAAACTGCTTTTTTTTGGCACAGCCAATAAAAAAATTGGGGGTTAAAAAAAACCCACAGTACCCCTGAAATGCATAGAAAACTGCTTTTTTTTGGCACAGCCAATAAAAAAATTGGGGGTTCAAAAAACCCCACAGTACCCCTGAAATGCATAGAAAACTGCTTTTTTTTGGCACAGCCAATAAAAAAATTGGGGGTTAAAAAAAACCCACAGTACCCCTGAAATGCATAGAAAACTGCTTTTTTTTGGCACAGCCAATAAAAAAATTGGGGGTTCAAAAAACCCCACAGTACCCCTGAAATGCATAGAAAACTGCTTTTTTTTTGGCCAAAACGCTAGAAAGGTCAAAGGTCAAAAGGTCAAAGGTCAAAAGGTCAAGGGTCAAAAGGTCAAAGGTCAAATCGCTAGAAAGGTCAAACAAATTGGGGGTACAAAAAAACCCCACAGTACCCCTGAAATGCATAGAAAACTGCTTTTTTTTGGCACAGCCAATACAAAAATTGGGGGTTCAAAAAACCCCACAGTACCCCTGAAATGCATAGAAAACTGCTTTTTTTTGGCACAGCCAATAAAAAAATTGGGGGTTCAAAAAACCCCACAGTACCCCTGAAATGCATAGAAAACTGCTTTTTTTTTGCACAGCCAATAAAAAAATTGGCGGTTAAAAAAACCCACAGTACCCCTGAAATGCATAGAAAACTGCTTAAAATTGGGGGTTCAAAAAACCCCACAGTACCCCTGAAATGCATAGAAAACTGTTTTTTTTTGGCACAGCCAATAAAAAAATTGGGGGTTCAAAAAACCCCACAGTACCCCTGAAATGCATAGAAAACTGCTTTTTTTTGGCCAAAACGCTAGAAAGGTCAAAGGTCAAAAGGTCAAAGGTCAAAAGGTCAAAGGTCAAATCGCTAGAAAGGTCAAAAAAATTGGGGGTTCAAAAAACCCCACAGTACCCCTGAAATGCATAGAAAACTGCTTTTTTTTGGCACAGCCAATAAAAAAATTGGGTGTTCAAAAAACCCCACAGTACCCCTGAAATGCATAGAAAACTGCTTTTTTTTGGCACAGCCAATAAAAAAATTGGGGGTTCAAAAAACCCCACAGTACCCCTGAAATGCATAGAAAACTGCTTTTTTTTGGCACAGCCAATAAAAAAATTGGGTGTTCAAAAAACCCCACAGTACCCCTGAAATGCATAGAAAACTGCTTTTTTTTGGCACAGCCAATAAAAAAATTGGGGGTTCAAAAAACCCCACAGTACCCCTGAAATGCATAGAAAACTGCTTTTTTTTGGCACAGCCAATACAAAAATTGGGGGTTCAAAAAACCCCACAGTACCCCTGAAATGCATAGAAAACTTTTTTTTTTTGGCACAGCCAATAAAAAAATTGGGGGTTAAAAAAAACCCACAGTACCCCTGAAATGCATAGAAAACTGCTTAAAATTGGGGGTTCAAAAAACCCCACAGTACCCCTGAAATGCATAGAAAACTGCTTTTTTTTGGCACAGCCAATACAAAAATTGGGGGTTCAAAAAACCCCACAGTACCCCTGAAATGCATAGAAAACTGCTTTTTTTTGGCACAGCCAATAAAAAAATTGGGGGTTCAAAAAACCCCACAGTACCCCTGAAATGCATAGAAAACTGCTTTTTTTTTGGCACAGCCAATAAAAAAATTGGGGGTTAAAAAAACCCCACAGTACCCCTGAAATGCATAGAAAACTGCTTAAAATTGGGGGTTCAAAAAACCCCACAGTACCCCTGAAATGCATAGAAAACTGCTTTTTTTTGGCACAGCCAATAAAAAAATTGGGGGTTCAAAAAACCCCACAGTACCCCTGAAATGCATAGAAAACTGCTTTTTTTTGGCACAGCCAATAAAAAAATTGGGGGTTCAAAAAACCCCACAGTACCCCTGAAATGCATAGAAAACTGCTTTTTTTTGGCACAGCCAATAAAAAAATTGGGGGTTAAAAAAACCCCACAGTACCCCTGAAATGCATAGAAAACTGCTTTTTTTTGGCACAGCCAATAAAAAAATTGGGGGTTCAAAAAACCCCACAGTACCCCTGAAATGCATAGAAAACTGCTTTTTTTTGGCCAAAACGCTAGAAAGGTCAAAGGTCAAAAGGTCAAAGGTCAAAAGGTCAAAGGTCAAATCGCTAGAAAGGTCAAACAAATTGGGGGTACAAAAAAACCCCACAGTACCCCTGAAATGCATAGAAAACTGCTTTTTTTTGGCACAGCCAATAAAAAAATTGGGGGTTCAAAAAACCCCACAGTACCCCTGAAATGCATAGAAAACTGCTTTTTTTTGGCCAAAACGCTAGAAAGGTCAAAGGTCAAAAGGTCAAAAGGTCAAAGGTCAAATCGCTAGAAAGGTCAAAAAAATTGGGGGTTCAAAAAAAACCCCACAGTACCCCTGAAATGCATAGAAAACTGCTTTTTTTTGGCACAGCCAATACAAAAATTGGGGGTTCAAAAAACCCCACAGTACCCCTGAAATGCATAGAAAACTGCTTTTTTTTGGCACAGCCAATAAAAAAATTGGGGGTTCAAAAACCCCCACAGTACCCCTGAAATGCATAGAAAACTGCTTTTTTTTTGCACAGCCAATAAAAAAATTGGGGGTTAAAAAAAACCCACAGTACCCCTGAAATGCATAGAAAACTGCTTAAAATTGGGGGTTCAAAAAACCCCACAGTACCCCTGAAATGCATAGAAAACTGTTTTTTTTTGGCACAGCCAATAAAAAAATTGGGGGTTCAAAAAACCCCACAGTACCCCTGAAATGCATAGAAAACTGCTTTTTTTTGGCCAAAACGCTAGAAAGGTCAAAGGTCAAAAGGTCAAAGGTCAAAAGGTCAAAGGTCAAATCGCTAGAAAGGTCAAAAAAATTGGGGGTTCAAAAAACCCCACAGTACCCCTGAAATGCATAGAAAACTGCTTTTTTTTGGCACAGCCAATAAAAAAATTGGGTGTTCAAAAAACCCCACAGTACCCCTGAAATGCATAGAAAACTGCTTTTTTTTGGCACAGCCAATAAAAAAATTGGGGGTTCAAAAAACCCCACAGTACCCCTGAAATGCATAGAAAACTGCTTTTTTTTGGCACAGCCAATAAAAAAATTGGGGGTTAAAAAAACCCCACAGTACCCCTGAAATGCATAGAAAACTGCTTAAAATTGGGGGTTCAAAAAACCCCACAGTACCCCTGAAATGCATAGAAAACTGCTTTTTTTTGGCACAGCCAATAAAAAAATTGGGGGTTCAAAAAAAGGTCAAAGGTCAAAGGTCAAAGGGTCAAAGGTCAAAAGGTCAAAGGTCAAATCGCTAGAAAGGTCAAAAAAATTGGGGGTTCAAAAAAACCCCACAGTACCCCTGAAATGCATAGAAAACTGCTTTTTTTTGGCACAGCCAATACAAAAATTGGGGGTTCAAAAAACCCCACAGTACCCCTGAAATGCATAGAAAACTGCTTTTTTTTGGCACAGCCAATACAAAAATTGGGGGTTCAAAAAACCCCACAGTACCCCTGAAATGCATAGAAAACTGCTTTTTTTTGGCACAGCCAATAAAATAATTGGGGGTTCAAAAAACCCCACAGTACCCCTGAAATGCATAGAAAACTGCTTTTTTTTGGCCAAAACGCTAGAAAGGTCAAAGGTCAAAAGGTCAAAGGTCAAAAGGTCAAAGGTCAAAAGGTCAAATGTCAAATCGCTAGAAAGGTCAAAAAATCTAAACGGCAAAGGTCAAAACGCTAGAAAGGTCAAAGGTCAAAAGGTCAAAGGTCAAATCGCTAGAAAGGTCAAAAAAATTGGGGGTTCAAAAAACCCCACAGTACCCCTGAAATGCATAGAAAACTGCTTTTTTTTGGCACAGCCAATAAAAAAATTGGGGGTTCAAAAAACCCCACAGTACCCCTGAAATGCATAGAAAACTGCTTTTTTTGGCACAGCCAATAAAAAAATTGGGGGTTCAAAAAACCCCACAGTACCCCTGAAATGCATAGAAAACTGCTTTTTTTTGGCACAGCCAATAAAAAAATTGGGGGTTCAAAAAACCCCACAGTACCCCTGAAATGCATAGAAAACTGCTTTTTTTTGGCACAGCCAATAAAAAAATTGGGGGTTCAAAAAACCCCACAGTACCCCTGAAATGCATAGAAAACTGCTTTTTTTTGGCACAGCCAATAAAAAAATTGGGGGTTCAAAAAACCCCACAGTACCCCTGAAATGCATAGAAAACTGCTTTTTTTTTGGCACAGCCAATAAAAAAATTGGGGGTTCAAAAAAAGGTCAAAGGTCAAAAGGTCAAAGGTCAAAAGGTCAAAGGTCAAAAGGTCAAAGGTCAAATCGCTAGAAAGGTCAAAAAAATTGGGGGTTCAAAAAAACCCCACAGTACCCCTGAAATGCATAGAAAACTGCTTTTTTTTGGCACAGCCAATAAAAAAATTGGGGGTTAAAAAAAACCCACAGTACCCCTGAAATGCATAGAAAACTGCTTTTTTTTGGCACAGCCAATACAAAAATTGGGGGTTCAAAAAACCCCACAGTACCCCTGAAATGCATAGAAAACTGCTTTTTTTTGGCACAGCCAATAAAAAAATTGGGGGTTAAAAAAAACCCACAGTACCCCTGAAATGCATAGAAAACTGCTTAAAATTGGGGGTTCAAAAAACCCCACAGTACCCCTGAAATGCATAGAAAACTGCTTTTTGTTGGCACAGCCAATACAAAAATTGGGGGTTCAAAAAACCCCACAGTACCCCTGAAATGCATAGAAAACTGCTTTTTTTTTGCACAGCCAATACAAAAATTGGGGGTTCAAAAAACCCCACAGTACCCCTGAAATGCATAGAAAACTGCTTAAAATTGGGGGTTCAAAAAACCCCACAGTACCCCTGAAATGCATAGAAAACTGCTTTTTTTTGGCACAGCCAATACAAAAATTGGGGGTTCAAAAAACCCCACAGTACCCCTGAAATGCATAGAAAACTGCTTTTTTTTGGCACAGCCAATAAAAAAATTGGGGGTTCAAAAACCCCACAGTACCCCTGAAATGCATAGAAAACTGCTTTTTTTTGGCACAGCCAATAAAAAAATTGGGGGTTAAAAAAAACCCACAGTACCCCTGAAATGCATAGAAAACTGCTTTTTTTTGGCCAAAACGCTAGAAAGGTCAAAGGTCAAAAGGTCAAAGGTCAAAAGGTCAAAGGTCAAAAGGTCAAAGGTCAAATCGCTAGAAAGGTTAAAAATCAAAACGTCAAAGGTCAAATCGCTAGAAAGGTCAAAAAATTGGTTAAAAAAACCCCACAGTACCCCTGAAATGCATAGAAAACTGCTTTTTTTTGGCACAGCCAATAAAAAAATTGGGGGTTCAAAAAACCCCACAGTACCCCTGAAATGCATAGAAAACTGCTTTTTTTTGGCACAGCCAATAAAAAAATTGGGGGTTCAAAAAACCCCACAGTACCCCTGAAATGCATAGAAAACTGCTTTTTTTTGGCACAGCCAATACAAAAATTGGGGGTTCAAAAAACCCCACAGTACCCCTGAAATGCATAGAAAACTGCTTTTTTTTGGCACAGCCAATAAAAAAATTGGGGGTTCAAAAAACCCCACAGTACCCCTGAAATGCATAGAAAACTGCTTTTTTTTTGCACAGCCAATAAAAAAATTGGGGGTTCAAAAAACCCCACAGCACCCCTGAAATGCATAGAAAACTGCTTTTTTTTTTTGGCACAGCCAATAAAAAAATTGGGGGTTCAAAAAACCCCACAGTACCCCTGAAATGCATAGAAAACTGCTTTTTTTTGGCACAGCCAATAAAAAAATTGGGGGTTCAAAAAACCCCACAGTACCCCTGAAATGCATAGAAAACTGCTTAAAATTGGGGGTTCAAAAAACCCCACAGTACCCCTGAAATGCATAGAAAACTGCTTTTTTTTGGCACAGCCAATACAAAAATTGGGGGTTCAAAAAACCCCACAGTACCCCTGAAATGCATAGAAAACTGCTTTTTTTTTGCACAGCCAATACAAAAATTGGGGGTTCAAAAAACCCCACAGTACCCCTGAAATGCATAGAAAACTGCTTAAAATTGGGGGTTCAAAAAACCCCACAGTACCCCTGAAATGCATAGAAAACTGCTTTTTTTTGGCACAGCCAATACAAAAATTGGGGGTTCAAAAAACCCCACAGTACCCCTGAAATGCATAGAAAACTGCTTTTTTTTTGCACAGCCAATAAAAAAATTGGGGGTTCAAAAAACCCCACAGCACCCCTGAAATGCATAGAAAACTGCTTTTTTTTTTGGCACAGCCAATAAAAAAATTGGGGGTTCAAAAAACCCCACAGTACCCCTGAAATGCATAGAAAACTGCTTTTTTTTGGCACAGCCAATAAAAAAATTGGGGGTTAAAAAAACCCCACAGTACCCCTGAAATGCATAGAAAACTGCTTAAAATTGGGGGTTCAAAAAACCCCACAGTACCCCTGAAATGCATAGAAAACTGCTTTTTTTTGGCACAGCCAATACAAAAATTGGGGGTTCAAAAAACCCCACAGTACCCCTGAAATGCATAGAAAACTGCTTTTTTTTTGCACAGCCAATACAAAAATTGGGGGTTCAAAAAACCCCACAGTACCCCTGAAATGCATAGAAAACTGCTTAAAATTGGGGGTTCAAAAAACCCCACAGTACCCCTGAAATGCATAGAAAACTGCTTTTTTTTGGCACAGCCAATACAAAAATTGGGGGTTCAAAAAACCCCACAGTACCCCTGAAATGCATAGAAAACTGCTTTTTTTTTTTGGCACAGCCAATAAAAAAATTGGGGGTTCAAAAAACCCCACAGTACCCCTGAAATGCATAGAAAACTGCTTTTTTTTGGCACAGCCAATAAAAAAATTGGGGGTTCAAAAAACCCCACAGTACCCCTGGAATGCATAGAAAACTGCTTAAAATTGGGGGTTCAAAAAACCCCACAGTACCCCTGAAATGCATAGAAAACTGCTTTTTTTTGGCACAGCCAATACAAAAATTGGGGGTTAAAAAAACCCCACAGTACCCCTGAAATGCATAGAAAACTGCTTTTTTTTTGCACAGCCAATACAAAAATTGGGGGTTCAAAAAACCCCACAGTACCCCTGAAATGCATAGAAAACTGCTTAAAATTGGGGGTTCAAAAAACCCCACAGTACCCCTGAAATGCATAGAAAACTGCTTTTTTTTGGCACAGCCAATACAAAAATTGGGGGTTCAAAAAACCCCACAGTACCCCTGAAATGCATAGAAAACTGCTTTTTTTTTGCACAGCCAATAAAAAAATTGGGGGTTCAAAAAACCCCACAGCACCCCTGAAATGCATAGAAAACTGCTTTTTTTTTTTGGCACAGCCAATAAAAAAATTGGGGGTTCAAAAAACCCCACAGTACCCCTGAAATGCATAGAAAACTGCTTTTTTTTGGCACAGCCAATAAAAAAATTGGGGGTTCAAAAACCCCACAGTACCCCTGAAATGCATAGAAAACTGCTTTTTTTTGGCACAGCCAATAAAAAAATTGGGGGTTCAAAAAAAGGTCAAAGGTCAAAAGGTCAAAGGTCAAAAGGTCAAAGGTCAAAAGGTCAAAGGTCAAATCGCTAGAAAGGTCAAAAAAATTGGGGGTTCAAAAAAACCCCACAGTACCCCTGAAATGCATAGAAAACTGCTTTTTTTTGGCACAGCCAATAAAAAAATTGGGGGTTCAAAAAACCCCACAGTACCCCTGAAATGCATAGAAAACTGCTTTTTTTTGGCACAGCCAATAAAAAAATTGGGGGTTCAAAAAACCCCACAGTACCCCTGAAATGCATAGAAAACTGCTTTTTTTTGGCACAGCCAATAAAAAAATTGGGGGTTAAAAAAAACCCACAGTACCCCTGAAATGCATAGAAAACTGCTTTTTTTTGGCACAGCCAATAAAAAAATTGGGGGTTCAAAAAACCCCACAGTACCCCTGAAATGCATAGAAAACTGCTTTTTTTTTGGCCAAAACGCTAGAAAGGTCAAAGGTCAAAAGGTCAAAGGTCAAAAGGTCAAGGGTCAAAAGGTCAAAGGTCAAATCGCTAGAAAGGTCAAACAAATTGGGGGTACAAAAAAACCCCACAGTACCCCTGAAATGCATAGAAAACTGCTTTTTTTTGGCACAGCCAATACAAAAATTGGGGGTTCAAAAAACCCCACAGTACCCCTGAAATGCATAGAAAACTACTTTTTTTTGGCACAGCCAATAAAAAAATTGGGGGTTCAAAAAACCCCACAGTACCCCTGAAATGCATAGAAAACTGCTTTTTTTTTGCACAGCCTATAAAAAAATTGGCGGTTAAAAAAACCCACAGTACCCCTGAAATGCATAGAAAACTGCTTAAAATTGGGGGTTCAAAAAACCCCACAGTACCCCTGAAATGCATAGAAAACTGTTTTTTTTTTGGCACAGCCAATAAAAAAATTGGGGGTTCAAAAAACCCCACAGTACCCCTGAAATGCATAGAAAACTGCTTTTTTTTGGCCAAAACGCTAGAAAGGTCAAAGGTCAAAAGGTCAAAGGTCAAAAGGTCAAAGGTCAAATCGCTAGAAAGGTCAAAAAAATTGGGGGTTCAAAAAACCCCACAGTACCCCTGAAATGCATAGAAAACTGCTTTTTTTTGGCACAGCCAATAAAAAAATTGGGTGTTCAAAAAACCCCACAGTACCCCTGAAATGCATAGAAAACTGCTTTTTTTTGGCACAGCCAATAAAAAAATTGGGGGTTCAAAAAACCCCACAGTACCCCTGAAATGCATAGAAACTGCTTTTTTTTGGCACAGCCAATAAAAAAATTGGGTGTTCAAAAAACCCCACAGTACCCCTGAAATGCATAGAAAACTGCTTTTTTTTGGCACAGCCAATAAAAAAATTGGGGGTTCAAAAAACCCCACAGTACCCCTGAAATGCATAGAAAACTGCTTTTTTTTGGCACAGCCAATACAAAAATTGGGGATTCAAAAAACCCCACAGTACCCCTGAAATGCATAGAAAACTGTTTTTTTTTGGCACAGCCAATAAAAAAATTGGGGGTTAAAAAAAACCCCACAGTACCCCTGAAATGCATAGAAAACTGCTTAAAATTGGGGGTTCAAAAAACCCCACAGTACCCCTGAAATGCATAGAAAACTGCTTTTTTTTGGCACAGCCAATACAAAAATTGGGGGTTCAAAAAACCCCACAGTACCCCTGAAATGCATAGAAAACTGCTTTTTTTTGGCACAGCCAATAAAAAAATTGGGGGTTCAAAAAACCCCACAGTACCCCTGAAATGCATAGAAAACTGCTTTTTTTTTGGCACAGCCAATAAAAAAATTGGGGGTTAAAAAAACCCCACAGTACCCCTGAAATGCATAGAAAACTGCTTAAAATTGGGGGTTCAAAAAACCCCACAGTACCCCTGAAATGCATAGAAAACTGCTTTTTTTTGGCACAGCCAATAAAAAAATTGGGGGTTCAAAAAAACCCACAGTACCCCTGAAATGCATAGAAAACTGCTTTTTTTTGGCACAGCCAATAAAAAAATTGGGGGTTCAAAAAACCCCACAGTACCCCTGAAATGCATAGAAAACTGCTTTTTTTTGGCACAGCCAATAAAAAAATTGGGGGTTAAAAAAACCCCACAGTACCCCTGAAATGCATAGAAAACTGCTTTTTTTTGGCACAGCCAATAAAAAAATTGGGGGTTCAAAAAACCCCACAGTACCCCTGAAATGCATAGAAAACTGCTTTTTTTTGGCCAAAACGCTAGAAAGGTCAAAGGTCAAAAGGTCAAAGGTCAAAAGGTCAAAGGTCAAAAGGTCAAAGGTCAAATCGCTAGAAAGGTCAAACAAATTGGGGGTACAAAAAAACCCCACAGTACCCCTGAAATGCATAGAAAACTGCTTTTTTTTGGCACAGCCAATAAAAAAATTGGGGGTTCAAAAAACCCCACAGTACCCCTGAAATGCATAGAAAACTGCTTTTTTTTGGCCAAAACGCTAGAAAGGTCAAAGGTCAAAAGGTCAAAGGTCAAAAGGTCAAAAGGTCAAAGGTCAAATCGCTAGAAAGGTCAAAAAAATTGGGGGTTCAAAAAAAACCCCACAGTACCCCTGAAATGCATAGAAAACTGCTTTTTTTTGGCACAGCCAATACAAAAATTGGGGGTTCAAAAAACCCCACAGTACCCCTGAAATGCATAGAAAACTGCTTTTTTTTGGCACAGCCAATAAAAAAATTGGGGGTTCAAAAACCCCCACAGTACCCCTGAAATGCATAGAAAACTGCTTTTTTTTTGCACAGCCAATAAAAAAATTGGGGGTTAAAAAAAACCCACAGTACCCCTGAAATGCATAGAAAACTGCTTAAAATTGGGGGTTCAAAAAACCCCACAGTACCCCTGAAATGCATAGAAAACTGTTTTTTTTTGGCACAGCCAATAAAAAAATTGGGGGTTCAAAAAACCCCACAGTACCCCTGAAATGCATAGAAAACTGCTTTTTTTTGGCCAAAACGCTAGAAAGGTCAAAGGTCAAAAGGTCAAAGGTCAAAAGGTCAAAGGTCAAAAGGTCAAAGGTCAAATCGCTAGAAAGGTCAAACAAATTGGGGGTACAAAAAAACCCCACAGTACCCCTGAAATGCATAGAAAACTGCTTTTTTTTGGCACAGCCAATAAAAAAATTGGGGGTTCAAAAAACCCCACAGTACCCCTGAAATGCATAGAAAACTGCTTTTTTTTGGCCAAAACGCTAGAAAGGTCAAAGGTCAAAAGGTCAAAGGTCAAAAGGTCAAAAGGTCAAAGGTCAAATCGCTAGAAAGGTCAAAAAAATTGGGGGTTCAAAAAAAACCCCACAGTACCCCTGAAATGCATAGAAAACTGCTTTTTTTTGGCACAGCCAATACAAAAATTGGGGGTTCAAAAAACCCCACAGTACCCCTGAAATGCATAGAAAACTGCTTTTTTTTGGCACAGCCAATAAAAAAATTGGGGGTTCAAAAACCCCCACAGTACCCCTGAAATGCATAGAAAACTGCTTTTTTTTTGCACAGCCAATAAAAAAATTGGGGGTTAAAAAAAACCCACAGTACCCCTGAAATGCATAGAAAACTGCTTAAAATTGGGGGTTCAAAAAACCCCACAGTACCCCTGAAATGCATAGAAAACTGTTTTTTTTTTGGCACAGCCAATAAAAAAATTGGGGGTTCAAAAAACCCCACAGTACCCCTGAAATGCATAGAAAACTGCTTTTTTTTTGGCCAAAACGCTAGAAAGGTCAAAGGTCAAAAGGTCAAAGGTCAAAAGGTCAAAGGTCAAATCGCTAGAAAGGTCAAAAAAATTGGGGGTTCAAAAAACCCCACAGTACCCCTGAAATGCATAGAAAACTGCTTTTTTTTGGCACAGCCAATAAAAAAATTGGGTGTTCAAAAAACCCCACAGTACCCCTGAAATGCATAGAAAACTGCTTTTTTTTGGCACAGCCAATAAAAAAATTGGGGGTTCAAAAAACCCCACAGTACCCCTGAAATGCATAGAAAACTGCTTTTTTTTGGCACAGCCAATAAAAAAATTGGGGGTTAAAAAAAACCCCACAGTACCCCTGAAATGCATAGAAAACTGCTTAAAATTGGGGGTTCAAAAAACCCCACAGTACCCCTGAAATGCATAGAAAACTGCTTTTTTTTGGCACAGCCAATAAAAAAATTGGGGGTTCAAAAAAAGGTCAAAGGTCAAAGGTCAAAGGGTCAAAGGTCAAAAGGTCAAAGGTCAAATCGCTAGAAAGGTCAAAAAAAATTGGGGGTTCAAAAAAACCCCACAGTACCCCTGAAATGCATAGAAAACTGCTTTTTTTTGGCACAGCCAATACAAAAATTGGGGGTTCAAAAAACCCCACAGTACCCCTGAAATGCATAGAAAACTGCTTTTTTTTGGCACAGCCAATACAAAAATTGGGGGTTCAAAAAACCCCACAGTACCCCTGAAATGCATAGAAAACTGCTTTTTTTTGGCACAGCCAATAAAATAATTGGGGGTTCAAAAAACCCCACAGTACCCCTGAAATGCATAGAAAACTGCTTTTTTTTGGCCAAAACGCTAGAAAGGTCAAAGGTCAAAAGGTCAAAGGTCAAAAGGTCAAAGGTCAAAAGGTCAAATGTCAAATCGCTAGAAAGGTCAAAAAATCTAAACGGCAAAGGTCAAAACGCTAGAAAGGTCAAAGGTCAAAAGGTCAAAGGTCAAATCGCTAGAAAGGTCAAAAAAATTGGGGGTTCAAAAAACCCCACAGTACCCCTGAAATGCATAGAAAACTGCTTTTTTTTGGCACAGCCAATAAAAAAATTGGGGGTTCAAAAAACCCCACAGTACCCCTGAAATGCATAGAAAACTGCTTTTTTTGGCACAGCCAATAAAAAAATTGGGGGTTCAAAAAACCCCACAGTACCCCTGAAATGCATAGAAAACTGCTTTTTTTTGGCACAGCCAATAAAAAAATTGGGGGTTCAAAAAACCCCACAGTACCCCTGAAATGCATAGAAAACTGCTTTTTTTTGGCACAGCCAATAAAAAAATTGGGGGTTCAAAAAACCCCACAGTACCCCTGAAATGCATAGAAAACTGCTTTTTTTTGGCACAGCCAATAAAAAAATTGGGGGTTCAAAAAACCCCACAGTACCCCTGAAATGCATAGAAAACTGCTTTTTTTTTGGCACAGCCAATAAAAAAATTGGGGGTTCAAAAAAAGGTCAAAGGTCAAAAGGTCAAAGGTCAAAAGGTCAAAGGTCAAAAGGTCAAAGGTCAAATCGCTAGAAAGGTCAAAAAAATTGGGGGTTCAAAAAAACCCCACAGTACCCCTGAAATGCATAGAAAACTGCTTTTTTTTGGCACAGCCAATAAAAAAATTGGGGGTTAAAAAAACCCCACAGTACCCCTGAAATGCATAGAAAACTGCTTTTTTTTGGCACAGCCAATACAAAAATTGGGGGTTCAAAAAACCCCACAGTACCCCTGAAATGCATAGAAAACTGCTTTTTTTTGGCACAGCCAATAAAAAAATTGGGGGTTAAAAAAACCCCACAGTACCCCTGAAATGCATAGAAAACTGCTTAAAATTGGGGGTTCAAAAAACCCCACAGTACCCCTGAAATGCATAGAAAACTGCTTTTTTTTGGCACAGCCAATACAAAAATTGGGGGTTCAAAAAACCCCACAGTACCCCTGAAATGCATAGAAAACTGCTTTTTTTTTGCACAGCCAATACAAAAATTGGGGGTTCAAAAAACCCCACAGTACCCCTGAAATGCATAGAAAACTGCTTAAAATTGGGGGTTCAAAAAACCCCACAGTACCCCTGAAATGCATAGAAAACTGCTTTTTTTTTGCACAGCCAATACAAAAATTGGGGGTTCAAAAAACCCCACAGTACCCCTGAAATGCATAGAAAACTGCTTTTTTTTGGCACAGCCAATAAAAAAATTGGGGGTTCAAAAACCCCACAGTACCCCTGAAATGCATAGAAAACTGCTTTTTTTTGGCACAGCCAATAAAAAAATTGGGGGTTAAAAAAAAACCACAGTACCCCTGAAATGCATAGAAAACTGCTTTTTTTTGGCCAAAACGCTAGAAAGGTCAAAGGTCAAAAGGTCAAAGGTCAAAAGGTCAAAGGTCAAAAGGTCAAAGGTCAAATCGCTAGAAAGGTTAAAAATCAAAACGTCAAAGGTCAAATCGCTAGAAAGGTCAAAAAATTGGTTAAAAAAACCCCACAGTACCCCTGAAATGCATAGAAAACTGCTTTTTTTTGGCACAGCCAATAAAAAAATTGGGGGTTCAAAAAACCCCACAGTACCCCTGAAATGCATAGAAAACTGCTTTTTTTTGGCACAGCCAATAAAAAAATTGGGGGTTCAAAAAACCCCACAGTACCCCTGAAATGCATAGAAAACTGCTTTTTTTTGGCACAGCCAATACAAAAATTGGGGGTTCAAAAAACCCCACAGTACCCCTGAAATGCATAGAAAACTGCTTTTTTTTGGCACAGCCAATAAAAAAATTGGGGGTTCAAAAAACCCCACAGTACCCCTGAAATGCATAGAAAACTGCTTTTTTTTTGCACAGCCAATAAAAAAATTGGGGGTTCAAAAAACCCCACAGCACCCCTGAAATGCATAGAAAACTGCTTTTTTTTTTTGGCACAGCCAATAAAAAAATTGGGGGTTCAAAAAACCCCACAGTACCCCTGAAATGCATAGAAAACTGCTTTTTTTTGGCACAGCCAATAAAAAAATTGGGGGTTCAAAAAACCCCACAGTACCCCTGAAATGCATAGAAAACTGCTTAAAATTGGGGGTTCAAAAAACCCCACAGTACCCCTGAAATGCATAGAAAACTGCTTTTTTTTGGCACAGCCAATACAAAAATTGGGGGTTCAAAAAACCCCACAGTACCCCTGAAATGCATAGAAAACTGCTTTTTTTTTGCACAGCCAATACAAAAATTGGGGGTTCAAAAAACCCCACAGTACCCCTGAAATGCATAGAAAACTGCTTAAAATTGGGGGTTCAAAAAACCCCACAGTACCCCTGAAATGCATAGAAAACTGCTTTTTTTTGGCACAGCCAATACAAAAATTGGGGGTTCAAAAAACCCCACAGTACCCCTGAAATGCATAGAAAACTGCTTTTTTTTTGCACAGCCAATAAAAAAATTGGGGGTTCAAAAAACCCCACAGCACCCCTGAAATGCATAGAAAACTGCTTTTTTTTTTTGGCACAGCCAATAAAAAAATTGGGGGTTCAAAAAACCCCACAGTACCCCTGAAATGCATAGAAAACTGCTTTTTTTTGGCACAGCCAATAAAAAAATTGGGGGTTAAAAAAACCCCACAGTACCCCTGAAATGCATAGAAAACTGCTTAAAATTGGGGGTTCAAAAAACCCCACAGTACCCCTGAAATGCATAGAAAACTGCTTTTTTTTGGCACAGCCAATACAAAAATTGGGGGTTCAAAAAACCCCACAGTACCCCTGAAATGCATAGAAAACTGCTTTTTTTTTGCACAGCCAATACAAAAATTGGGGGTTCAAAAAACCCCACAGTACCCCTGAAATGCATAGAAAACTGCTTAAAATTGGGGGTTCAAAAAACCCCACAGTACCCCTGAAATGCATAGAAAACTGCTTTTTTTTGGCACAGCCAATACAAAAATTGGGGGTTCAAAAAACCCCACAGTACCCCTGAAATGCATAGAAAACTGCTTTTTTTTGGCACAGCCAATAAAAAAATTGGGGGTTCAAAAACCCCACAGTACCCCTGAAATGCATAGAAAACTGCTTTTTTTTGGCACAGCCAATAAAAAAATTGGGGGTTAAAAAAAACCCACAGTACCCCTGAAATGCATAGAAAACTGCTTTTTTTTGGCCAAAACGCTAGAAAGGTCAAAGGTCAAAAGGTCAAAGGTCAAAAGGTCAAAGGTCAAAAGGTCAAAGGTCAAATCGCTAGAAAGGTTAAAAATCAAAACGTCAACGGTCAAATCGCTAGAAAGGTCAAAAAATTGGTTAAAAAAACCCCACAGTACCCCTGAAATGCATAGAAAACTGCTTTTTTTTGGCACAGCCAATAAAAAAATTGGGGGTTCAAAAAACCCCACAGTACCCCTGAAATGCATAGAAAACTGCTTTTTTTTGGCACAGCCAATAAAAAAATTGGGGGTTCAAAAAACCCCACAGTACCCCTGAAATGCATAGAAAACTGCTTTTTTTTGGCACAGCCAATACAAAAATTGGGGGTTCAAAAAACCCCACAGTACCCCTGAAATGCATAGAAAACTTCTTTTTTTTGGCACAGCCAATAAAAAAATTGGGGGTTCAAAAAACCCCACAGTACCCCTGAAATGCATAGAAAACTGCTTTTTTTTTGCACAGCCAATAAAAAAATTGGGGGTTCAAAAAACCCCACAGCACCCCTGAAATGCATAGAAAACTGCTTTTTTTTTTTGGCACAGCCAATAAAAAAATTGGGGGTTCAAAAAACCCCACAGTACCCCTGAAATGCATAGAAAACTGCTTTTTTTTGGCACAGCCAATAAAAAAATTGGGGGTTCAAAAAACCCCACAGTACCCCTGAAATGCATAGAAAACTGCTTTTTTTTGGCACAGCCAATAAAAAAATTGGGGGTTCAAAAAACCCCACAGTACCCCTGAAATGCATGGAAAACTGCTTTTTTTTGGCACAGCCAATACAAAAATTGGGGGTTCAAAAACCCCCACAGTACCCCTGAAATGCATAGAAAACTGCTTTTTTTTGGCACAGCCAATAAAAAAAATTGGGGGTTCAAAAAAACCCACAGTACCCCTGAAATGCATAGAAAACTGCTTTTTTTTTGGCACAGCCAATAAAAAAATTGGGGGTTCAAAAAACCCCACAGTACCCCTGAAATGCATAGAAAACAGCTTTTTTTTGGCACAGCCAATAAAAAAATTGGGGGTTCAAAAAACCCCACAGTACCCCTGAAATGCATAGAAAACTGCTTTTTTTTGGCACAGCCAATAAAAAAATTGGGGGTTTTAAAAACCCCACAGTACCCCTGAAATGCATAGAAAACTGCTTTTTTTTGGCACAGCCAATAAAAAAATTGGGGGTTCAAAAAACCCCACAGTACCCCTGAAATGCATAGAAAACTGCTTTTTTTTTGGCACAGCCAATAAAAAAATTGGGGGTTCAAAAAACCCCACAGTACCCCTGAAATGCATAGAAAACTGCTTTTTTTTGGCACAGCCAATAAAAAAATTGGGGGTTCAAAAAACCCCACAGTACCCCTGAAATGCATAGAAAACTGCTTTTTTTTGGCACAGCCAATAAAAAAATTGGGGGTTCAAAAAAAGGTCAAAGGTCAAAAGGTCAAAGGTCAAAAGGTCAAAGGTCAAAAGGTCAAAGGTCAAATCGCTAGAAAGGTCAAAAAAATTGGGGGTTCAAAAAAACCCCACAGTACCCCTGAAATGCATAGAAAACTGCTTTTTTTTGGCACAGCCAATAAAAAAATTGGGGGTTCAAAAAACCCCACAGTACCCCTGAAATGCATAGAAAACTGCTTTTTTTTGGCACAGCCAATACAAAAATTGGGGGTTCAAAAAACCCCACAGTACCCCTGAAATGCATAGAAAACTGCTTTTTTTTGGCACAGCCAATAAAAAAATTGGGGGTTAAAAAAAACCCACAGTACCCCTGAAATGCATAGAAAACTGCTTAAAATTGGGGGTTCAAAAAACCCCACAGTACCCCTGAAATGCATAGAAAACTGCTTTTTTTTGGCACAGCCAATACAAAAATTGGGGGTTCAAAAAACCCCACAGTACCCCTGAAATGCATAGAAAACTGCTTTTTTTTGGCACAGCCAATAAAAAAATTGGGGGTTCAAAAAACCCCACAGTACCCCTGAAATGCATAGAAAACTGCTTTTTTTTGGCACAGCCAATAAAAAAATTGGGGGTTCAAAAAACCCCACAGTACCCCTGAAATGCATAGAAAACTGCTTTTTTTTGGCACAGCCAATAAAAGAATTGGGGGTTCAAAAAACCCCACAGTACCCCTGAAATGCATAGAAAACTGCTTTTTTTTGGCACAGCCAATAAAAAAATTGGGGGTTTTAAAAACCCCACAGTACCCCTGAAATGCATAGAAAACTGCTTTTTTTTGGCACAGCCAATAAAAAAATTGGGGGTTCAAAAAACCCCACAGTACCCCTGAAATGCATAGAAAACTGCTTTTTTTTTGGCACAGCCAATAAAAAAATTGGGGGTTCAAAAAACCCCACAGTACCCCTGAAATGCATAGAAAACTGCTTTTTTTTGGCACAGCCAATAAAAAAATTGGGGGTTCAAAAAACCCCACAGTACCCCTGAAATGCATAGAAAACTGCTTTTTTTTGGCACAGCCAATAAAAAAATTGGGGGTTCAAAAAAAGGTCAAAGGTCAAAAGGTCAAAGGTCAAAAGGTCAAAGGTCAAAAGGTCAAAGGTCAAATCGCTAGAAAGGTCAAAAAAATTGGGGGTTCAAAAAAACCCCACAGTACCCCTGAAATGCATAGAAAACTGCTTTTTTTTGGCACAGCCAATAAAAAAATTGGGGGTTCAAAAAACCCCACAGTACCCCTGAAATGCATAGAAAACTGCTTTTTTTTGGCACAGCCAATACAAAAATTGGGGGTTCAAAAAACCCCACAGTACCCCTGAAATGCATAGAAAACTGCTTTTTTTTGGCACAGCCAATAAAAAAATTGGGGGTTAAAAAAAACCCACAGTACCCCTGAAATGCATAGAAAACTGCTTAAAATTGGGGGTTCAAAAAACCCCACAGTACCCCTGAAATGCATAGAAAACTGCTTTTTTTTGGCACAGCCAATACAAAAATTGGGGGTTCAAAAAACCCCACAGTACCCCTGAAATGCATAGAAAACTGCTTTTTTTTGGCACAGCCAATAAAAAAATTGGGGGTTCAAAAAACCCCACAGTACCCCTGAAATGCATAGAAAACTGCTTTTTTTTGGCACAGCCAATAAAAAAATTGGGGGTTCAAAAAACCCCACAGTACCCCTGAAATGCATAGAAAACTGCTTTTTTTTGGCACAGCCAATAAAAGAATTGGGGGTTCAAAAAACCCCACAGTACCCCTGAAATGCATAGAAAACTGCTTTTTTTTGGCACAGCCAATAAAAAAATTGGGGGTTCAAAAAAAGGTCAAAGGTCAAAAGGTCAAAGGTCAAAAGGTCAAAGGTCAAAAGGTCAAAGGTCAAATCGCTAGAAAGGTCAAAAAAATTGGGGGTTCAAAAAAAAACCACAGTACCCCTGAAATGCATAGAAAACTGCTTTTTTTTGGCACAGCCAATAAAAAAATTGGGGGTTCAAAAAACCCCACAGTACCCCTGAAATGCATAGAAAACTGCTTTTTTTTGGCACAGCCAATACAAAAATTGGGGGTTCAAAAAACCCCACAGTACCCCTGAAATGCATAGAAAACTGCTTTTTTTTGGCACAGCCAATAAAAAAATTGGGGGTTAAAAAAAACCCACAGTACCCCTGAAATGCATAGAAAACTGCTTAAAATTGGGGGTTCAAAAAACCCCACAGTACCCCTGAAATGCATAGAAAACTTCTTTTTTTTGGCACAGCCAATACAAAAATTGGGGGTTCAAAAAACCCCACAGTACCCCTGAAATGCATAGAAAACTGCTTTTTTTTTGGCACAGCCAATAAAAAAATTGGGGGTTAAAAAAACCCCACAGTACCCCTGAAATGCATAGAAAACTGCTTTTTTTTGGCCAAAAAGCTAGAAAGGTCAAAGGTCAAAAGGTCAAAGGTCAAAGGTCAAAAGGTCAAAGGTCAAAAGGTCAAAGGTCAAATCGCTAGAAAGGTTAAAAATCAAAACGTCAAAGGTCAAAACGCTAGAAAGGTCAAAGGTCAAAAGGTCAAAGGTCAAATCGCTAGAAAGGTCAAAAAATTGGTTAAAAAAACCCCACAGTACCCCTGAAATGCATAGAAAACTGCTTTTTTTTGGCACAGCCAATGAAAAAATTGGGGGTTCAAAAAACCCCACAGTACCCCTGAAATGCATAGAAAACTGCTTTTTTTTGGCACAGCCAATAAAAAAATTGGGGGTTCAAAAAACCCCACAGTACCCCTGAAATGCATAGAAAACTGCTTTTTTTTGGCACAGCCAATAAAAAAATTGGGGGTTAAAAAAAACCCACAGTACCCCTGAAATGCATAGAAAACTGCTTTTTTTTGGCACAGCCAATAAAAAAATTGGGGGTTCAAAAAACCCCACAGTACCCCTGAAATGCATAGAAAACTGCTTTTTTTGGCACAGCCAATAAAAAAATTGGGGGTTAAAAAAAACCCACAGTACCCCTGAAATGCATAGAAAACTGCTTTTTTTTGGCACAGCCAATAAAAAAATTGGGGGTTCAAAAAACCCCACAGTACCCCTGAAATGCATAGAAAACTGCTTTTTTTTTGCACAGCCAATACAAAAATTGGGGGTTCAAAAAACCCCACAGTACCCCTGAAATGCATAGAAAACTGCTTTTTTTTGGCACAGCCAATAAAAAAATTGGGGTTTAAAAAACCCCACAGTACCCCTAAAATGCATAGAAAACTGCTTTTTTTTGGCACAGCCAATAAAAAAATTGGGGGTTAAAAAAAACCCACAGTACCCCTGAAATGCATAGAAAACTGCTTTTTTTTGGCACAGCCAATAAAAAAATTGGGGGTTCAAAAAAACCCACAGTACCCCTGAAATGCATAGAAAACTGCTTTTTTTTGGCACAGCCAATAAAAAATTGGGGGTTCAAAAAACCCCACAGTACCCCTGAAATGCATAGAAAACTGCTTTTTTTTGGCACAGCCAATAAAAAAATTGGGGGTTCAAAAAACCCCACAGTACCCCTGAAATGCATAGAAAACTGCTTTTTTTTGGCACAGCCAATAAAAAAATTGGGGGTTCAAAAAACCCCACAGTACCCCTGGAATGCATAGAAAACTGCTTTTTTTTGGCACAGCCAATAAAAAAATTGGGGATTCAAAAAACCCCACAGTACCCCTGAAATGCATAGAAAACTGCTTTTTTTTGGCACAGCCAATAAAAAAATTGGGGGTTCAAAAAACCCCACAGTACCCCTGAAATGCATAGAAAACTGCTTTTTTTTGGCACAGCCAATAAAAGAATTGGGGGTTCAAAAAACCCCACAGTACCCCTGAAATGCATAGAAAACTGCTTTTTTTTGGCACAGCCAATAAAAAAATTGGGGGTTCAAAAAACCCCACAGTACCCCTGAAATGCATAGAAAACTGCTTTTTTTTGGCACAGCCAATAAAAAAATTGGGGGTTCAAAAAACCCCACAGTACCCCTGAAATGCATAGAAAACTGCTTTTTTTTGGCACAGCCAATAAAAAAATTGGGGATTCAAAAAACCCCACAGTACCCCTGAAATGCATAGAAAACTGCTTTTTTTTGGCACAGCCAATAAAAAAATTGGGGGTTCAAAAAACCCCACAGTACCCCTGAAATGCATAGAACACTGCTTTTTTTTGGCACAGCCAATAAAAAAATTGGGGGTTCAAAAAACCCCACAGTACCCCTGAAATGCATAGAAAACTGCTTTTTTTTGGCACAGCCAATAAAAAAATTGGGGGTTCAAAAAACCCCACAGTACCCCTGAAATGCATAGAAAACTGCTTTTTTTTGGCACAGCCAATAAAAAAATTGGGGGTTCAAAAAACCCCACAGTACCCCTGAAATGCATAGAAAACTGCTTTTTTTTGGCACAGCCAATAAAAAAATTGGGGGTTCAAAAAACCCCACAGTACCCCTGAAATGCATAGAAAACTGCTTTTTTTTGGCACAGCCAATAAAGAAATTGGGGGTTCAAAAAAACCCACAGTACCCCTGAAATGCATAGAAAACTGCTTTTTTTTTTGGCACAGCCAATAAAAAAATTGGGGGTTCAAAAAACCCCACAGTACCCCTGAAATGCATAGAAAACTGCTTTTTTTTGGCACAGCCAATAAAAAAATTGGGGGTTAAAAAAACCCCACAGTACCCCTGAAATGCATAGAAAACTGTTTTTTTTTTGCACAGCCAATACAAAAATTGGGGGTTCAAAAAACCCCACAGTACCCCTGAAATGCATAGAACTGCTTTTTTTTGGCACAGCCAATAAAAAAATTGGGGGTTCAAAAAACCCCACAGTACCCCTGAAATGCATAGAAAACTGCTTTTTTTTGGCACAGCCAATAAAAAAATTGGGGGTTCAAAAAACCCCACAGTACCCCTGAAATGCATAGAAAACTGCTTTTTTTTTGGCACAGCCAATACAAAAATTGGGGGTTCAAAAAACCCCACAGTACCCCTGAAATGCATAGAAAACTGCTTTTTTTTGGCACAGCCAATAAAAAAAATTGGGGGTTCAAAAAACCCCACAGTACCCCTGAAATGCATAGAAAACTGCTTTTTTTTGGCACAGCCAATAAAAAAATTGGGGGTTCAAAAAACCCCACAGTACCCCTGAAATGCATAGAAAACTGCTTTTTTTTTGCACAGCCAATAAAACAATTGGGGGTTCAAAAAAAACCACAGTACCCCTGAAATGCATAGAAAACTGCTTTTTTTTGGCACAGCCAATAAAAAAATTGGGGGTTCAAAAAAACCCACAGTACCCCTGAAATGCATAGAAAACTGCTTTTTTTTGGCACAGCCAATAAAAAAATTGGGGGTTCAAAAAACCCCACAGTACCCCTGAAATGCATAGAAAACTGCTTTTTTTTTGGCACAGCCAATAAAAAAATTGGGGGTTCAAAAAACCCCACAGCACCCCTGAAATGCATAGAAAACTGCTTTTTTTTTTGGCACAGCCAATAAAACAATTGGGGGTTCAAAAAACCCCACAGTACCCCTGAAATGCATAGAAAACTGCTTTTTTTTGGCACAGCCAATAAAAAAATTGGGGGTTCAAAAAACCCCACAGTACCCCTGAAATGCATAGAAAACTGATTTTTTTTGGCACAGCCAATAAAAAAATTGGGGGTTCAAAAAACCCCACAGTACCCCTGAAATGCATAGAAAACTGCTTTTTTTTGGCACAGCCAATAAAAAAATTGGGGGTTCAAAAAACCCCACAGTACCCCTGAAATGCATAGAAAACTGCTTTTTTTTGGCACAGCCAATAAAAAAATTGGGGGTTCAAAAAACCCCACAGTACCCCTGAAATGCATAGAAAACTGCTTTTTTTTGGCACAGCCAATAAAAAAATTGGGGGTTCAAAAAACCGCACAGTACCCCTGAAATGCATAGAAAACTGCTTTTTTTTGGCACAGCCAATAAAAAAATTGGGGGTTCAAAAAACCCCACAGTACCCCTGAAATGCATAGAAAACTGCTTTTTTTTTGGCACAGCCAATAAAAAAATTGGGGGTTCAAAAAACCCCACAGTACCCCTGAAATGCATAGAAAACTGCTTTTTTTTTGCACAGCCAATAAAAAAATTGGGGGTTCAAAAAACCCCACAGTACCCCTGAAATGCATAGAAAACTGCTTTTTTTGGCACAGCCAATAAAAAAATTGGGGGTTCAAAAAACCCCACAGTACCCCTGAAATGCATAGAAAACTGCTTTTTTTTGGCACAGCCAATAAAAAAATTGGGGGTTCAAAAAACCCCACAGTACCCCTGAAATGCATAGAAAACTGCTTTTTTTTGGCACAGCCAATAAAAAAATTGGGGGTTCAAAAAACCCCACAGTACCCCTGAAATGCATAGAAAACTGCTTTTTTTTGGCACAGCCAATAAAAAAATTGGGGGTTCAAAAAACCCCACAGTACCCCTGAAATGCATAGAAAACTGCTTTTTTTTGGCACAGCCAATAAAAAAATTGGGGGTTCAAAAAACCGCACAGTACCCCTGAAATGCATAGAAAACTGCTTTTTTTTGGCACAGCCAATAAAAAAATTGGGGGTTCAAAAAACCCCACAGTACCCCTGAAATGCATAGAAAACTGCTTTTTTTTGGCACAGCCAATAAAAAAATTGGGGGTTCAAAAAACCCCACAGTACCCCTGAAATGCATAGAAAACTGCTTTTTTTTGGCACAGCCAATAAAAAAATTGGGGGTTCAAAAAACCCCACAGTACCCCTGAAATGCATAGAAAACTGCTTTTTTTTGGCACAGCCAATAAAAAAATTGGGGGTTCAAAAAACCGCACAGTACCCCTGAAATGCATAGAAAACTGCTTTTTTTTGGCACAGCCAATAAAAAAATTGGGGGTTCAAAAAACCCCACAGTACCCCTGAAATGCATAGAAAACTGCTTTTTTTTTGGCACAGCCAATAAAAAAATTGGGGGTTCAAAAAACCCCACAGTACCCCTGAAATGCATAGAAAACTGCTTTTTTTTTGCACAGCCAATAAAAAAATTGGGGGTTCAAAAAACCCCACAGTACCCCTGAAATGCATAGAAAACTGCTTTTTTTGGCACAGCCAATAAAAAAATTGGGGGTTCAAAAAACCCCACAGTACCCCTGAAATGCATAGAAAACTGCTTTTTTTTGGCACAGCCAATAAAAAAATTGGGGGTTCAAAAAACCCCACAGTACCCCTGAAATGCATAGAAAACTGCTTTTTTTTGGCACAGCCAATAAAAAAATTGGGGGTTCAAAAAACCCCACAGTACCCCTGAAATGCATAGAAAACTGCTTTTTTTTGGCACAGCCAATAAAAAAATTGGGGGTTCAAAAACCCCCACAGTACCCCTGAAATGCATAGAAAACTGCTTTTTTTTGGCACAGCCAATAAAAAAATTGGGGGTTCAAAAAACCCCACAGTACCCCTGAAATGCATAGAAAACTGCTTTTTTTTGGCACAGCCAATAAAAAAATTGGGGGTTCAAAAAACCGCACAGTACCCCTGAAATGCATAGAAAACTGCTTTTTTTTGGCACAGCCAATAAAAAAATTGGGGGTTCAAAAAACCCCACAGTACCCCTGAAATGCATAGAAAACTGCTTTTTTTTGGCACAGCCAATAAAAAAATTGGGGGTTCAAAAAAAGGTCAAAGGTCAAAAGGTCAAAAGGTCAAAGGTCAAAAGGTCAAAGGTCAAATCGCTAGAAAGGTCAAAAAATTGGGGGTTCAAAAAAAACCCACAGTACCCCTGAAATGCATAGAAAACTGCTTTTTTTTGGCACAGCCAATAAAAAAATTGGGGGTTCAAAAAACCCCACAGTACCCCTGAAATGCATAGAAAACTGCTTTTTTTTGGCACAGCCAATACAAAAATTGGGGGTTCAAAAAACCCCACAGTACCCCTGAAATGCATAGAAAACTGCTTTTTTTTGGCACAGCCAATAAAAAAATTGGGGGTTAAAAAAAACCCACAGTACCCCTGAAATGCATAGAAAACTGCTTAAAATTGGGGGTTCAAAAAACCCCACAGTACCCCTGAAATGCATAGAAAACTGCTTTTTTTTGGCACAGCCAATACAGAAATTGGGGGTTCAAAAAACCCCACAGTACCCCTGAAATGCATAGAAAACTGCTTTTTTTTGGCACAGCCAATAAAAAAATTGGGGGTTCAAAAAACCCCACAGTACCCCTGAAATGCATAGAAAACTGCTTTTTTTTGGCACAGCCAATAAAAAAATTGGGGGTTAAAAAAAACCCACAGTACCCCTGAAATGCATAGAAAACTGCTTTTTTTTGGCCAAAACGCTAGAAAGGTCAAAGGTCAAAAGGTCAAAGGTCAAAAGGTCAAAGGTCAAAAGGTCAAAGGTCAAATCGCTAGAAAGGTTAAAAATCAAAACGTCAAAGGTCAAAACGCTAGAAAGGTCAAAGGTCAAATCGCTAGAAAGGTCAAAAAATTGGTTAAAAAACCCCACAGTACCCCTGAAATGCATAGAAAACTGCTTTTTTTTGGCACAGCCAATAAAAAAATTGGGGGTTAAAAAAAACCCACAGTACCCCTGAAATGCATAGAAAACTGCTTTTTTTTTGGCACAGCCAATAAAAAAATTGGGGGTTCAAAAAACCCCACAGTACCCCTGAAATGCATAGAAAACTGCTTTTTTTTGGCACAGCCAATAAAAAAATTGGGGGTTCAAAAAACCCCACAGTACCCCTGAAATGCATAGAAAACTGCTTTTTTTTGGCACAGCCAATAAAAAAATTGGGGGTTCAAAAAACCCCACAGTACCCCTGAAATGCATAGAAAACTGCTTTTTTTTGGCACAGCCAATAAAAAAATTGGGGGTTCAAAAAACCCCACAGTACCCCTGAAATGCATAGAAAACTGCTTTTTTTTGGCACAGCCAATAAAAAAATTGGGGGTTCAAAAAACCCCACAGTACCCCTGAAATGCATAGAAAACTGCTTTTTTTTTGGCACAGCCAATAAAAAAATTGGGGGTTCAAAAAAAGGTCAAAGGTCAAAAGGTCAAAGGTCAAAAGGTCAAAGGTCAAAAGGTCAAAGGTCAAATCGCTAGAAAGGTCAAAAAAATTGGGGGTTCAAAAAAAACCCACAGTACCCCTGAAATGCATAGAAAACTGCTTTTTTTTGGCACAGCCAATAAAAAAATTGGGGGTTAAAAAAACCCCACAGTACCCCTGAAATGCATAGAAAACTGCTTTTTTTTGGCACAGCCAATACAAAAATTGGGGGTTCAAAAAACCCCACAGTACCCCTGAAATGCATAGAAAACTGCTTTTTTTTGGCACAGCCAATAAAAAAATTGGGGGTTAAAAAAAAACCACAGTACCCCTGAAATGCATAGAAAACTGCTTAAAATTGGGGGTTCAAAAAACCCCACAGTACCCCTGAAATGCATAGAAAACTGCTTTTTTTTGGCACAGCCAATACAAAAATTGGGGGTTCAAAAAACCCCACAGTACCCCTGAAATGCATAGAAAACTGCTTTTTTTTGGCACAGCCAATACAAAAATTGGGGGTTCAAAAAACCCCACAGTACCCCTGAAATGCATAGAAAACTGCTTAAAATTGGGGGTTCAAAAAACCCCACAGTACCCCTGAAATGCATAGAAAACTGCTTTTTTTTGGCACAGCCAATACAAAAATTGGGGGTTCAAAAAACCCCACAGTACCCCTGAAATGCATAGAAAACTGCTTTTTTTTGGCACAGCCAATAAAAAAATTGGGGGTTCAAAAAACCCCACAGTACCCCTGAAATGCATAGAAAACTGCTTTTTTTTGGCCAAAACGCTAGAAAGGTCAAAGGTCAAAAGGTCAAAGGTCAAAAGGTCAAAGGTCAAAAGGTCAAAGGTCAAATCGCTAGAAAGGTTAAAAATCAAAACGTCAAAGGTCAAAACGCTAGAAAGGTCAAAGGTCAAATCGCTAGAAAGGTCAAAAAATTGGTTAAAAAAACCCCACAGTACCCCTGAAATGCATAGAAAACTGCTTTTTTTGGCACAGCCAATAAAAAAATTGGGGGTTCAAAAAACCCCACAGTACCCCTGAAATGCATAGAAAACTGCTTTTTTTTGGCACAGCCAATAAAAAAATTGGGGGTTCAAAAAACCCCACAGTACCCCTGAAATGCATAGAAAACTGCTTTTTTTTTGCACAGCCAATAAAAAAATTGGGGGTTCAAAAAACCCCACAGTACCCCTGAAATGCATAGAAAACTGCTTTTTTTTGGCACAGCCAATAAAAAAATTGGGGGTTCAAAAAACCCCACAGCACCCCTGAAATGCATAGAAAACTGATTTTTTTTTATGGCACAGCCAATAAAAAAATTGGGGGTTCAAAAAACCCCACAGTACCCCTGAAATGCATAGAAAACTGCTTTTTTTTGGCACAGCCAATAAAAAAATTGGGGGTTCAAAAAACCCCACAGTACCCCTGAAATGCATAGAAAACTGCTTTTTTTTGGCACAGCCAATAAAAAAATTGGGGGTTCAAAAAACCCCACAGTACCCCTGAAATGCATGGAAAACTGCATTTTTTTTGGCACAGCCAATACAAAAATTGGGGGTTCAAAAAACCCCACAGTACCCCTGAAATGCATAGAAAACTGCTTTTTTTTGGCACAGCCAATAAAAAAAATTGGGGGTTCAAAAAAAACCACAGTACCCCTGAAATGCAGAGAAAACTGCTTTTTTTTGGCACAGCCAATAAAAAAATTGGGGGTTCAAAAAACCCCACAGTACCCCTGAAATGCATAGAAAACTGCTTTTTTTTTGGCACAGCCAATAAAAAAATTGGGGGTTCAAAAAACCCCACAGTACCCCTGAAATGCATAGAAAACTGCTTTTTTTTGGCACAGCCAATAAAAAAATTGGGGGTTCAAAAAACCCCACAGTACCCCTGAAATGCATAGAAAACTGCTTTTTTTTTGGCACAGCCAATAAAAAAATTGGGGGTTCAAAAAACCCCACAGTACCCCTGAAATGCATAGAAAACTGCTTTTTTTTTGGCACAGCCAATAAAAAAATTGGGGGTTCAAAAAACCCCACAGTACCCCTGAAATGCATAGAAAACTGCTTTTTTTTGGCACAGCCAATAAAAAAATTGGGGGTTCAAAAAACCCCACAGTACCCCTGAAATGCATAGAAAACTGCTTTTTTTTGGCACAGCCAATAAAAAAATTGGGGGTTCAAAAAAAGGTCAAAGGTCAAAAGGTCAAAGGTCAAAAGGTCAAAGGTCAAATCGCTAGAAAGGTCAAAAAAAATTGGGGGTTAAAAAAAACCCACAGTACCCCTGAAATGCATAGAAAACTGCTTTTTTTTGGCACAGCCAATAAAAAAATTGGGGGTTCAAAAAACCCCACAGTACCCCTGAAATGCATAGAAAACTGCTTTTTTTTGGCACAGCCAATACAAAAATTGGGGGTTCAAAAAACCCCACAGTACCCCTGAAATGCATAGAAAACTGCTTTTTTTTGGCACAGCCAATAAAAAAATTGGGGGTTAAAAAAAAACCACAGTACCCCTGAAATGCATAGAAAACTGCTTAAAATTGGGGGTTCAAAAAACCCCACAGTACCCCTGAAATGCATAGAAAACTGCTTTTTTTTGGCACAGCCAATACAAAATTGGGGGTTCAAAAAACCCCACAGTACCCCTGAAATGCATAGAAAACTGCTTTTTTTTGGCACAGCCAATAAAAAAATTGGGGGTTCAAAAAACCCCACAGTACCCCTGAAATGCATAGAAAACTGCTTTTTTTTGGCACAGCCAATAAAAAAATTGGGGGTTCAAAAAACCCCACAGTACCCCTGAAATGCATAGAAAACTGCTTTTTTTTGGCACAGCCAATAAAAAAATTGGGGATTCAAAAAACCCCACAGTACCCCTGAAATGCATAGAAAACTGCTTTTTTTTGGCACAGCCAATAAAAAAATTGGGGGTTCAAAAAACCCCACAGTACCCCTGAAATGCATAGAAAACTGCTTTTTTTTGGCACAGCCAATAAAAAAATTGGGGGTTCAAAAAACCCCACAGTACCCCTGAAATGCATAGAAAACTGCTTTTTTTTGGCACAGCCAATAAAAAAATTGGGGGTTCAAAAAACCCCACAGTACCCCTGAAATGCATAGAAAACTGCTTTTTTTTGGCACAGCCAATAGAAAAATTGGGGGTTCAAAAAACCCCACAGTACCCCTGAAATGCATAGAAAACTGCTTTTTTTTGGCACAGCCAATAAAAAAATTGGGGATTCAAAAAACCCCACAGTACCCCTGAAATGCATAGAAAACTGCTTTTTTTTGGCACAGCCAATAAAAAAATTGGGGGTTCAAAAAACCCCACAGTACCCCTGAAATGCATAGAAAACTGCTTTTTTTTGGCACAGCCAATAAAAAAATTGGGGGTTCAAAAAACCCCACAGTACCCTGAAATGCATAGAAAACTGCTTTTTTTTGGCACAGCCAATAAAAAAATTGGGGGTTCAAAAAACCCCACAGTACCCCTGAAATGCATAGAAAACTGCTTTTTTTTGGCACAGCCAATAAAAAAATTGGGGGTTCAAAAAACCCCACAGTACCCCTGAAATGCATAGAAAACTGCTTTTTTTTGGCACAGCCAATAAAAAAATTGGGGGTTCAAAAAACCCCACAGTACCCCTGAAATGCATAGAAAACTGCTTTTTTTTGGCACAGCCAATAAAAAAATTGGGGGTTCAAAAAAACCCACAGTACCCCTGAAATGCATAGAAAACTGCTTTTTTTTGGCACAGCCAATAAAAAAATTGGGGGTTCAAAAAACCCCACAGTACCCCTGAAATGCATAGAAAACTGCTTTTTTTTGGCACAGCCAATAAAAAAATTGGGGGTTCAAAAAACCCCACAGTACCCCTGAAATGCATAGAAAACTGCTTTTTTTTTTGGCACAGCCAATAAAAAAATTGGGGGTTCAAAAAACCCCACAGTACCCCTGAAATGTATAGAAAACTGCTTTTTTTTTGGCACAGCCAATAAAAAAATTGGGGGTTCCAAAAACCACACAGTACCCCTGAAATGCATAGAAAACTGCTTTTTTTTGGCACAGCCAATAAAGAAATTGGGGGTTCAAAAAAACCCCACAGTACCCCTGAAATGCATAGAAAACTGCTTTTTTTTTGGCACAGCCAATAAAAAAATTGGGGGTTCAAAAAACCCCACAGTACCCCTGAAATGCATAGAAAACTGCTTTTTTTTTGCACAGCCAATACAAAAATTGGGGGTTCAAAAAACCCCACAGTACCCCTGAAATGCATAGAAAACTGTTTTTTTTTTGCACAGCCAATAAAAAAATTGGGGGTTCAAAAAACCCCACAG
Source organism: Electrona antarctica (assembly GCF_951216825.1). Lineage (NCBI taxonomy): Eukaryota > Metazoa > Chordata > Actinopteri > Myctophiformes > Myctophidae > Electrona > Electrona antarctica. The sequence continues at coordinate 27,624,524 of NC_136794.1, forward strand.
TACCCCTGAAATGCATAGAAAACTGCTTTTTTTTGGCACAGCCAATAAAAACATTGGGGGTTCAAAAAACCCCACAGTACCCCTGAAATGCATAGAAAACTGCTTTTTTTTGGCACAGCCAATAAAAAAATTGGGGGTTCAAAAAACCCCACAGTACCCCTGAAATGCATAGAAAACTGTTTTTTTTTTTGCACAGCCAATACAAAAATTGGGGGTTCAAAAAACCCCACAGTACCCCTGAAATGCATAGAACTGCTTTTTTTTGGCACAGCCAATAAAAAAATTGGGGGTTCAAAAAACCCCACAGTACCCCTGAAATGCATAGAAAACTGCTTTTTTTTGGCACAGCCAATAAAAAAATTGGGGGTTCAAAAAACCCCACAGTACCCCTGAAATGCATAGAAAACTGCTTTTTTTTTGGCACAGCCAATACAAAAATTGGGGGTTCAAAAAACCCCACAGTACCCCTGAAATGCATAGAAAACTGCTTTTTTTTGGCACAGCCAATAAAAAAAATTGGGGGTTCAAAAAACCCCACAGTACCCCTGAAATGCATAGAAAACTGCTTTTTTTTGGCACAGCCAATAAAAAAATTGGGGGTTCAAAAAACCCCACAGTACCCCTGAAATGCATAGAAAACTGCTTTTTTTTTGCACAGCCAATAAAACAATTGGGGGTTCAAAAAAAACCACAGTACCCCTGAAATGCATAGAAAACTGCTTTTTTTTGGCACAGCCAATAAAAAAATTGGGGGTTCAAAAAACCCCACAGTACCCCTGAAATGCATAGAAAACTGCTTTTTTTTGGCACAGCCAATAAAAAAATTGGGGGTTAAAAAAACCCCACAGTACCCCTGAAATGCATAGAAAACTGCTTTTTTTTGGCACAGCCAATAAAAAAATTGGGGGTTCAAAAAACCCCACAGCACCCCTGAAATGCATAGAAAACTGCTTTTTTTTTTGGCACAGCCAATAAAACAATTGGGGGTTCAAAAAACCCCACAGTACCCCTGAAATGCATAGAAAACTGCTTTTTTTTGGCACAGCCAATAAAAAAATTGGGGGTTCAAAAAACCCCACAGTACCCCTGAAATGCATAGAAAACTGCTTTTTTTTGGCACAGCCAATAAAAAAATTGGGGGTTCAAAAAACCCCACAGTACCCCTGAAATGCATAGAAAACTGCTTTTTTTTGGCACAGCCAATAAAAAAATTGGGGGTTCAAAAAACCCCACAGTACCCCTGAAATGCATAGAAAACTGCTTTTTTTTGGCACAGCCAATAAAAAAATTGGGGGTTCAAAAAACCCCACAGTACCCCTGAAATGCATAGAAAACTGCTTTTTTTTGGCACAGCCAATAAAAAAATTGGGGGTTCAAAAAACCGCACAGTACCCCTGAAATGCATAGAAAACTGCTTTTTTTTGGCACAGCCAATAAAAAAATTGGGGGTTCAAAAAACCCCACAGTACCCCTGAAATGCATAGAAAACTGCTTTTTTTTTGGCACAGCCAATAAAAAAATTGGGGGTTCAAAAAACCCCACAGTACCCCTGAAATGCATAGAAAACTGCTTTTTTTTTGCACAGCCAATAAAAAAATTGGGGGTTCAAAAAACCCCACAGTACCCCTGAAATGCATAGAAAACTGCTTTTTTTGGCACAGCCAATAAAAAAATTGGGGGTTCAAAAAACCCCACAGTACCCCTGAAATGCATAGAAAACTGCTTTTTTTTTTGGCACAGCCAATAAAAAAATTGGGGGTTCAAAAAACCCCACAGTACCCCTGAAATGCATAGAAAACTGCTTTTTTTTGGCACAGCCAATAAAAAAATTGGGGGTTCAAAAAACCCCACAGTACCCCTGAAATGCATAGAAAACTGCTTTTTTTTGGCACAGCCAATAAAAAAATTGGGGGTTCAAAAAACCCCACAGTACCCCTGAAATGCATAGAAAACTGCTTTTTTTTGGCACAGCCAATAAAAAAATTGGGGGTTCAAAAAACCGCACAGTACCCCTGAAATGCATAGAAAACTGCTTTTTTTTGGCACAGCCAATAAAAAAATTGGGGGTTCAAAAAACCCCACAGTACCCCTGAAATGCATAGAAAACTGCTTTTTTTTGGCACAGCCAATAAATAAATTGGGGGTTCAAAAAACCCCACAGTACCCCTGAAATGCATAGAAAACTGCTTTTTTTTTGCACAGCCAATAAAAAAATTGGGGGTTCAAAAAACCCCACAGTACCCCTGAAATGCATAGAAAACTGCTTTTTTTTGGCACAGCCAATAAAAAAATTGGGGGTTCAAAAAACCCCACAGTACCCCTGAAATGCATAGAAAACTGCTTTTTTTTTGGCACAGCCAATAAAAAAAGTTGGGGGTTCAAAAAACCCCACAGTACCCCTGAAATGCATAGAAAACTGCTTTTTTTGGCACAGCCAATAAAAAAATTGGGGGTTCAAAAAACCCCACAGTACCCCTGAAATGCATAGAAAACTGCTTTTTTTTTGGCACAGCCAATAAAAAAATTGGGGGTTCAAAAAACCCCACAGTACCCCTGAAATGCATAGAAAACTGCTTTTTTTTGGCACAGCCAATAAAAAAATTGGGGGTTCAAAAAACCCCACAGTACCCCTGAAATGCATAGAAAACTGCTTTTTTTTATACTGTGCCAATAACATTTGGGGTTCAAAGTAAACCCACAGTACCCCTGAAATGCATAGAAAACTGCTTTTTTTGCAGTTATACTGTGCTATAAATTTCCTGATATAATATCAGGAATTTCATAATATTATTATTATTATTATTACCTGTGCTTGATGCTGGTCCTGCTGCCACTTCTGCCTCCTCCTCCCCATCTGTCACTCTCTGTCATGCAACTGTATGGTCTTGGTTGTTTTTCTAACTTTGTCTTTAATGACATTATCTTCTTCAACTCTTTCCTTTCTCTTAAAGAGCTGAGCTAATGTTGGTTGCGTTGCCATTTAGCTTATATATATTTTTAGCGCATTCTTCTGCTGACTTTTTAGTTTACTTCTCAAAACAGTTGCCACCGGCATTTCATTATTAGTTTCCTGTTTTGTTTTTTTTGTTTTTTATGAACCAATCAGAACTAAGTATTGCGTTGTGCCAGTCTTGTCAGCCAACCAGAAACATGGTTTGAACGTTAGTGGATTAGAGAGCCCGCCTTCTATATCCGGTCATTTGCACGTATACCTTAGTCAGACAAACGTCCGTTTCCGTATCCGCTCTATAGCGGATTTCCAACCTGCAAAGTGAACTGGTACTGTCTGCACGGCGCTGCTGCGAGCGAACCGAAGGGAGAAACCAAACACTTCTCCTCCAGTCCGTACCGTGCGGTGGTGGATTATTAAAATAACAACGGATCATTACGCTGGCTGACACAAACACACTGTTACAATTCAGAAGCACTTTTTATTAAGAAACCCCGATTCTGACGTTAGTAGATTATGTTTTGATTGTTTTCCTCTTGGACATGCGTTTTGGCAGGTTATTTAATATAGTATTTTGATAGCTCCGGTGCGCTCCGGCCGGTCATGTCTTACCGGGTCGGAGCTCCGGACCGTCCCGGCCCACTTTCACCCCTGTTTAAACCTAAAATGAAACAACAGAACACAGGCTTGTCTTTCGTTATTCTGAATGTCTGTAAACATTGGAAATCAGGGCACTGTTTTTTTGGCAAATCTAGAATTTCCTGTTTGGGAGCTAGCAAATATAAGACATCCGGTTGCCTTCAGAATAAAGGTGTCGTTAATTAAATAATTATTATTACATTACATTATTAAAGGACCAAGCAGTTTTTGTAGTCTTTGTAGAGATATGGTAGAGGGCCATGCCAAACGGTGAGGATGTGAAGCCCACAGGCCACAACCATTGGCCAAAGGGTGGCGCTATATTGAAAATGCAAACTTTGACCACGCATAGCTCTAGACCTAGAATGCCTGTGATCATTTAATTAACTTCGTAAATTTTCATGTATCATAGGCATAGAACGGTCGCTACTGTCCCTGGTTGAATTCAATTGTGTGCGGCCTGAATGTGATAAATGCTCCGTTTGTACTCACCCATTAAATAATTCCAAAAACGTGGAATGAAATATGGTCCTCTAGTTTTATATCCATGTGAAAGTTCTGGCACAAAACGTGTATTTAGTAAATTATCTCCACTTTTTCAAGAGATGCACACGGACGTCTTTCTCTCCGGGCGAGGGGCAGGTGCCTTGCGATAGGTGCTGGGTAATTAATCACACCACCTGCCAATTGTGTGACCCAAACTTTTGTGTTTCCCTTGTCAATTGGTGATGACGTCTAAAATCAGTTCATCGATCATTCCAGTCCCCCCTCGCCCGGAGAGAAAGACGTCCGTGTGCATCTCTTGAAAAAGTGGAGATAATTTACTAAATACACGTTTTGTGCCAGAACTTTCACATGGATATAAAACTAGAGGACCATATTTCATTCCACGTTTTTGGAATTATTTAATGGGTGAGTACAAACGGAGCATTTATCACATTCAGGCCGCACACAATTGAATTCAACCAGGGACAGTAGCGACCGTTCTATGCCTATGATACATGAAAATTTACGAAGTTAATTAAATGATCACAGGCATTCTAGGTCTAGCATAGCTCATGAACCGTATGACTGTCAGCAATGAAACCTCGAACAAGTATTGTGCTCTTACTTTTGACCTCTGACCTCTAGATCACCCGCCATTTTGAATTATATGAAAATCAATTAAAATGCATCTCCTCCCAGGATCTTTGATCAAAATGCACGAAAACTTCTACACGTGTATGTTTTTTTAAGTGAAAAATTAAGGTTTTATGAGCCAATGAAAATTGCCGTTTTGTGACATTTTGTCTTTACTTTGTTCTGTTGTAGTGCCTGTGGCTCTGCTGGTCTAAAGTGCCTCAACTGTCAATCACCTGATCACAGATTTCTGTTCTTTAGTTGCAGGCTATATAAGAGGAGCTGTGACCAGCAGCTCATTGTCTCCCAAACACCCAAACTGAACAGTTGTGTTCCCTTTTTGTTGCTGTTATTAGTTAAGTTTCAGATGGGCTGGTCGTAAGTATTATTTTGGGTGTCCATCAGTCCCTGTTTTGCAATGCAGGATTTTAAATAAATGTGTAATATCTTTGTAAACTTTTGATCTGACTTTGTGTCCTTTTATGTTAGCCCTTGGTTGAGCCAAGTTTAAAGGGCCTTTTAACAATGCTAGAAACTGATTTGTTTAGTGGGAAACATGTACAAAGAACTTGATCCTGATCAAATCAGGTTATTTACTCGTGAATTGATAGATTATTTGATGTTGTACAACAGTGATTTTGAAACAAAGACTGATTTGGACACCTGGCCTTTCAGATCAGGTTTTTTGTGTCCTGAAAGGATTCCCTTGCATGGATGGTGAGCCGACCCGGAACTCTGAACCCCCCTTCACCCACAAATGTGGTAATCTGGTTCTCCAAATTGGAGAAAGAGACTGCTTTCCCTGAACTGAATAGGTACTGAACTGGGACTTTTCAAGTCAACAACTTAAAGTGGGCCCCATTTGTTTGTTTTTCATGAATGTTCAAAGCTGTTTATTTTCTCTGAAGTTTAATAATATTTTTTCAGTTAACCTTTAATCCCTGTTTCAGACTCATTTCATTAGTTTTCACTCATTGAGCTCCTCATCCGAATCTGGTATAATTTCTGGTTTATACGCAGTCAATTCATAAATCTTTATACCCACCTTATTAGTTATCCTTGCGCAACTTGCTACAAAAACACTGAATGATTTTGCTTGTTAGCTCGGTAGAGCTCTTGAGTCTTCAAGAACCCTTACCTGCCCCCCACTATAAAAAACCGACCCTGTCACAAATTCCATGGTCTTTTTCTCAAGTTTAGTCTTCCATGTTTCTTGTGCATATTATTCTTATTGCCTTCCTGCTTGGTCCTGCCTTATCGCTGCTTGCAGCGATTTGTTTCTAGTTAGTATTATTATTACATTACAGTTATTGTAAAGACGATGTAAGAACGCATTCATGATAGGCTATATGTATTTTTAAATTGCTTATACTAGGCTTGGGGGCGTCATCTATTTTATAGTCTCTATAGAGACAGACTGACGCGCATCAACTACTAAAGCAAAAGAGGGCGCTGTTTCTCCTTTATTTGCCGATGGATTCTCAGATTGCCTACCATAATTATAAGATGCGATGCACTGTGAGCTTTTAGATGATAGAAGTTGTGAGCTTGTGAATCTGTGAGCTTGTAGATCTATAGATCTGTCTTTGTTTAGAATTGTTAAAAATGTTAATGTCCCGAAAAGTTTTCAACCAGTTCCAGTTCCAACCAGCTAAATGTGGTCCCCAGCTAAATGATGGAGAGTTGGGAACCAAATGGACCCTTATACTGTAGATCTTATGCACTTAAATTACAATAAGTTTAACAATTGGAGAATATAATTTTATTCTTCCATCATCCATCTTATAAACTATAAATGAAGCATTTGAATGATGCTCTACAACACACATTATGCTTCTCTGTAAAAAAAACAAAACGAAAAAAACATTTAAAATATAACTAAATGTATAAATGCTGCCAGTTGATACGAAGAGCCGTCTTTTGTCCAGCGTCCACTTTGGTCTGGAAATGGGCAGGTTTTTTTTTACCTCTGACCTCACTAGATGGCATGCCAATTTATTGTTTACACCTCTCCCGCTTAGCGGAGGGTGTGGTGTTGTAGAGGAGGTCTCCCTGGACGTGTGCATATGTCACACCAGTTGATACGAAGAGCCGTCTTTTGTCCATCTTTTGTCCAGCGTCCACTTTGGTCTGGAAATGGGCGTTTTTTTTACCCCTGACCTCACTAGATGGAATGCCAATTTATTTTTTTACACCTCTCCCGCTTAGCGGAGGGTGTGGTGTTGTAGAGGAGGTCTCCCCGGACGCGTGCATATGTATGTCACACCAGTTGATATTGTCCAGCGTCCAATTTGTAAAGGCCATGCACTCCAGTGACCGGCATTTATGCATTTAGATATATTGTTAATGTTGTTATTTATGTACTTTTTTACAGAGAAGCATAATGGCCTGCGTATGGGACAGAGCGCAGGGGATAAAGCTCGGCGAATAGTTGTTGACAAACTACTTGAGGATTGTGACATATTATGTCTACAAGAGACATTTTTAGCAAAACAAGACTTAGAAAAACTGAACTCTTTACATTGTCAATTCCACGGAATGGGAGAATCTACAACTGATCTCAGCTTGGCTGTACTCAGAGGGAGAATACCAGGGGGGGTGGCGATTCTCTGGGACAAGAAGCTTGATGCTGTTATAAAGGCTGTCAGACTTGAAGTAGATTGGTGTGTGGGCGTTCAATATACGCACAACAATAATGATTTTATTATACTTAATGTGTATACACCATACGAGTCCCGTGAGAATGAAGATGTTTATCTCAGTAGACTTGCTTTTATTAATGCTTTTATACAAGATAATTCCTCATGCAGTGTATATGTGGTTGGGGATCTGAACTCTGATATTACCGACAGTAACTCACGGTTTGGAAAACACTTGCTCCACTTCTGTGAAGATAATCATCTTATTCTGTCAACCAAAGGGATCCTGCCTGCTGACAGTTACACTTACATTAGTGAAGCCTGGCATTCTACATCCTGGCTTGACCACTGTATTAGTACAGCTGATGGGCATGCAGCTATAGTGAATATGAGTATACGGTATGGGTTAGCTACAGCTGATCACATTCCACTTGGATTCACCATAAATGTTAAGGTTCTGCCCACAATAATGAAAAATGACAGCAATGCTCGTTCTGGTAAACTGGACTGGTCATCTCTGTCCAAGGAGGATTTACAGTCTTACTACATGAAAACTGACAAGCTCTTAAGTAATATTTATTTGCCCACAGATGCTATCAGGTGCAATGATGCTAACTGTAAGAGTGTGGAGCATAAAAACGCCCTCTGTACCCTGTATGACAACATAGTGGCTGCCCTGGTTGAAAGTGGCAAACCCCACTACAAGTATAAGGGCAAATTTCATATCAGACCAGGCTGGAATGAGCATGTAGCAATGTACCATGCTGACGCAAGAGAAGCCTTTAAACTGTGGGCTATAGCTGGAAGACCTAGGCAGGGGCCTGAGCTTGAGCATAAAATCACAACTAATGCTAGATATAAGTATGCTGTACGTTTCATCTGCAAAAATTAGCAAGTTATGAGGGCAGACTCCATGGCCAGTAAGCTACTGTGTAACAATGTGAATGATTTTTGGAAAGAGGTGAGATCTCTCACTAATAGTAAACCCTCCTTACCCTGCTCTGTAGAAGGAACTTCAGGAGCTGATAATATTGTGGCATTATGGCGACAGCATTATAGCTCTTTATTCAACTGTATTAATAGTGATTTGTTTGTGGATGACTCTGATATGAACACTGATAATATGGGTATAACAACACATGAGGTGTATCAAGCCATGCAACATTTGTCTGTAAACAAAGCATGTGGGATGGATCAGATCACTGCAGAGCACCTGAAAAATGCTAGTCTGAGACTAGCACCACTTTTATCTATCAGTTTTACTGGCTTTATGATCCACGGTGTATTACCGGACTCAATGCTTTCAGTATTGCTTGTCCCAGTTATTAAAGATAAAGCTGGTAAGGTTAGTAGCCTTGATAATTATAGGCCCATAGCTATAGCCAGCATCATCTCCAAAGTAATGGAAAGAATTCTACTGGATAGAGTAACTGAGTATATCCACTCCTTTGATAACCAGTTTGGTTTTAAACCAAAGCATGGTACTGACCTTTGTATTTTTGCTCTCAAGGAAATTGTGAGCAAATGCAAGTCCAGTAATTCATCAGTCCTCATGTGTTTTATTGATGCGTCCCGTGCCTTCGATAGGATTAACCATAATAAGCTCTTTATGAAAATGAAGCAAAGAGGAGTGCCCGGTTTTATTGTGAGGGTCCTGGCCTACTGGTATGCCCACCAGACCATGCAGGTCAAATGGGGAGGGAGTATATCAGCTCCATTTGGTGTAAGCAATGGCGTGAGGCAAGGGGGAATTTTATCTCCTATCTTATTTAATTTATATATGGATGGTTTGTCTGCTCAACTGAGAACCTGTAACACAGGATGCATGGTCGGAGAAACACTAGTAAACCATCTGATGTATGCAGATGACCTGGTGGTCCTCAGTCCCAGTAGTGCTGGTCTACAACAGCTCCTTGATGTTTGCTCTGAATATGGTGTGCAACATGATATAAAATATAATGCTAGCAAAAGCGCTGTTCTAATATGTAGAACTAAAGAGGACAAACGCCTTAACTTTCCTACCTTTAAACTATCAGACAATAGTCTTGAGGTCTGGAATAAGTATAAATATCTTGGCCATTTTATTACGGATCAAATGACAGATGACGATGATATTTACAGACAATGTCGGAAGCTGTATGCTCAAGCAAACACTATTGCCCGAAAGTTCTGTCATTGTTCCACTAAAGTGAAAGTGTCCTTGTTCAAGGCATATTGCACACCGCTTTATACTGCACACCTGTAGCATGCACAGGTTGCAAGTTGCATATAATGATGCCATGAGAATACTTCTTAAACAACCCAGAGGGGGCAGTGCTAGCCAGATGTTTGTCACTGCTGGAGTGAGGACTTTTAAAGCACTCCTAAGAAATCTAATGTTTAAATTCATGAAAAGGCTGGATGTGTCAACAAACAGTATCATTGTAGCGCTTTCAAGCCCCTCAGTGAGCTGTTCACGTTATACATCTAGTTTAAGGGTACACTGGCTAAAATGCCTGTATAGTATGTTCTACCTGTGGGTTAAGTTATGTAAGTTTTGTATTTGTTTTACATGCTTTTATGATTTTTATTGCCTGTTGTATCTCTTGTATGTTACCCCGTGTATGTATCCCTATGGACCTGAGTCTGCTAATAAAGTTGAATTGAATTGAATGTGTGTTGTAGAGCATAATTGAAATGCTTAGCCTAATTTATAGTTTTAATGTGCAAAGGCCTGTGTTCTGTTGTTTCATTTTATGTTTTAAAATATTTTCTTGTTTTCTCAATTTTATTTTGAAGAGAAAAACAAATTATACGTACGTTAGTAGGCCTACCCTGACCCAGGCTGTCTCTTACCAGTAGCTAGACTAAATTAGCCTATAGTGACCGAAAATAACCGATCTGCAAGCTCACAACGCGTCGTGCTGCCTGCCCCTGCATGCACTACTCACTAGTGCTGCAGTGCATGCAGGCAGCACGACGCGACTAGTGTAACGGAGGCTAGGAAGTTGGTCTTCCAATAGGTGGAGCGCCTCTCTCTTCACTTGAAACGGCAGAGTGCCAACAGTGAGTCACACGCGGTTAGACCTACAAACAACGGCAGCCGTCTGTGGCTGTGCTTGTTGACAGTACGTGACACCTTGACTGTTATCCTAGTAGTCTACATCTGATCTGCTGTCCTGTCCCATCCAGGAGAAACGGATACCTATTACGGTGGCTGACCAAATCCAAGACTCAACAAAACTCCGTCAAAGAATGACCAATAATCTGCCATCATGACGACGCACGGCACGCGTCTCTGTAGTTGTGGATAAGTAGACTGTCTATGGAGCATTAGTTCCATTATTTAAAAGGATGTTTCACTTTCAAACATGTTTGTAACTGTAACTTCAAACTCCAATTTAAACCATAATAATGTCATTGAAAACCCCCGTCCTTAATTGGTTCCATGCATGTGAGTGACTGATAATGTCCTTCTAAATGCGTGAAGGGGCCGTGGTTTTTCTTCAACTTTGTTCATCTTTTAAAAATATATTTATAAAAATATGAATATATTTATTTTATTTGAAAGTGAAATATCCCTTTAGGAAGACTGGACTTAATATAATAACAAGGGAGGACAGCATTAATTGGAATATAAAAACGGGTGAGTTTCTTCAAACTTTAATTTCTTCTTCTTTCCCTTTTTTCTGCAGTCCAAATGGACCATTATATAGGTCACTCATTCTTTTATATATTCAAATTAAAGAATAAATTGCATGGTACCGTGTGTACCAAATGTATTGTATTAGGCTATTTTTATATTTATTTCTCACAGGCTATATGCATGTGTAGCACCCGGGCCTCCCACTTGCCAGACCAACGCACAACCATACCGTGCCAAGATTGGCAGAGCTGTTGCGGGCTGAGTCTTGGCAGGGGGCTACACATGTAGCCTAAGTCAGCTAGTGGTTCTGTGAAGTAAAAATATATGCTTTACTATTATCTCCATCTGTCAGGTGTTTTCCCTTCAACCCCCCCCCCGTCATAAAACCTTGTTGTGTGGGAATGCTTGATTCTTTATGACGAATTCCTGTTCTGTCTATAGAAGTGTCTATTTGTACGTCTCTAAATGTTTTGATGATTTGAACATGGTGGACCCTATTGGAAACAAGTGTAATGCTTAATTGGGTCGTCCACTCACAGTTAACAGCCTTTGTATTGAGTTTGTGCTTGAAATGTACTGTAATTCTGCAAACTGTTAATAAATTCTTCAATCAATCAATCAATCAGATATTATCTAGTTGTCAGTCAGGCCAGGGAGCAAACAGGAAGTCTGGAAGAGGCCCCAAAGAGGCCCCATGGACAGCCAGCGAAAGTGCTGTGTGGCACTGTGGGTGCATGTCTATAGGGCCTATAGCTCCCTAGAAAAGGTGAAGTCGCAAGACAGGAAACTAGATAAGGAACTAAGCACATCTCTCAACTATCAATGACCCGCCACCCTTTTGACCCATCACTTGAACTTCTGTCCCATTCAACTTCCCCTTTTGTTCTTGAAGATTTTGCTGATACAAGCATCTATGTACCTCAGCAGGAGGGTATAAGAAGAGGCACAAATGTATGCTCAGTCAGAAGAGCTATAGGAAACCTTTGTCGATCACTTTGACTTTGTCTTTGTACTTTGTCATTTTCTGAACTCTGTACTTTGGTTTTGTACTCTGTCTACGGATCCTTCAAATAAACTTGTACTTTAACTTTTCAACTCTATTCTTATTTCATTACTTGTCAGTTCTATATTCTTATTCCTTAGTGAATTTTCCACCACAGTTCCCAAAGTGGGGTCCGGGGACACCCAGGGGTCCTTCAGGGAGTTCCAGGGGGTCCCCAGCTAGTTTGGAACCCTTATGGATCTGTAACTCTGAGAGTTTACAAATGGAACCAAATGGACCCTAACTAACAGTGATTTTACATAATAAATTGGGGAGATAGAAATGCCATTAAATGCATGTCAAACTGGGGGTCCTTGAAATTAAACGGGTTGAGAATCACTCTGCAGGGGTCCCTGGCATATCTTTTCAAATGGGGTCTGCGGGCTGATTAGTGTCAATTTGGGGGTCCTTGATATGAAAAAGTTTGGGAACCACTGGCCTAAGTTAAGCAGCCTATATAGAATGCATTGTGACAATGTGCAGATTGTCCCATCACAGCTGGGTTATTGTTGTTGTTCATATGTTTAATATTTAACACTGTAGGCTTAGTACAGTAGGCCTATATACAGTATATCTCTCTAGGTCATCCTCAGATGAGCCTTCCATCGTCGCCTCCAGTCATCCCGGTTCTCCATACATCCGGCCATCTCGTTGGTGCTTTGCGCTCCTGCATCTTTCTTGAGTACATCCACATATAGTATAGAGTCTATTATAGACTCTATACTATATCTGGATGTACTCAAGAAAGATGCAGTCTTTACAGTGTTTCTATACAGTCTCTATAGTCTAGTATAGACTATATTTAAAATATAGTCTATACTAGACTATAGAGGCTTTTCACAATCACATTATAGCAGTTAAAAGTGTGATTTGTTTGGACAGATGTTTGTTTCAAATGGCCTACCAGGGCTTCATAAAGTGTCAGTGGCACATATGTGCTTGAAAAAAGTAAATAAAAATAAATGAAACAACCCATGTCATGTAGGCTATAAAAATTAAATAACATGAATCAAATAGTCTACCATGGGCAATTGGGTAGTAAGTGGTAAATATGCAGTCAAAGTCCAAGTGAAAAACTGAACTGAACACATGCAGGCTGAGCGATTATGTGCAATACAGCTGCAGTGAATGAATAGCCAACCAGGTGTAGAGAACAGAATGCTTCCAGGTCAGGCTGGCCTTTTCTTGGCTCAAACATTTGCACTGTGCCCTTCTTTCATCTGTTGTTTAACAGCTGATGATGTGGTGGCTGGTGGGGTGGGTGGAAGAGAGGGAGCAAGCTTGATCTGTGTATATGATGTTTATGTATCTCACATAAGCCAGGCGGGAATGTCCAATGGAGAAGGCAGGTGCCTGGTCCTCAAAAACTGCCCAACACTGGGCAAGGAAACCGTCACATGTCTCAGGATTACCTCCATTTTTTTTTACTATAGGAACACCAGGAGCCCCATGGGGCCCTATCTGCCAGAGGTGGAGACCCCCAGTATGCTAAAATGCTAGCATGTTGGCATGACTCCGTTTTAGGCAGTTTTCTGCCTAGCTTTAGTAGGTAGAGCTCTCGCCTTTGCAACACAAGGTCATGGGTTCAAATCTGTTACCTCAGTGTATGTGTCTTCAAGAACCCTTCTACAATTAAAACCGACCCTGTCACAATTACATGGTCTTCTTATTCTCAAGTTCAGTCTTCCATATTTCTATGGCTTATTGTGCATATAGTTCTTATTGCCTTCCTACTTGGTCCCGCCTTATTGCTGATGGAAGCTATATTGTTTTTTTATAATTGCTTTTCTAAATATAATATATATTTTTTAAAAGCTACGGTAACCGTTAGACGACAGACGAGAGGTTGCCATGTTTCCTGTGTCTCTTCCTGCCCAACGAGAACTGCACTTCAGTGGAACACGCAGGTGTATAGCCAACAGGAAATAATACCACATGTTGCACACAGTACAATGATAAGCACCCTGACTGTGGTGTGACAGAGTGCATTGAGGTGAGTCATGTAGGTCGCTAGACGAGATATGTTTTATTTTGTATTATTATTATTTCATAATATGGGAATGGGATGTCATGTCAGAACAGGTCAGCTCCATATATGGAGAATTAAGGGTTTGGTTAGGTGTACGTGTCATGAAGTCAGATGTAGAGTTACTGGCCTGCTCCATATATGCAGATCTATAGGTGATGATCCAGTCTTCTCCATGTATGGCTATCCAGGGTTTGATGAGGTCAGTGTCGTGATCTTCATATTTGGAGACGGCCATAGAGCACCGAAGTCCTGACGTCACTGCCCTCTACTACCAGTAGAGGGTAGTGAGCGCCATGGTTCATGTATGTTTTTATAAGCATTGTACTCTCCGTAGGGGGATTTTAGATCGCCTCATATAAGAACTGTGTTTGAAAAATAAACCGATCACCCGGGACTTTTCACTCATATGGATATGAAGCATCGACTGAAGGTGGAAATGTACAAATATACCCAAAGAGTAACAAAATAAGCGTTAGAAACGAGCCAAACAACGCAGAGACTACATTTCCGGGTAGGCTGCTTCTGCCCGCAGCCCGTCGCACAACAGAAACTGAACGTTAATTACGTTTATTTTTATTTTTATTTTATTGATATATAATGTATCGTGGTTAGTACGAGTCGAGTCACCACCAGCTGAGCTTACGTCAACGAGGAATCTCAGGAACGCAATATGTTGACAGCTGGGCGTGACGTATATGCTCAGCGACATTGCATTCATATGTAGTTTCAAGGCTTTTGCGGTCACATTAATTCCATTTTCTCTAGAAACTGGCTGTATCAAATATGAATGGACATCATTAACGACGCACAGCCACTCCCCTGACAGAAACGCCGAGGTGGTCGGTTTATTTTTCAAACACAGTTCTTATATGAAGCGACCTAAAATCGCCGTTTGGGGATCTCAATGCAAATAAACAAATACATGAACCTGGAGATTGACGACCTCTACTGAAAGTGACGTCAGACTTCGGAGCTCTATATATGGAACTCCACTCGTTATCGGAGAACCAGGGTTGCGAAAGTAACCTTGAATAATATAACAGTAACTGTGGCAGGATTGTTTCTGTTTTGCCAATACTTACCTTGGGGATCGAGGTTGGGACGACTTGCCCCATTGTTTTGATACAATGATACTGTAACTCCCTCTGGAGTTGGAGATATACAGTAGCCAGTGCGACAACTTAACCATTTTATTTGATCTTTAATCTTTATTTAACCAGTGAAAACACATTGAGATATTTTCAAGTGTGACCTAGGCAGAATAAAATGTATACGTCTACAAAACATCCACGATACACAGCATACCTAAAATAGCGGTACTTTCCCCTTGCATAATAGAGTGAATGGCACATCGAGTGGCAAATCGAGTGGCAAAGCAACATGCAAAGTGAGTTTAACATTGTTTAATGTTGTTTAATGCAATCAGATAGGACTTTTCTGTTCGGATGCATGGGTTGTCAAGGCAGAAAGTCGTTTTTTGCCACTCAGTAGGCATTCCTGCATAACTTCAGGGTTTGATGATGATGTCACGCACATACTCTCTATATGCAGCTATAAAGTTTCATTTCTCCAGAAAGTCCTTGAACACACACACACACACACACACACACACACACACACACACACACACGCGTGTGTGTGTGTGTGTGTGTGTGTGTGTGTGTGCGAGAGAGGATCAGAGAGAGGATCAGTGAGAGTGAGAGTGAGTGCAAGAGAGGAAGACAAGGCAGAAAGTCGTTTTTTGCCACTCAGTAGGCAGTCCAGCATAACTTCCGGGTTTGACGATGATGTCACGCGCATACTCTATATGCAGCTATAAAGTTTCATTTCTCCAGAAAGTCCTTGAACACACACACACACACACACACACACACACACGTGTGTACGCACGCACACACACGCGCGTGCGCGCGAGAGAGGATCAGAGAGAGTGAGAGTGAGTACAAGAGAGGAAGACCAAAGTAAGAAAGAGAGAATAATTTACTGTTTAAAAATAATTTAAGCCCAATTTAAAAAAGAAAACTGACAGCTGCGGAGTCATCTCTCATATTCACCGCCGTGAGGTAAGACCTTACTGTCTTCTTTGTGTTCATGATTTGTCGCATAACACAACATCGGTTTAACCACTCACTGTAAAACCTCTGTTCTTAGCGGATGCGAGTTACAACTATAGGTGCATAATTAATTCAGCATTTGAGCCACGGACCACCTAACCTAAATAAATATTGGCACTTAGGGTTAGCCATCAGTGTGTGCGTCCACTTTCTTGTTTATCTCTCCATGATAGGAAAGATAACAGGCAAACGATTAACAATTATTCCACATTCTCTAATTGTGTCTAACTGTAAATTAAATAATGCAGATGTTTAACAGTAATTTAACTCTAATATGAAACCAAATGGACCCATCAATTTACACTCTCAAGAGTTAAAAAATCTACTGTATAAGGGTCCATTTGCTTTCCAGCTCATTTAGCTGTACTGGGGGACCACCTGGAACCCCCTCAATGACCACTGTGTAACTCAGAGAGTGTAACTCTCTCAGTTAATAAATAAGCATTGAGTATTAGATTGTGGTTTCAGACCGGTATATGCCTACATTAATAGTTGAGTGGCTTTCCACCTTTTTTCATGTCAAGAACCACCAGTCTGATAGGCATTCAGGCCACGGACAAATCCTCAGTGTTAATTTAACTCTGAGAGTGTACAAATTGATCAGTATTAAGGGTCCATTTGGTTCCATTGTGTACACTCAGAGTGACAGACCCACTAGTGGTCCCCAGACCTGACGTTGAGAACCAGCTGTTCTCTAGACAGTCAAGGTCCAGTTCTTATCTTATATCCAACCCTCCTTAAAGAGCTTAAAAAAGCCTCTCTCCCAGACAAGTTTAACATGAGAAGAACATCATGTTTGCAAATGTTCATTCTAAAAACACAAAGACAGTGTGATTAGTCTCACATACGAAAAACTAATTTAGAAGCAATTCATTGTGGAATTTCCACATGTTTAATAATCAGAATATTAACATGCAGGCCTGGTATGTATTGTTTTGAGTCTGCCAGGCTTCCTGTTTATCTGGAAGCCTGCCAAGCAGCTGTTTATCTTTGCATGTACTGCCAATAGCTTCCTGTTTATCTTTGTGTATAACTATAACTATGATCAAGGTTTGATTTGAACAAACAAAATCTTAAAGTGGCATTGTCTTAAAGTGGCACTATAACATTAATGGATACAAGGCCAAGCAAAAAAAAAACATTGGTCTCCGATTGGCTGTCATTTTTGGGCTGAGTAGGTAGGGAATTTATTTTTATTTTTTTTTATTTTTTTCGTGGGAAGGATGGGTAGCAAGGAATTTATTTTTTTTTATTTTATTTTTGTATTTATTTTTTTCCCCCATCGGCAATGATGGATAGGCTTATTTTTTAATAACATCAATATGTGCCTGAGTTACCATCTTTTAAATAATTCTAATTCTAAAGTACACTGTAGGCTACTTACAAAAGAGTGTCAGAAACATTGTATGCCTACAGCATTTGAAAACTTTGAATAGAATGTCCACACACTGGTTGAATACTTTTGAGTTTAAACTTAAGTAATGCTGATGTTTAACAATAATTCAACTCTTGAGAGTGGAAAATGGAACCAAATGGACCCATAAGGGTCCACTTGGTTTCATTTTACACTCAAGAGTTAAAGATCTACTGGTATAGGGGTTCATTTGGTTACCAACTCTCCATTATTTAGCTGGGGACCACCTGGAACCCCCTCAAGGACCACTGGTGGTCCCCGGACCACTGGTTGAGAACCATTGAATGAAAGGAATGATAGACAGTATGTAGAGCTCAGGCTGGGGCTGACAGAAGAAAAACAATGGTCTGGACTCAGTGGACTGGTATTAGCAGAGGGGGTGAGAGAGAACTCCCTCAAGGACCACCTGGGTCACTGGTTCAGAACCACTGACTTAAAGGGTAAGACCACTTTTTTAGAGGTTTGGGTTGTTTTCTTACCTTATTATGGTCAAACTAGTCCAGTCCAGGAGTTATTTCGCTCCATAGTGCAGTTTTACAGAAAATAACGTTATAAAAATACCAGCCCATTGACTTCCATTGTAACGGGGAAACAGCTCTCAAAATCACTCTTTTAGTTCGTAAACAAACACAAACAAAGTTGTTTCAGACAATATAGAGCAACACCAAAACTCATGTGGTTTTATTTTTTCATAAAAATGTTAACTTCCTGTTGATTTGTCCATTTTTATTCAGAAGAAAACCCGGACTGGATCCATGGATCCGGATCCAGATCTTCATATAGTAAAATCAACAGGAAGTTACCATTTTTATGAAGAAATAAAACCACATGAGTTTTGGTGTTGCTCTATATTGTATGAAACAACTTTGTTTGTGTTTGTTTACGTACTAAAATAGTGACTTTGAGAGCTGTTTCCCCGTTACAATGGAAGTCAATGGGCTGGTATTTTTATAACGTTATTTTCTGTAAAACTGCACTATGGAGCGAAATAACTCCTGGACTGGACTAGTTTGACCATAATAAGGTAAGAAAACAACCCAAACCTCTAAAAAAGTGGTCTTACCCTTTAAACAGATCGTTTTTAAGTTTGTAATACACCGTACAGGCGTACACACACACACACACACACACACACACACACACACACACACACACACACACACACTCTCAGACCCCCCCCCCCTCTCACTCTCCCGCACGCACGTCAGTCTGTTGTTAGCGTTAGCAGTCAACATTAGCATGAGTGTAGCTTCAAGCTTTCACAACTAACTGCTATCTTTTTCAAACAAAACTGTCTGAGCTTTTGTTTTTGACCAATGCCCACTTCAAAGATCATCTGATCTTACATGTGGAGCAAATTAATTAATAATGAGCTATTGACAGGTGAAAGACAACTAGCTCAGCGATGAGTACAGACTCAGAAAGTGCTTGGTGCACTGCTGCTGAATGACTGACTGAATGATCAGAGCGGAGTGACTAGTGAGAGAGAGAGAGGGGGAGGCAACGTGCATGGCATGCACTCTTAACTTCACCGTGCGTTGTGTTAATCGCGCGTCAATGAAATTGACGCCGTTAAAAGGAATTTGCGTGTGTTAACTTTGACAGCCTTACAAATGTCAAAAAAATCTTCAAGTAATAAAGCTGAAACATGAACTAGTGTTTTGAAGCAGATAGCTACTGACTATCTGGTTTGACTCGGTCGGATTTTGACTTTCTTTTTTTTTTTTCACCAAATGCCAATACAATAATTTGGGTCGCGCATATTTAATAGAGTCGGTCGGAAACCGGAGACCAATTAATAATTGTGCGTGGCCCAATGTAATTTTATCCAATCTGTATGGTAGAGTAAACACAATATACAATTGGGGTGGTTGGATAAAGGCGCTATACAAATGCTATATAAATGCAACATTTACCATTTATTTACCATCTCCGTGCTCTTCTATTGAGACATTAACATGTCAAAGGTCATGTCTCACCTATAGTCACAGGATCTGACCCGAATGTTGACCTAATGGTCAAGGTTCAATTTATCCCCTGAGCAAGCAGGCAGGCTCTATTAGCCCAACTGGTGAAAATGACGCACGCATGCAGGAACCCCGGTTCAAACCCGGGGTAGATAAGAGGAAAGTTACATAGTGCAGTTTGTATGCTCACTCCCCTTAGAGCTCCCAGGAGACCGACTTATGTAAAACATTTCTTTTTTATATTACTACTTCAGATTTTATCCAAATTTCACGCAAATCGGTACACATGACACACACATCTATAGGCATGTGATCATGACGGATCTTTTCATATTCCATCCTGATTTGCTAAGATTGACATCTAAAGTATGCCCATTTTGAACAAAATGCCTCAAATCGTCAACGCATGGTCAGATCGCGGTGAACCTTTGCACACACATTCACACTACTTTGACATTTCCCTACATCACACCCCAAAGCTGACCAGAACAGAAGCACACTTTGAAATGGGTCACGTGAATCAGCTGTTCGCAGCACTGTACTCTCAACAAACAATAGACAAAGCTAGGTGAAATCTTCTCACCAAAGGGGGAAAGATAATGTGGTGATCGACTAACAGCTGCATCTCTGCAGGAATGATCTAACTCAGTGGTTTTCAACCCTTTTTCACATCAAAGTCCATTATTTTATTCAGCATTTCAGCCACGGACCACCATTTGATGAGATACAGTAGCCTCTCAAAACTATAGTTGGATAAGGAGGGGAAAAAGGTGCACCATCTGCGTAGATGTACTGCGGCGGCGCGACAGCTTAGCTAACAACACTGCAGAGCTCAAGAACCTGATGTTAGATAGGAGAGTGTGGAGGGCAGCGATCCAGGCATCCAGAGTTGGTGTTGGTTATAGACCTCACTCTTGCAGAACTGACTGACTGACGGTCTTCTTTGACTCTCTCCCCGCAGTTTGGTCCCCCCCCCCCCCCCCCACCCCACTCCACCCCATCCCCTTGGTGCCCTGTGCTGCAGTGTGCCTAAAGCCTGTTGGTTGGTTAACCCATTCATGACGGGAACCACTTTTGGTGTTTTAAGCATTATGTTATACTTTAGCTATTGAAAAATCGTGAAAATGTGGTGCAAATCATTGAATATATATTCTTTCAGAGTGATCGTTTTAACTAAAATCTTTGCTTCTAGGGGGTCCCTGGAACAACATATTTTCAGATATATGGTATATGTTTTCTTGTCCCTTTTTACCTCCTTTATGATGATGATTACCTGTTTTTTGGCTATATAGAAGTGTATATTTGTATGTCTCTAAGGTCACATTCTCACCTAATACTTCGGTAGACTCGATGCGAATGGGCGGAGTTGGGATTCTTGCATATTTAATTTGCTATTAATCACCCCCCCCCCCCCCCCTCTCTCTCTCTCTCACTATACACACGCAGCCACGCACTGTTCTTTTGGGCATGGAGGCACAGCGCTGAGCGCACTGATATAACAGACAGCAGCGGAAAATGTTTATCGAGATGAAAAGTCCCTACTTCCCAGTCCCCACACAGTGACAGCACTATGCATGTTTACGGCACGCACAGACAGACAGACAGACAGAATATTCTGTAGGCTATACACTGCAGTGTTTTTATGTGTTTATGTTCCTCATTCGACCACGTCTATCCACGGTAACGGGACATCTTTGCGCTGCGTAAAATATGCCTTCTCCGTCTCCAACTGTGTTCAGCTCCTCATCCGCCACATTGTTTGCTTAATTTCCTTTATTTGCTGCGGATTGCATTCCCACCTGCACCGAATCGAAATCAATTGGAAGCGAAGCGAAACCCCCGTTTTTGGTGGTCGAAGTAGAATGCGGTTCTTTGATGCGCATTAGGATTCGAATGATGCTTCATACCTGCCAAACGAAGCGCAGTTTCTGACAATGTGCAGCATGATTCGTTTTAATCGCAGTAAAGCTTTCTGGTGTGAATGTCACCAAAATGTTATGATGAATTGAACATGATGGACCCTCTTGTAAACAAGCGTAGTGCTTTATTGGTCGTCCACTCACAGTTGACAGTTTTTGTATTGAGTTGTGCTTGAAATTATACTGTAATTCTGTTAATAAATACTTAAGTCAGTCAATCAATCAATCAATCAATCAATCAATCAATCAAAGCCCGTCGGGCAAGTACAGGTCATGTTCTACTTAGCCTCAGGTCATGGCCACTTACTTGCCCCCCCAAAATATCGTTAATTACCGTTTATTTGAACTTGTACAACATATACAACGTGTTTTTTGTTGTTGTTTGTTTTTAAGTGGTGCAACCACTTCATTAAGGAGCTTTGTGTGTCTCTGGCTGCCTGGGTCTGTCCCTGGCTGGCTGGGTCTGAGCACGGAAATAGCGTTTGGTTGGTTTTCACAACCAAGTGTCATTGTCTCTCTCTAGGTCGTCCTCAGACGAGCCCTCCATCGTTGCTTCCAGTCATCCCGGTTCTCCATACATCTGGCCAGCTCGTTGGTGCTTTGCGCTCCTGTGTCGTTCTTGAGTACATCCACATATATTAGTGTGGGACGTCCTCGTGACCGGTGCCCATGTGTTGGTTCCCACAGCACTACTTTGCTGGCTGGCAGCTCTTGGTGTCTTTGGCAGTGTCTTGCTAGTCTCATTCCCCTGGCTACTATTTTCTGGCTCACCCTTGGCATTCCATCATACAGAGTTGTGTTGGTAACGTGTGTTCTTACTGATGTTGAGTGCTGCACGCAGCATTCTGGTGTACAGTACAGTACAGTACAGTACAGTACAGTACAGTACAGTACAGTACAGTACAGTACAGTACAGTACAGTACAGTACAGTACAGGGTGTGTGTGTGTGTGTGTGTGTGTGTGTGTGTGTGTGTGCGTGCGTGCGTGCGTGCGTGCGTGCGTGTGTGTGCGTGTGTGCGTGTGTGCGTGCGTGCGTGCGTGTGCGTGCATGTATGTGTGTGTGTGGTGGGGGGGTGGGGAGAGGGAGAGATAGGGAGAGACGCAGAGCGCTCTGACCACGTTCTAGACAGATGTATCTTGTGTTGTATTTATAGGAAACTGAAGACGATTGCATCCCTATGCAAAATGTGCACTTGCCCGGTCGGGTAACCCAGTAGCAAACTTCACCTGCCCGGCCATTTTATTTACCTGCCCCGGGCAGGTGGGCAGGTGTTAGTGTCAAGCCATGACAGCTCTTGCTTCAATTATTTTTTTTCTCATCATTTCTAATAGTTGTTCTGAAAAAAGAACAGGTCTCTAGCTAGAATGTTCACTTACCACTGCTCCAATGTCTGTGTATTGATGAACCCATGTGACTGCCACTGGGACGTGGGATGTGCATGTGACATTAGTCTCTTACACAATGCATGGTTCTCCATCCTGTTCTACTAGAACTACCGTAGATCATCAGACTGGCTTCTTCTCTCATCCACAGCATCCTCAAAGACTCATCACAACAAGCCATCACAACAACATGTAACCTACATTTATAAATACCGTGCGACTTCCAAGAATAAATCACAGTGGATTGAGACTTGCACGCCGTTGTCTCGACTCTGTGACTCTGTCAGTCTGTTCTCCGATTATATGCATGGTGTAAAAAATAGTACAGCTAGGAAACCTGGAAGAGGCCCCTGTACATTGCCTAACTAAGTGGCAAACATGTTTGTTCCTCATTTTCTGTCAACTCGCGGCGACCCTCTGACCCGTCTTATGAACTGTTAGGAGAATATTAATTCTCCTCTCGCTAATATACAATTAATTCTCTATCATTTTTCATTTCACATGTGTATTGAGATTTCCATATAATGCTGAAGTCTGCTATTCTATTTTTCCATGTGTCCTCCTTACATTCCTACATGTCAAGTACTCAGACCATGCTCTCCTCGGTCTCATAGTTCCTGTTGATGCGAGGAGGTTTACACTGATGAATTAAAGACAAGGTCAGAGGCTCTGAAAGAGAACGGGCATCTGCCGAGCGTATAGTATTCGGCTAGGCAGACTGTACCTTTTTCTCAGACGCTTATCTTATCAGGTCGAAGACTCCCATGCTACAATTCATCAATGGGTCACTGTCTTGTTCCGGCCTAAACTGCACTCCTTGCTGGAAGCAAACCAGTTGTTCTCGTGTAATTAAGAACTTGTCATAATAGGACCACCTCTTTTGCAGATTCTGTGTGTTTATATACCCGAACCAAAGTGCATTTATCCATGTTCATGCGAAGTCTCTGTCCGGAGAAGTCGTGTCTGCATCATTTTGTATACAATCTTAAACTTGGAATAAATATACCACTCAGACCAGGCAATTCTTCAGAGGTCTTTTATTTACCCACCTTGTGTATAAAGTCTTGGTACAACAGAACCTCTGCAAAACTACTCGAAATAGGAGGAGACAGAAGGGGGACAGGCGTCTCTGTTCAGATACTCTCTGGGTTTTTTGGTCTGTCACTTTGGTTGGTTCCGTGGACAGTTCATTAAAACCCTTAATTTGTATTTGTACTTGAACTTGTGCACAGGGACGGCTCCAGAGGGGTGTGGGGGGGGGGGGGGGGGGGGTGGCAAGGGGGGCCTTAGCCCCCTCTGGTGGAGGCTTAGCCCCCCCTCAAAACAAGCCCAATTGACTGACTTCTATGTAAACCAAGATTCATTAGACCCCCATAGCACCCCCAGTCACAATTTTCTGGAGCCGTCGCTGCTCGTGCATGTGAAACTTTCTTTCTTGTCAGTTCTCAGTTCTCATTCCTTAGTGAACTTCCCACCACAATGGCCAACTACTGCTGCTATTGGTCTTGAAATCTCCTTACACACACATCATCCTTCTGACCGAGTGACAGATATTAGAACATTTTCCAGAGAAGAATCACAACAGTTGGTCAACAACCAATCAAATGTAAAGTCCTTCTTTGTCTTTAATTTGTTGATGAACAGGTGGAGACGATGGAGTTCTTCAACCATGCTCAGGCCAGCCGTCTGCTACGGGACAAGTTTGTGGTGGTGTTGGGAGACTCCAGTGAGTACACACTTTAAAGTAGATAGATGTATTTAAAAAGATTTTGACATTTTCTTTTGTCCTTATGCACCGCTTGCGCTCGGGTGGCACCCGAGCGAAACCAAACATAAAATGACTTCTCCACTCATCCCTCTCAAACATTTAGTTTTTAACTACTGTTGTTGAAAAGTTCTAGTCATCATAGCTTAGTTTTTATTTAGTTTTCGTCTGTGAAAAAACTAGGTAGTCGATGTGGCGTATCCAGGAATTACGTTTTGGGCAGGCAAGATGCTGTGTTAATTGTCGTCTCCCTGCGCAATCGTAGCACTAAAGGTTTTCAAAGAGATATACCTGCCAGACGAGTAGGATACAAAGGCTGAAAGGCATTAATTTACATTCCAATGGGTGATTGAGGGGCGCGCTCTACCGCAACGGCCAATCAGCTGTCCATTAATAGTTCTCAGGTCTTGTTTTTGTCCTCTTTTTTTCTCATTTCTGGCCAGGCCAGAAATGGATTTGGACAGGCGGACGCCTGCCCTCGCTTTATTGTAGATACGCCTCTGCGATGAACATTTTTATCAGCTTGCTATGAGCTTGTATTTTCATGATTGACTGGCCTCTAAGCCAATGGGAGACTAGCCCTATACGGCCAAGGGGACACTAAGCCCCACGGCCAATGGGACACTAAGCCCACTCTCCTCTCCCCCACCGCACCATGACAATTAAGAGAGTGCAAACGCGACTACAGAAAGACCCGCAGGGTTCCCCAATAGGCGGCCCGCGGGCCATTTGCGGCCCGCGGAGCGCCCCCTTGCGGCCCGCGGAAGAATTTCAATTTCAATTTCAATTTTCTTTTTTTTTTTGGGGGGGGGGGGGGTCCCAGATATAAATGGCATTAAATGGGGGTCAGTAGCCTATGCATGTCAAACTGGGCATCCTTTTCAAATGGGGTCCTGCCCTGAAAATGAATTTTCAGGGCAAGACCTCGACCTCACGCGTGCGGACTCGGCCCCCAGCCTGGTACCCTAGTCAAAATATGGCCCTCGAGGAAAATTAATTGGGGAACCCTGCACTAAGGTATACAATATCCAAGAGAATGCAATGCAAGCTGATATATAATGACTTGAGTCATTATTTTCTTGTTTTAGTCTACAAACTCAACACTGCACCACTTGTGTTTGTGTTGCTCAGTCCAGAGGTCAGTGTACAAGGACATTGTTCTCCTGCTGCAGAAAGACGAGTTCCTGAGCCTAAAGCAACTGAAGACCAAGGTAACTGACACCCGAACATACATGTACGTTTATTGTCTCTGTCTGAGGTTAGAGCAACTGAAGACCAAGGTAACTGACACCCGAACGTACATGTACGTTTATTGTCTCTGTCTGAGGTTAGAGCAACTGAAGACCAAGGTAACTGACACCCGAACATACATGTACGTTTATTGTCTCTGTCTGAGGTTAGAGCAACTGAAGACCAAGGTAACTGACACCCGAACGTACATGTACGTTTATTGTCTCTGTCTGAGGTTAGAGCAACTGAAGAGCAAGGTAAATGACAGCGGTCCAGATTTTCTCCCCCCCTCCCTCTCTCTCGCTTCCGCCCTCTCTCCCCACCCCTCTGTCTCCCCACCTCTCTCTCTCCCTCCACATATAACATATGTGTATCTTTCGACCGCCATTCGCATTGCGTTGTGTTTTCAGGGCGAGCTGAGCTTCGAGCAGGACAGCCTGGTGGCGGGAGGCAATCTGGACCTCATGCACAACGGTACGGGGTACCACGAGGAGCGACAGTACCGGACGCAGCGGCACCATGTCCGCTTCTACTTCCTGACGCGCATCTACTCGCCCTACGTGAAGTGGATCCTCAATGCGTTCCACCACGGCCTCAAACCCGACGTGGTCATCGTCAACTCCTGCGTCTGGGACATCTCCAGGTCAGTGTGCAGGGTTGATATAGAGCGTCGCAGTCCCGCCCCCTACCAGGGACCAGGAAATGATTCCCCGTTCATTTTCCTCATAGACATTTCAAAAAGTATTTATTGAAAGACCTTTTAAGCCTCGTACAAAGCCAACTCGAGTTGTGACAAATCATGACAACAAACACAATTTTTCGGGCCGAACAAATAATTAGAAAGAAGAAGAAAACGGCAGGTTTTACACTTATTTTGTTGTTTTTCTTCTTTGTAAATATTGTTCAGCCCAAAATGTTGTGTTTGTTGTCATGATTTGTCACAACTCGAGTTGGCTTTTTCCGTGGCGTAATCGTCTTTAAATAAATACTTTTTGAAATGTCTATGGGAAAAATGAATGAGGAATTCACTTCTGGTCCTAGCGTCGTCATGAAAGGGGGCGGGACTGCGACGCTCTATATCCTTGCGTATAGCCCAGTGGTTCAAGGTCAAGGACCCACATTTTAAAATATGTGCCAAGGACCCCCATAAGAGTCTGATGAGGGCATCTGTTCGTTCCTCAGTGTTTGGCAGTGGAGGTCGTTTGTGGCTTCTCTTCACGTGTTGATGGAGGAAGGTCTTTTTCAGTTCCTTAAAAATGAATTCAAAATAAATAATAATAAATAATAAATATTTTATAGCTGCAAGCAGCGATAACAGGGGACAAGCAATAAGATAAAACTATATGCAGTATGCATAATAAGCCATAGAAACATAGAACACTGAAGTTGAGAGAAAGAAGACCATAAAATTAATGAGCATTTTAAAAAGCTGACCCTAACCTCAGTAAAACTATACCTAAACCTAACCTTAGAAGAGAAGGTGGGGTCCTGAGAGGATTCCCACCCTGAAGAATAGACTTTCAACAACACAAAACATTCTTTGTTTCTGTGAGTGAGTAGCAAAGCAGTTTTGGTTGGGAGCCCACGCACGGCAGTGGAATTCTCTTTCCAACTCTCTACAACCCTATGTGTGTGTGTCGTCGATCGACAATTGATTCACAGTAGATAGAGAGGCAAAAACGGCTTGGTCTAATCAAAGTGGTTTATTGAAAATACGTGCACGAGAGAAGAAAGAATTGCCATACAAAGCAATTGATGAACAGTACAAGTGTAAAGTGATCATGGGGTTTTATTCTAGGCTATTAGCTGAAACCATCACGTCTTCACCTCCTCTTTATACAGAGGAGATTGCACAACCGCCGCCCCAGACACGGAGACGTTCCGATGTCTGGGCCAGTTCTTCTTCACAATAACAGATCAATCTGAACATTAGGAACTGCCAGGAGAACTTGCAACATGGCCTTTGCAACGTGGCCAGGAAAGTTTGTTGCGCCCTGGCCCAGCTAAACGATTACACATGCACACATGAGGAGAAATACAGAGATCATAACAACACATCAGTGGTGTACAAGTACCCAGAACACAGAACCAAAGTATATTGATACTTTGATTGGGTTACAATAGCCCACATGTCAATTGAATCTACAACCCTTATATATATTGTACATTCTATATTGTTAATTCCATAACGTGTGTGTGTGTGTGTGTGTGTGTGTGTGTGTGTGTGTGTGTGTGTGTGTGTGCGTGTGTGTGTGTGTGTGCGTGCGTGCGTGCGTATTCAGGTATAATAACGCTAACTGGCTGCAGGAATACATAGAGAATCTGGACCTGTTCTTTGGGGGTCTAAGAACGGTGCTGCCACAGCAGAGCCTGGTGATGTGGACTCTCACCATGCCTGTCAGCCAGACCATCAAGGCTGGCTTCCTGCTTCCTCAGGTATACAACAGTACATACATATGTGTTACAACTACTAAGTAGCAATGTGTTAGACCTGGAAAAGTACAAAAGTATTGGCATCAAAATATAGCCTAGTTTTTACTTTTGGTACTTTAAGTACACTTTGATGCCAATACTTTTGTACTTTCACTCAAGCACACGTTGAATTCCGGACTTTTACTTGGAACGGAGCATTTCTACATTGCAGTATCATTGATACTTTTTACTTAAGTAAAAACATGTGCGTACTACATTTTTTCCACCACCGCTGCTCAGATGGCGTACCGGCCTCTGGAGTTGGACGTGTGGACGGCCAACCGGTTCAGCTGGGATAGGGCTATGTTTTACAATGTGGACGTGCTGGACCTGTACTCGCGCTTCACCCACCGGCTGTGGCAGCGCATGGGAGATGGCGTGCACTGGGACCACCAGGCCCACCGCACCATCACCACGCTCATCCTGGAGCGAGCCGCAGAGGCCTGGGGAGGCGCTGAAGGTAAGTAAGTAAGCCTTGCCGAGCCATGAGGCCCATAGGGCTGCAGGAGCCTATCCTGTTTCTGTAGCGTGAGGCAGCTTGTTGTACAAGTACACCCCCTGGACATGACGTTAGTATGTCGCAGGGACTTACCCTAAATCCAACCCTTGATGCTGAGTGCCAAGCAGGGAGGCACTGGGTCCCATATTTGAGTCTTTGTATATGACGCGGCCGGGGATCGAATCCCGACCTCCCAGTCTCAGGGTGGACACTCTAACCACAAGGCCACCGAGCTGGAGGTGAGCAGAGATTTTTATTGTATTTCTTTTTTTTTGAATCCCACGATTTTGCAACCCATTTTTTCACCCAGTGTCAATTGGCGCTAAACTTGGTCTGCCAACCTGGGGAGAGCAACGGACTGACCTCATGCTTCCTTCTATGCATGAGGTGTCCAAGCCGCTTCTTTTCATCTGACAGAGACAGAAAGAGATGATGATGATGATGATAGTGATGATGATTCTGATGATGATGTCTGTCTATCCTCAGATGACTTTTCGTCAGATGACTTTTGTTCAGACGACTTTCCTCTCCATGGGTGTGGCTTCCATGGCAACGCAGACCACGGTGGATTCTTCTCCATCCGCTCAGCAGAAGGTATAAACAACAGAGTCTTCCCCGTTATATCCTCCATCACTGTCTAGTTTATAGTTGCGACGACTCACTAGCCAAGAACACACACAGACTAAACATGATGACACTGTTCCCACCCAGCAGAACTCGCATCTCCTCCAGTGGACTCCCCCCCTTCCCTTCCCTCCTTGAGGGGTACGGCTGGGACGGACGGCATGGGAGGAGGGACGGCCGACTCCTTGGGGGGTACGGCTGGGACGGACGGCATGGGAGGAGGGACGGCCGACAGCTTAAAACCCGTCTCCACCTCCAGTCGCGTCATCAACGGCGAATGCACCGCCACCAAAAAGTACACTATGCATTTTCCTTTTGCCTTTTTGGCCAAAATGAGCTGACCTGGGCCACATTGCATTGCACACTATCTTTTGTA